>NC_087521.1:9227708-9553542 GCF_963921805.1 Phalacrocorax carbo | reverse complement strand
ATATTTTTCTTTAAGGTGTGGACCCCACAGAGGGAAAGCAATGCATAATATCCTTGTTGTGCATAACTGTTGGTGAGAGGTGATTAAGAACTTGTTTCCTGAAAGCCAGCTTATCAGCCCGTATTTTCTATTGGCCCTGAAACCTTATCTGTCTGACAATTTTATCCTTTGTTCTAGATAGATTTTTCTCCCTGTTTGTTACTATTTGTGTTTCAGCATATTTTGGGCGTAAGTCTCAAACACAGAGACTTTGCAAAAGAATTTAAATCTCTTAGGTAAGCACTGATACTGACTTCTAAGTGCTTCTTCAATGTCCAGAAATGGTGACTCATTTTAGCCGTCTACTTTTGAAATCTCATCACATTTCTAAAAGGAAATCACGGACTGGGTATTCACAAAGATGGCAGTTATCCTGCTATCAGAGATTGCCTGCTGACTTGAAAATGTCAGAGAACAGATATATATGAAGACAAAACTTTTTTACATCACTACAGAGGTGCATTGTAAAAAGCTGTTTGCATCGGCAAAAAGTTAAGCTACACCATCACCGGTCATGTTGGCCAGCCCAGGGAAGAAATCCTGGCTGTATCGCATGTTTCTAGACATGTCTGGGTCTTACAACAAATATTGCAGTTCCTAAAACTACCAAATACTGGAAACTACGTTGGACTATTTCAGCTTGCCCCAAGTATTGAGCTATGACAATTTATACAGACTAAGGATATAACTGGGAGGTTCTGGCCCATTTCTGTTGCTTTTATTCTCTTCCTTCTCTCATTATTTTCAGCTAACTTTGTGTCTTTCCTCCTACTTTGAAATGCATCTGTGTTCTCTGAAACGGCTCTGATTGCAATTCCATAGTGTGCTCTAAAATCCACGTCTGCCAAAATAACTTAAAATTCTTGGTTAGCATTAGCTGCAAGATAAAGTATTCCGAACATATATATCTGTGGGTGTCTCCATGCAAGGTACATTCATTGTAATGTCAAAAGACTATTTATTGTAGTGTTTGTTTACTGTTCAAATATACTGGTATTTTTACCAGGAGTAACTTTATTATGATCATTGCCAGGCTACCTCCCAAGATATTGTTTTATCAGATTTCTTTACTATTAGCCCTGCAGCTATCTTAGAACATCACCATCCATTTGTTTTGTACCACTGGTCTCAGTGTTCAGAAAAAAGAAAAATTGCGTTCCATGGAAAACTGTTCTCACCTGCTGAGATTCTGTACAAGGACTATTTTACTTTAGCTAAGAGACATGAGATTTTGCTTTGCAAGTACAAAATATATTGTATGTTATTTCCATGCATTCTACTTAAAAAAAGAAAACAAACCCCAACCAAACAAGGATGAAGTCTCCAAGTCATCTGACCAGAAATTAAGATTCCAGAGTCTGCACTTGAAGAAGATGATTCAAATAAAAATGCTTATAATGTACATCCAGACTTTCTGAAGTGCAAAATTACCTAGAGGCTCTATGTAAATATATAGTTGGGGAGTATCAGGATAGGGACCTATCAATGTTTACTTGCGGTGCAAGAAGTGTAACACCACATAGCGCCATTCCAGAAATTCAGAATCCACTAGTATTTTAAGGTCGTTGTAGTGCAAACAGTAGAATTTCCATGTATAGTTTGCGAAATGGTTTTATGGATATTCTTGCTAAGATTTTATGTAACAAATAACACTTTGAATAGTGATTTAGTAACTAGTAGCTACAGCGGGGTTTTTTTAATTATTAAGAGACAGAACTATATAATATTATATCAAAACCCCAACATATTAAAAATATAAATACAATAGGTCTGAGAAATACAAAATGTCTCCAAAAGACAGAAGAGAAGAACAGCAAAAATCACAGATATTTTAGCAGATCTCAGTAGACTTCATCTGTCATTGTATTAAAATCCACAGCCCTGGTTCTGATTTTTGTTATTTTTTCCATCAATGCTTTCAAGTAGCGAACACAAGGAAATGTTTGTCCTGATACATCGAATACTCCAACACGCAAAGACAATTGCTTTATTTATTGGAACCCTTGCTTGAAATGTATATGGGGATCAAGATGAAGTGTGAAGTCTTAACAACATGACACAAGTTCAGAGTAAGGAAAGATTTACCAACTCCTATAGTTAAAAAGACAGTGGCAGCAAATGCTTTCAACAAGAGACTAGCATAGGGTTAAAGCCAAATTTTTCTTGAACAGATGATATTTCAGATGGCCACACTATTCCAGATGCATCAATTTCCTTGAAAATCCAATCCATATATGTGCATATGCTGTGCTGGCAGGAGGACTGACTGAAATGGCCAAAACCCAAGAGCTAATATTCTTTTGGCCAGAATAATGCAATTATTATTTTCCTAGCTATCAGTCTAAGCATACAGAGCCATCTGTTATGCAAAGCAAACATACACATCTCAATTACAGAAAATGCAGTTGCCTTGACAGAATTTGGATTACACCACTAACCAGGGCTGTAAAATTTGTTTTAAGCTAGTGTATAATGGATGCCTTTCAGGAGTTTCCTAATTAGCATTTACCTGCTTAAACTAATTATCCATCCTTCTTCTTTACTGGCTTATTAAACTTCATTGGATACTATGCATTAAACAGATTAATATGAGCATAAGACAATAATAAACATTAAAGTTCCGATTCTTTACTGTATTAGCAACATGGTGGCGCACCAGTTTCAAAATCTGAGATTCTTGATAGTAACTCCCAAACAGATTAAGGCAGGGATTAAAGTCTATTACAAAACAAGGGACTTTAATGAGAGACAAGAATACTGATATGAGTGAGAAACAGCTCTGTTTCCATTTCTATCATTTGGTTTCCTAAAGCCAGCACAAAATAACAATTACTGAACTTATTACAGCCAATTGCCTGCATGTTCTTTGAGGATTTAATGAACCTCTATTCGGATTCTTACCAGATAATATTTAAAATTAGTCTTTTTCTGCACGAAATGTTAAAATTTCCCATTTCAGTGTTGTTGGGGTACAGCAAAAATGACAGTTGCTAGTGCTAATAGTTGCCTCCTCATAGCAATATGGGTCCCAATTTAAAGGAGGTGAAATAAATACTATCTCAGTTCTTTTTCTTGTCAGGGTGACTGCAATAGAAGTAGATTATCCTGCTCTGAAAATCATCATGCAAAATCTTTCTGCTGCATTTTTAAGCACAAGCAGAAAGAAGCTCTTTCCTAAACATTTCTGAATGCTGCAGGATTAGGAAAAAGCATCAACAAGCAACTTCCCCCACTTTTTTCCTGTCTTTTAATCTTTGAAAAACAGTTGTCAGCAATCAAATGCAAAAAAAATCTGAACTATTATATTTTATAAATTTGTCTTTTCATATTAGTGAGCATTTGTGAAAGCAGCAAAATGTGTCCTTGTTGGAACCCTCCCTGCAAGACATTTTAATGGTCTGTTTCAGCATTTCTTGACTCCAAATGACTCCCTGTCATTGTGTCAGCTCCCTGGATAATGCAGGGTACTCCATAAACATCCAGTAATAGGACACAAGGGAAGTACTATTAGTATGTCCCTTTCCTATCAGGTATAGAGGTTTAAAGTTCAAAACAACTGAGAAAAGAAACTTCATTTGTTCTCAATAAATTAATAATGACTCTTCATGGCAGAAAGTTTTCAGGCACAAGTTTGTCTTATCTCAACATCCAACACTGATAGATACTTTTTTCAATTACTTCTCAGGATGAACCAGATGCAACTTTAAATAACTAATTCAATAATCCACACAAAATACAGAAACCAAATTATTATTTCTTTAAGAATGATAAACAGAAGACGCATCATACACAATTGTGTTCTAGAATTGGAAGCATGTACTTACTTGGGACAGGCCTAAATAGATGGAGACAGTTTCTGAAATGTACAAAAATTTTCCTTCTTGATTTAGTGCAAATACAAATCCATCCAGGGACTACAGAGTAAAGGGGAAAAAAAAAAAAGTTAATAGATTAACAAAAAATTCTAAATTCCAGATAGAAATAGATTCAAACAAAGAGCAAATTGGGGAAAACGTTCTGATTTCTAGGAGAGTGTTTTTAATTTGAATCCTTTAGACAATTCCTTTCTATTCTGTCTACATATTAACAATCCACATATGAGTATATTCTGAAGTTCAAGGGCTTATTGTCTTGCCTACATCTGCCATATACTGTATAAAATTTATCTCATTTGCATGACAGAAGAAATACAGAAAAATAAATAAAATGTTCTTCAGGTTTTTACAGGAATAAATAAATAATGAAAACAAAGAACCTTCCACTCAAATGGTATGTAAGAAGATATTCCCCATCCCCCAGAATCAAAGCAGAGAATTTCAACTTCCAAAAACTGAAAAAGAGAAAATAAAATCCTATCATCACTCAAACCACTGTGGACCTCAATAATTTGTTAATTAATTGAGGATTACACACACGCGCACGCACGTGCACGCACACCCCCACCATTTTCCTTTTGTGAGACAACAAACAAAGCCAATCAGCAGATTACTGTCAAATATGTTTACAGCTTAGGTCTACAGAAATGTTTCGAATTTCATCCCTTTGGTGTAAAACTCTAGATCAGATTTTATTTTGACAGGTTCAAGTCTTTGGATGTGATTTCCATTGCAACTGCAAAAATCAAAATACGACTACCCAGATTAATGCATACCTTTTGAAACATGAGTGCAGTTAATAAACAAAGGACCATATTCTAAACTGACACATGGAGTAAATCACTGCACATCAAGACGGGAATATACCTCTAGGAATAAGAGCAAATCTTCACCAGGAAGTAACTGCCTTTCATACACTATATGTGCCTTTACTTTTACGGTTTTTTATGAGGCTTATTACTGGCAAACAAGCATTCACTCTTGCAAAAGTGAAATCACAAAATTCCAGAAATTAGAATGTTAAAACACCCCAAATGTTGGAATGAACAAGAAACAGTCCCCAAAAAATCCCATCCCAAATATCCCCTTGGGATAAAGGTATGTGTAAAGTAAAATTGTAACTGTAGCATTTGAGAGATCAACCTGGTTTTGGAAGAAAAAATAAGAGATGCACACAAGTTTGATGGAGATCTATGATGACAAAGTCATGTAATGATTTCACTCCTTTTCAAATACAGAACAGTGATTTCTGAGGGTTTTAAATTTTTTTTATTCTTCTGCTTCTTGATTAATTTCTAACACGCTGCTGGTCAGAAGCTTTGGCAAGTGTTCACCCCTCTCTGATGTAGTAGGTGGTGGAACTAGTTCAAAAATCTGTGTTTTCTAAAAAGAATAAACCACATATTGGAAAACAAACCCTCACTAAAGACACCGCATTAAAGAAAGACTCTAATTTATATTTATGAATTAATAAAAATGTAAATCTGCATAGATTTCCTTCATGTAAAAACATTTATATTATGCAAGCCATTTATGGCCTCTTATAAATCATCATCACTTCTTTTCAAATGATTAACATCAGTTCCTTGAATTTTAACATCAATAACAGGTGGAAAATTTGGAACAGTGAAGTTCAAACTTAGATCCATACAAGGACAATCAAAACCTTTACCCATTTGATCTCCTCCACTATGAATAATTTCTTTTGCTACTATCCACTTTCCCTGTCACAGGAAGATCCGAAGAGTAAATCTTTAAAGGTCTTGGTTTAAGTTTTCCCAATGCTCTGTCCCATGTTCCTCTGAGGAAATTGGTTTAATCCTATGGCAGAAATAAAACTGAGAACCGTCACCCTGATCCTCTGGCCGCCTATGGCGTTCTTAGTAGAACGCCGTTCTCCACACGCAACAATAAATTGCCATACTGAATCAGATTAACAGCCTACCTGCTGTGGCCAGTTTTCCTGGGTCTGACGGTGTGTACCTAGATGCTTCAGAACAGTGTTTGAAATATACATAATGGTTATATAGGTAATGACAAGCCTACTAGAAGTTTCTTTCTAACCCCAGGTTGTTAATAGCTGGCATGATTATGATAGCCGATATTCCTTATAATTATTTTTATAACTAGTGTGCTTAAGACTTTTTTTTTTTTTTTTCCGTTTTTGGAATCCTGTTATGTTCCTGGCTCAATGATATCTTGAAGAAAGAAGTTTCACAGGTTATTTATGTATCATATGAAAACAACTTTCCTCTTCTCAGTTTTTTACATTTCCGGGCTTTTAGCGTGGTACCCTTGCTTTTACTTGAGAGAGTTACATACAGGTGGAGCACATTTACGATCTGTTCTCTTTAGTACACTCCGTTACTGTGTAATTATCTGGCATATCTGGATAGAGTTTTGTAAGAACAGCAAAAAATAATTTTCTCAGTCACTGATGGCTTTCCTGCTTATTTTCTATGTATCATCTTATCTAGGAATTCAAGGCTTCTTAATGAAATAAAATTTTGAAGAAGGCTTTTAGTACTGATTAGGCAGAAATATTTTCCTCAGTGCTGCCTTGAAATGGGCTGAAATCAGTTTTGCTGGAAAAATATAAATAAATAAAATGATTTCTGGTCAACACAAATGTACGAAGAAATTTCTGCCTTCATGGCTAGCATTTGGAAAGTCATCAGCAACTGGGAAGAATGTTAAAGTGAGAAGTGTTAGACATCTTAAGCACTTGCTACTTTTCCATGCCATCGACTGAAATTCTCCTTTCAGCTAAGCAGTTTTAATTTTTTACCCTTTTCTTCTCTTTCTTTCTGGGAGACTACTCCTTTTGTCTCCTACTTTTACAAGGGAGGTACTAAGGAGGCACCACTGATGGACTGGCAGGGCCAATGCAGCACACCCACAACTCCTTTGGCTTCTTGTGTGATTAGTCACTTTCTGTAGCATAAAATTAGTTTATTATGCCAACTGAGACTACTAAGTCATGGTCACTCCCCCTTTCTCCATTTCCTTTCCCTCCTCCCTGAAGTTCTGCTCGGGTACAAGTACTGATTGAATTCAACATTTTGTTGAACAGAACAAAATCAGAAGGTCTATTTAATCATATTTTGAAAAAGCCACTTGTTAATAGCTACTGGAACAGGTGAGTACTTCCATGCCCAAAATACAAAGGCCCCAAGTACTAAGCTCAAGTCCTAATGCCCAAGAAAAATTACAATAAAAATAGGGGGAGAAATAGCCACCTTCCAATGTGAGGCAATTCCTCCCCCCAGTACGAAAGGGCTGAGATGGACCACTTTTATGACAATGTTGTTGTTCCTTATACAGGTCAAACAGTAGTTCTGAAGGACTGTCTCATTCGTTATTCATAGGTATTATTTATGAATATTTATTATTTAAGTAATGCGTGTTGAAATTTTTCAATTTTTCATAAAGCGTATGCCCTTTGTGCATGCCAAGAGAGCAGCAGCCTTCAGAGAAGGTGGCAGGCGACATAACAGAGGTTATGTTATGTACTGAAGAAGAGTATGTGATACCTATTTACAAACAATTTTGTTTTAATGAGAAATCTCTGGCAGTATTATTCATATACCTATGTATAACTAAGGACACAATAAATGTGAGAAGGGTACTGGATGTGTTCAGCTTTCAAATCTCTTCTAAAAATGAGCGCAAGGGTGTAATTTACAGCCAGAATTTCCCCACAGTTTCACTGTAGTTCAAAGGCAGACAGTGTTCCTGTTTCAGATGTTCCACAGATATCATCAACTATAATAGAGAAATAGGGCCTGCAAAGGTACCTGTTTTTTCATAAAATGTCCTATTTTCATTGAAGCAGAGGCCATGAATATGAAGGTAGTGTGTCTTCTGTTAGGAAAATATTCTTGAGTTCATTTCTTTTTAATTTTTATAAGTGAAGTGGACTGTCATAAACTCAGTCCTATCCCACCTAGTGTGGCAGCTGAAAAAGGGTCAGGGTGACCCCAAATACCAGTTTTGAGCATGATCCAACTTAAGGAAGGCTGGCAACTTCTTGTTTCAACCCACACTTACTGGTTTTATGCAAAATGTGATAAAAGCTGAAGTTCCCTAGCACTTTTGATTTCAGAAAAACCATTATGTATTATCCTGTTTCAGTCACCACAGGCTACTTTTTAATTTTTTTTTTAACTGCCCCACTGTTTTCAACAGGCGCCAATTAAGATTCTGGGGTCAAAGGGTTAATTACATCTTCTTACCCACGATGTAGAATTTTCTGATTGTTAACCAAGGTTGGATTAAGATGAAAAAGAACCGACACAAATGTTAATGCTTGCCCCTTCTCGAGAAGATTTATCATAATACCATGCTGAAATCTATATGCTTTCTTCAAAGCTCTTAGAGAATGAAATCTTAGAGGAGACACTAAAATAAACGCTTTAAAGACCTGCAAGTATCTGATTTATTGAGCTAGCTTTCCTATCCTGAAAACTGTTCTAAACTAGCCAGACAGGACTGATATAAGATTTCCTTTGTCACATACCAGCAAGTCAATGTGGTAGACATGAAGGAAGTGAGATTCAGATGCAAAAGTCACTAGCTACAGCACCTCTGAATAATAATGCCAATAACTATAATTTATATTCTCTGACATCAGAATAATATGAAAATGTAAAGCACAGGTTTTTAACCCAAAATACTAAGTGCCTGTTACAGTATTTGTAGAATAGTGAGGTTATTTCCTCTCAGGATATGAAACCCACTGTACTACTTTGACCGAATATGCACTAATGTATAATGCATCGTACTAAATGGATTTATATTTGTCAGAGGAATTTTGTCCCAGTCAGTTTTGCATATTCCTACTACAGGCAAATTTAATTCACTGGAGTCTTACTACAGTGTCCTTCTAGAGAATATCCTTATACTTCATACTATCCGCGAAGTCCCTAATTCTTTCTAGTGTATTCCAGTGCTGCAAAAACCCCTGTCACCCTGACCTAAACTCCAGTTAGAGTGAAGAATTACCAGTAGGCTAGGTTATTTTAATGACAGATTATTTTAAACTAAGCTTTCACCATCTGTTCCACCCCCTAATTATGAATGCAAAAAGAACATATTTCACAATTACATCAGTAAAAAGTAAGATATACATGATTTAAATGCATGCATGTGTTTTGTCCAATGCAGCATGCATCTGTGATGTTTTTCTCATCATTCAGGCTCTGATCCGGAGATAGGGGCTGGGGAAGAGAATACTCCCCCAATAAAACAGATTAATTGATATACTAAACTTTTTCCTGGCAAACAGATCATCTTAATTAGAATTTTTCACTGTTATGACATAATGGTATTATAACTAGAGCTGAGCATTAATTTGAGGACAAAGCCTGTCACCAATTAGATATACAACATTCAATAACAGCAAAAATATTTTTTTCTTTTTTTTAAAAGAGAGGCAGTACTGGATACAACTGACATTTACAAAAGCAAATAGTCCCCCTCTTATAATAAACATCATTGCAGAATTTCTCTATTGTGTTACATCATGGCTTTAAAAACCAGGATTTACTTAAGACAGCAACAAAAAAGTAAGTTTCATTTCAACATGGCCACCATTTTTGGATGGAGTTTAAAATGAAATCAATGGCATAAACTGTGGGTAACAGAAAACTGATTCAAAGCCTTAGTGCCCATCTACTGTGCTCTCACTATTAAGATATCAGGCAATATCCCCCAGCAGCACCAACAAATATACAAAAGCATAACTACTTAGGTAGAAAATCTGACTTTGGGCTTTTGCAGTTAAGTACTGAGACAACTGGAGTATTATTCCTGGAAATAGGATTTTATGTGGGATGTATCTGATACACATGAATAAAAATGAGCAACTACATTTTGATCATCTACTGACTTACAAAAACCCCTAAAAGCTTTATTCCTTTTCTCAAGTCTTTTTAATCCCTTCCAGAAAACAAAACAAAACAAAAAGCCTAAATAAAAGAAAAAGGCATAGGGGTTGTTGCAGTGCTCCTTGGGCTACAAGATTTTTACCAAAAATCCCAACATCAAGCACATAGAAAACCCTGTTTTCAACTCTCATACCGCTGCCATATTTTCAATCACAGCCCACCATAATGGTTATATGGCTACTTGACCATAGACTCCTTATGAATTGATGGCACGTATTTGGCAACAAAGCAACATGTATTTGGCAACAAAACAACTACAGTAAAAAAGATGAGGTAAGCAGACAAGCTCAAAGGATGTGGTTAGAATGGACTTTGATGCCAGCTTCCTAATTTGTCATCTTCGTGCTCTTTGCTCGTGTGGTCAGGATGCAATTTATAACAACAAGGAAGTGCCAAAAACTAAATGTGTCAATAATAAGGAGGTCTGCTTTATAGCTTGAAGCCAAGAAACTAAGGAGGAAGAGTAAACTTTACTGATTCCCTTGATGCTTCTTTCACCAGACTTACAGAATAAGTATGTGTATGTAACCAAAGCGGCAAAAACTTGCAGGGGCAGATTTACTACTTGATTAGAAAAAACAGATTTTGTTCCAGATCAGAACCACTGCAAAAGTGGAGAGTATAAAGGAGAAAAGTTTAGAGGCAAGAATAATGTTTAAAGGGGGCAGTTGAGTTATTAAGGTGTACTCCCAGGTTTATTCACTGACAATAGATTGACAAATACCAGACATGTGCCTGAGACTCACAGAAAGATTACAAATATCTAAGTAATGGGAGTTCAAGAAAAAAATCAGAGATCAAGAGTTTGACAATTTTTTTGTATACAAAAGCAATAAATTACTTTTAGGGATCCCCGCCTCGTACACAGGAATTTATTTTTTTTCTAGAAGGCCATTCTATATTGGTGCAAAACCCCAAACCATCCTGAACGCATAGAGGAAACTGCACCATGAAAGCTATTAGACTTGCTGAAAAGTTGTCATCACAGTAGGAGAAAAAAAAACATCCTTGGGTTATATTGCAATGCTATTAGAAGAGAGAAAGAGTGAGGCTTAGTAATGTGAAGAAAAAAAAAAAAAACAGGACAGGCAGCTTGCACTTATCCTGCACCCAGTTTATCACAATCACAGGATACCTTTTTTTTTTTTTTTGGCAAACCCCTTTATATAACTTTCAGATGATTGTATCAAAGCCAAAATACAGATAAGAACAACAAAATTGAGTTACTTGATAGAAGCCAGATGATCTTTAATTATCTCTGTGAAATTTTTTGGTCAAGTACTTGCACTGTTTTGCTATATCCTCTATATCTCTGCTCATTATTATGCTTCTGTTTGATTAACTCATCTAAATTGATGGGCTGAACTGCTGAAATTCTTCATGCAGATTTTCGTGTAGAAGACACACTGATGTGCATTGAGGGAATTAAACTATTTGTTAGAAGTGGTCTGATGCTTTACCCAGTACAGCATTAGCTCTGTTGAAGGCAGCTGGCTGCACAGGTTATTTTAACTTACGTGTTAGGCTTCCACGGCATTAAGATTTTAACTGTCTGATGACTTGTTACAATATGAAGCTTTTGAATTGTTTTCCAGTGATGGTGAGGAGGCAACCGCTCTTCAATAAAGGCGAGCAGTACCCACTAGTAAGAGATAGGAAGTATGAGTTTACTTTCTTTGCTCCTTTTGGCACAAGTGGAAAATGGTAAGCAATACAGTAATCTTCTTCGTGACATGCAGACAATTTTATACTAGTTTTATTGCAAGAAGATGTTCGGTAAACTGTACATTCCCTGCGTCCGTATCAGTGATTTCCAGTCTGTGGTCTTCCATCTGACTGATTTCAGCCTGAACAATTCAAACTGAAAGCTGAACTAACCAGTCTGGACAATCTGAACTACTCATTCTGAACAACTTCAGCCTGAACTGTTTGAAGAGCCTGTGAAAGGTAACTGAGAAAAGTAAGCTTACTGTCTATAGACTTAAATTCACCACACAGTGTTTAAACCACCAATGGACAATTTTTGGGATCCACTGGTACACACACATCAAAAATAAAGGTTAAAAAGTGCTGTTCTCATTGACAAATGCTATTTTTCATTGTCCATTCTTCTGCATAAATGATTAATTACTAAAACAAAACATTGATTTACATTAGTACATGCTATACTAACCACTGTTGAAAACCTCTGAAGATAAAATCTTACTAGGCAGAATATTTATACTTTATCTTTGCTATTCTCTTTTCTGAGAGGAGGGCTCTATATATTAGTGTAAAGAAAAAGGGAGAAAAAGGGTTCCTGAGGGAGGGATTCAACACTGTCGCACTTAATTAAAATTCAATTTTGTGGGAGTTGTGTATTAAAGCACTGACCTTTCATCTTTATGATGCCAGTTCCTGATGAGATACTACCCTTCAATTATATAGGATTCCCACTGTTGGTTCCGCACTGTTTGGACAGCAGATGGTGATGCCAATAACTGCACGCCATCTACTACAAGCAACTATATCTATTTAGGATGAGACTTATCACACAGAGATCACCTTACATATCTCTCACCCTGAGAATGTGATTGCTTTGGGTCAGGATTAAGGGTATACCTGGCTGTGGACTGGCTTTGCTTTGGATACATAGGATTTGAATATCAAGGGGAGCCTGTGCTTTGGTGGTACAAGTATTCCAATCACATATGCATTTGTGAACCGAGAGGTGCTGCCCTGAGTAAAGGACTTAACACTGTATGCACCTGCATAACGCTCTCTACCGTAAGTGCCAAAACTGAAAGAGTAAGGCGGCCCAGTAGCCCGAGCTATGACAAATAGTGAGAGTTGGCAGAATGAGGGTTGAGTCCCCAGACCTGCACCTCAGACCACACAGTACGAGATTGTGGGAACCTGATCTGGCTGGAATGCTATGCAGGTAGAAGTACCTTTACAAGCACAACAGATTGTGGGAACATTGTTGTGGATGTTATTGTTTCCAAAGCCACAAGTTCAAAACCCTTTTGTGTTATTTATGAATATTTCAGCATATGTAAGCTCCATTCAAATTGATCTTATATTCGTTGTATATCTGCATGTTTGGTTAGCTTTTCTTTCAATCTACACAATATGACACTATGTGAAAGTAAACAGATAAAGTTATCTAAACGTCTGTTGTCCAAAACAACTAGGTGAAAAAATTATAGGGAAGAATTTGTGATATTGAGTTAATTGCACTCTTAAAACAACACCTGCACTCAGTAGGTACTCAGATGCTCTGGTGATTGATCCTGACAATTGGCTTGCTAGAATTAGACCTCTAACCCAGAACTAAGTACATGTGTTCTCACTTGCATCACACAATTTCATACATATGAAGCAGAGAGGCTGTGCTCAGGGAAGAGCAGGATGAGGGGCTTATGTTTAGCATATTTAATCTATTAGATGGCAATACAGACAACCAAAATAGATTTGAATGAGAAATTGAGTTGAGTTCTTTGCCTAGCATATCATTCTGATTTATACTCTTCTTGAAAGAAGAACATGTTGAGAATACTTTATAGACAATGGAATATAGAGATAATAAGAACTCCAAATATTAAGAACAAACCTCAAGTTCATTCAATCCAGTGCTTTTTCTAACTGCAACCCTTAGCAGATACATGAAAAAAGAAAAACCTATGTTATCTTTAGCCTCTTATCCCATGTTATAATGCAAAGAAGAGTGAACCTGGTCCTAATCAGCTGAGAGTTCCTCCAGCTGTCATTAATCCTTGTACTAATGCAGGAGATCCATTTGCTATCCCAATTTTTTCTCCACCTACGGGAGTGTGGAGCAGTTCCACAGATGTCCACTCTGAAATCTTCTAAGATCCATATACAGCTGGACTAAATTAAAGCAGCCATTTGCTTTTCCAGTAAAGACTGGTACATAAAAGCCTCCAGAACTGTTACTGCCACTTGACTTCTTAGTCCTGTGACCCCTGAAACAAGAAGAATGTGGACTGGCACAAATCAGAACCTGGGTTTATAGAGGCATGAAAAAAAAAAAAAAGCCCACAAAACTATAACCCTTTGAGGTCTGGACTGTGAGGTGGTTCTTCCAGCTTTGAAATTAGTTTCCTCTACTCAGCATGCCTTTGTCTGTCTGCCCTACTAACAACATTCCAATCCATGGCTAGTTTTTACTAGATTTGACAGCAGGCAGAGGTCTCAGAGAATTCCTACAGGTTTGATGAAAACAGACTGGTAATGGAGATGAGACCCTGTGAGAGCCTTTGCAGCAGTAAAAGCTGGACTATGAGTTCCTATAATATTAAACATCACAAAGCAGAGACCTTACAAATGGCCTGTGCACTGAAAAAGCCTCAACCAGGTTGCACTAACTTAGATGCAAAAGTCAATAGAAGACAAGATGGAAATCTACGGAAAACTGTGCTGCGCTATTCTGGTACCCATAGAAGATTTGGTTTCCATTCACTTGTGCACAGTCAAGAGCAGGGAACACAGGAGTACTGCGAATATGTGGACTAACAGAAAAACAAGCAACTTCCTGAAACAAGTTAGAGTCTTCATTAATAATAGAAATATTTAAAATCTTCCCCTGAAGTAATTATCCGCTACATCTGCATTCTACACAGTGAAGCTGATTCCTCTATGCTGGGCTGCAGTACTTCCTTCAAGGGTTTTGAGGTTACACTGCTTCACTCCAAAAGTACCTTCCACACAAAAGTGGGGAATGCACATTTATGTGAAAATCCATTATCCTGATGTAATTGGAGGTCTGGTCCAGAACGATTTCATGAATGAAATCAGCTCAGTTTGTCACTACAAAACACCATTGCTATGTTGACCTTCCGCTTCTGTTTCACAGCTGGAATATGAGACCAGGTGAGAAGACAGCATGTAGCTCTGCCATCAACAGGACTCTAATCTTACCCTAGGCTGTAAGGCACCACTGTGTTTCTGCATCCTTCCCTCCCTTGCTGCCTGCCTTCCTGGGTTTTTTTGGTTTGGTTTTTTTTTTTCTTTTTGTTAATTTTTTCTCTAGCTCACCTCTAATGCCTGTGTAGGTAAAGATAAGTATGGATTTTGCTGTTTACCAGCTCATTGCATAAATCCAAGCATATCAACAGCACAGAGCAGCTCTTTCAGTGAAAAAGGTTTATATTATTTTTTTAAATACAAGCTAATATATTATAGTGGCACCTCTGACTGCTGTGACAATTAAGGGTCTGTTTGTATTTCCATAATAAAAACCTGTTTTCTGGGGTGGGGAGAGGGGAGTGGGTTATGATTCGTCCATATAGCACCAGGAGAAGCCATTAACACAAGGCTTCCACCAAGAATATATTTTTTTCTTTTTAAAGACACTTTCACAGTAACCATGTGAAAATGTTCCTCTGTATTTTTACCACAGGGTTTTAGTAGGGCAGCCACACTACCATGATATGCCCTGGAGCAGCTGCAGCATGATGTATCAATAACCTGCTCATCAAAAAGTGCTCAAGATTTCCTTGACACTGCAGAGTACAGTAGCTGTCGGTTGTGCCAATAATCCACATGCCACATTATCTAAAGAGCCCCAAATAAGTCTTGACACCACCAACCCTAATGTTATTTATTGCACATGTCAACAATCTATATGTTGTATCCTGTGTCCCAAGTAGGAACTGACATGATTGCTCCACACTGTTACTATCCGTTTCACTCCAATTTGTAACAGACCTGAAGGTTAAAGTCTCTCCCTAAGATGACTGTGGTAAAACTGCATTTATCAATGGAACTGATGAAAGAAAACTCCTCTTGCTAAACGTTAGCACCATTTTCTTGTTATTCACAACTACCCAGAGAAAACCAAGGAAATACTTTTAATTTCTTCTAACTATGATGCTTTAAACACACAGTGTGAGTGTAGCATCCTAGCTTTCCCTGCTTCCACTGTGATATTGTTCTTTCTGCTCCATTAAAAAAGTCACATGTATCTGCACTTGTTTCCTACCTTGAGCAATGTCGTCTTCTAGACCCTAAGCAATACCTACACGTTTACTCAGTTGTCTAAATCGCAGGCAGTTGTCATCAGTTATATGGGCATCTTTATTGTGCGGTTCTGAATTCCTGCTCCTGCTAGCTGGAGGTCCTGAACGTTGCATTTTGACAACTTCTCCCTGATGCAGCGTACTTTCAAGTCTTACTTGTGGCGCATCATTGAAAGAACTTCTAGTGCAAGTTTAAATTCAACCTTTTTGTAAAAAATAAAATACAAACAAGAATTTCCTCAAGTAGATTTTTATTTGTCCCAGTAGCTTATCTTTTTTTGGCATCTTTTTCCCTTTTCTTAAATCACTGGAAAACTGCCCTGCACCAGACTCAAACAGAATCATACAGTTTGGGTTGGAAGGGACCTTTAAAGGTCACCTAGTCCAAACCCCCTGCAATGAGCAGGGACAACTTCAACTAGAGCAGGTTGCTCAGAGCCCCATCCAATCTGACCTTGAATGTTTCCAGGGACGGAGCACCTACCACCTCTGTGGGCAACCCGTTCCAGTCTTTTAGCACCCTCACTGTAAAAAATTTCTTCCTTATAGCTAGTCTGAATCTACCCTCTTTTCATTTAAAACCATTACCCCTTCTCCTATCAAATAGGCAACTAGATGCTGTCAGTGCTTTTTATGGTGTTGTGTGAATGTCTTTCCAGCTCAGATTCTGTTCCGTTGCCGTGCCCAAATGAACATGCTGCCTGACATACAACACAGAAAGCAGCATAGACAGACTTCTGCATGTAAATTTGCCATTTTAATTGGCAGCAACGCTTCCAACTTAAATTTATTTAAGTGGTCATGCTTTAACGAGTTCCGACATTTATCTGAATTTCTTCAATCTGTTTTCAGTCACTATAGTGAAAAAGAAATGGTGTTTTATCAGTTCTTCCCTGATTCTGGTTTGAAACCAGATGGGAAAGAGCAGAAGCACACACACACACAAAATAACTGCAACAGAAATATAACCAAATGTTTTCCACATCTGAGAAAGACTGTTTGAGTTCTGACTAGGGCTTAAAATCTAAACAGCATTTTCAGCCTAGTACTATCCTTAGCAGGATTACAATTCAGCTTGCTAGAGGTGATTTCCTATGGTATTTAAGACTAACTGGTTTTATTATAAATTACATTTTTAACAGAAAATAAAATAAACACACCAGAGTGCTTAGAAATTCAGAATGGATTTTGACCCTAAAAGATGGACATTCACAGTGTGTAAAAATTTAAAGCATCCTTGTTTGAAACTGCAATATATCTTGCCATATATTTCTAGCAAAATATTGTTGGAATAAAATTTTCCCTCACAAGCTTCCTGTGCCATTTCCCAATCCTGCAATAAAGTCACTATGCTACCCACTGATATCACAAACTAATATTGAAATTATTTATGAAAAATCATATAATACAACAAATGTAGAACTAGAATTTCCAATTAGGGGAAAAGGGAAAAAGTCTGACAAAACCAGTTTTGGAAAGTAAATAGAAAGTATGTACATACTATAGGTATTTGAAATTAGTGTCCCAAATTTAAATATCAAATTCTGACTACAGCCGACTGCTAAAGCTCTCACTGATGCCAAAACTATCTCCTTCTGAAGAATCTCACCCTTTTGACATGAAAACTTAATTCAGGGCAGAATTAGTGTTTCCCAAACCACTCTCTAATAAGTAATCGAAACCAAACCAAATCTAAAATCTTGATAACTGCTAAATTCATTATTGCCTTTATTCCCAATAAAAGAGGCTTCAGATACCTTTGTGGTATGTTCATTAAGGTGTGCAGATAGACCTACAGACAGTCTACAGGCCTCAAAATTAAAATAGATTAGATAAAAACACAGAATATAGGTTAAAATAACTGTGGATGGCAGATCCATTACACACAGACTGGAAAGCATTCCTAGACTCTGTGAAGGTAAACTGGAAGATTTTTGTTATTGCTAAAAAAGAGAAATTTAAGCTTCATAAGCATTGTAAAATCAATGCTTTGATTCAGAAAGCTACAGACAAGAATTTAAATGCACAGAACAAAAAGAAATCCCAGAATTTAGGCTGAAAATTTATCATGAATAGGGAATTTCCAGAGTCTAACTACTGATACATACTACAGACATGCTGGATTTGGAGCAAATCCATACAAATCTATCAATATTTTGCAGTTCACATATAAACTTATACTGCTGTCTATGACCTACAATAATTATAGTCTACACATTACAAGTAGTAATATTTCAAGAATCACAATTATCTAACTACTTAAAAGCTCTTTCCTATTACATACTAAAATGTTATGCTTCTCGTACAAATGATACCACAGCATAAACTGCTCTTGCAAATATTACAGCTTTAAATAGCATTTACTATTTGTAAATGCTTGTTGAACACAGCAGGTGGCAAAATGATTTAGCATCATGAACAAATACATATGGTTGCTTGAGCCCAAATTTTAGAGCAGATAAACCTGTTTTCTGATCCTTCGTTTAATGGACTAGAAATGAGCAAAAAGGCAGCTGAACTGTTGTACATATTCTGGCAACTCACTGCTTTAAGTGAACTTTCTCATATGAAGTACTGTGCTTAAAACAACACAAAAGCAAATCACAGGTCTCACATATTCAATGAATGGCTCATCTGCAATATTTCCTCTAACAGTTTTCAAGTAGGATTGTGCACTATGGAAAAAAAATGCAAAGGTAAAGGCAAGAGCACCATGTTATGTAGTCTAAAATCAATAGAGAGAGGCTAATAAAAAGATGCTGCCCTAGACAGTAACATAAAGAGCCCTGATATATTTTTCTCTTCAAAAATGCTATTCCTTATGCCAGTTTTCCCTTAGCACTGCAGTAGTTTCTCTGTGTATATACACGTCATCTTACTTTTTTTTGTCTTGTTCCAATTTTATGTTTGCATTTTATTTTCTCATTTCCTTCCTGCTACTCCCCTGTTTCTCTTTACTAGCTTGATGTTTACACAGTCCTTTACTAGAATTGCAGGGTTTGGAGAGATCCCATTTTTTTGCTTTGTTGTAATGCCCACATTTTTTTCCCAGAGAAAAGATAAGTTTACCCAGAAAATAAAAAGCCAATACAACCTTTTGCTCATCAGCAAAGTATGTCTTGTTGTAGCCAGGAATAAGTTAATAAAACAGGGAAAAAGCTTAGTGGCTTAAAGAAAAAAAAAACACCTCCTTGGGGTTATGAACGAACAATGTTGTTTTTTCTTCCCAGCGTGCAAGGATTTAATTAAGTGATAACAGTCACCTTGGGGTGGCTGCACAAGGCAATAATATCTAGGTGAAGAAAAATGCTGAAGAGAGTTGAGTACAGTCAATTTATCTTCAGAGAAGGCAATAAATGAACAAAGCATAGGTATTTGGCTGATTGTTTTGGAATGTTTCCATTACTGATAAACATCAAAATAAAAGGACAAAGATTTGGTATTTTCAGTATCTGAAATATATTAAATACAGAAAGAAACGAAGGAATAAATCAGTGTGAGGTCATATCCTAGAGTTCTAATTGCAAATGGTTTGGTAATTATTCAAGCTAAACATAGAACAAGGGAATTTTAATGTTGACACAAAGGATAGAAATACAGCTGAGATGTGTATTTATAGCAAACAAAAAACAGTGGATGAATTTCACTCTGGAGAAAAAAACTGGTAAGTGTAGATGCAAAAAAGTGACATATATTAGACAAATAGATGCAACTTCATGGCCAGCGACCCATATTCAAGGATTTAAAAACATGTTTGTGGGAGCTCTTCAGGAAACAAGCAGCAAGCTCAATTATCCATAAACCTACGTTCTGCCACCCTCATATGCAGAGAAAGAGACTTGTGAGAAAGAGCAATGTGAAAGAGAGAGGAAGGACTACCAGGAAGAAACATCCTCCTTTACCACAAAGCTGCTAACAATTTGCTTTACATTATTTGCAACATGGGGTTTGAAAGGGCTGTCCTTAGGGAGTCTGATGTGTGCAAAGAGGTCTGAAAGCTATGTACCCATTTTCAGTAACAAGTACTTAGCCTTCCAAAACTTAACACAACTCAGAGTCCAGCTACAATAGCTGTTAGCAAGCAGCATGATCGTCCAAAACCTCTGCCAAATGGACACAAATCATGCTTAATATGGGAGATGGAAGAAACAGCAAACACACCAATGATCTTGGGAATTCACCACATTCCTTTGTCCCTCTCAGGTTGGAAACTCTCATTTTCCCTTTAATTTTGATACTTTTCCTGAATCCATCTCCACTGAGGGAAGTGATAGTTATTTACTTGAGTTTACAACTGGGACAACTGGGTTAAATACTCCTCACCCACACACTTCTGCATGAAGAAGACAAAGCCTACAGACAATTGTTTTTTAACTGTGTGGGCAGATATTCTTTCAAAGAGAAGGAACAAGTCAATAATGTATGGCTCACACAGCATCCTGAGAAAAAATATGAAATGTGTGGGGGTGTGTATGTGTGTGTGTGTGTGCATGTTTGTGTATGAGAGCGGGAGAGCAGGCAAGTGTATTTGAGTTTAAAGAGAAATATCAATTTCTGGAAAACAAAATTTTGATTTTGAACAAAAATCTTAAATTCTGCTAGTTTGCTTCACTATGACTTCTAGTATATGTCCAGCTACACTATTTAAATAAACACTGCTTTTCAGGGCCTGTCTTTTCAAGGCCCTGTAGCTGAGATCTACATTAACAACAGGTCCTACTGCAGTTACTTTCCTCCTAAAAGCAACAGGCCCTTTAAAAATACTTTATCAACTACATACAGGCATTCATTTCTCGCCTCTAAGAGGCTGAAGGTTTGTTACCTGCCTGTAGCTGCTGTTTGGCCTTGGTAATGTGATTCCAGCAAACACTTATCCCAGTTAAAACTGCAACCTGATTGGTTATCTCCATCAAAACACCATGGAAGAACTTATATGAAGCTTATCCTTTTCTTCAGGTCAAGACCGGGACACATGACACTAAGGTCTCTCTTTCATATGGTTCGGTGGTAGACCATTTGTTTTTAGGCTGCCAATCCAGCATTTAGTCTGAACTCCACAGGGAACAAAAAGGGGTGTGAGCTTGGTTTGCCATAGAACTTGGACAAGTGACTACTCAATACTTGTTTAAAAACTTCAACGCAAAAGTATTGTTTTTAAAATGATTTACATCCGATCAGTAAGACTGATATGAAATCTTTCATTTTGTCTGACCTGCAGGACTGGTGAAAATGAATATAACTAATTGGAATTGCTATTTTGAACTGCTTATGTTCTTCTAAGTCATTTTGTTTTGCACAAATTACCTCTCAGAAGTTCTAAAAATGCTACCTTAAAACGCAATGTTAGAAGGCACTGGTCACTGTAGCCTTCTGGAATGCTCAAAGTCTAATGTCAGAGGACTAGAAGAGACCTTCATTACTTTGTTCATTGAGTGAGCTGCTATTGGAATGTTCAAGTGCCTTAACTTTCTTTCATATATAACATGGTAACAGACAACACCAACCCTTCTAAACTATCCTGAGATCACTGCATTTTAGAGAGTCTGCAAGGGTATATAACCAAATATACAAAGTAGGGGTTTGGGAGACCTTTTACATCACCAAGAGGAAAAAAAAAGATACAAGATTTTTTTTTAGACTGAGGTACAACAATTCCTGTTAATGTTAATGGGAGATTTAAAACTGATGCCTGAAGGATCATATCAAAGAGCACAACCTGAAGATTAGAAAAGATGTATCTGTTCACATATCATAAGAAAATCCCCGTTTGTTTTCTGTCTTTAAAAACAAAGAAACAGCCCCTCCTGCAACACACGTTTAGAAGCCATGAAAAATGAAGCTGCTTGGTTTTTCACTAGGCAACTGGCACTCGCTCCTACCTAATGCAGGCTGACTATATGCACACACACACACATATATTCTACAGATGTGTATTAAAATTTCCCAGCTGAGAGCAATACACATGATAGCACCACCAAAATCAGTGGATGCTTTGGTATTTGTCCTACTGAGAAGAAAAGATAGTGGGAGCTCTACTAAGCTTCTATTTTGGATCCATTCTTTCTACTAACTCCAGATAAGATGATGAGTCTCCCATATCTGATTGTCGAGCCTGTATTTCCAGATGATTGCACAGCATTGGTTTCTGTTTGTCTATTCAACCATACAATCCTCTGCTCAGTCACACCCAACTGATCAGAAGAAAAGAGAAGGAAAAATGTGTACACCTCATCTGGCACACATTTGTTCATTTGGTCTGGCCTTTTTGAAAAGTTGCTCCAGTACCTGCCTTTGCATTGATATTAGAGTGTTAGTGAAGTTCCTTTACAGTTCACCCTTGAAGAGAAGAACAACAAACAATCCTGTACCTTTCGCTATACAGATAGTAGGAAGAGCTAAGAGCAAGTGCAGAGACAAAAAAATGCCTGCCTGCAGATTCAGGAAAGGCACATGATCTCAGTTCACATTCAATATATTTTATTCAGAAACAATTAGATATTTATATTATAAAAGAGGGAAGATTAGATCCTGCATAATACAGTGGCCAAGGTTCTCCTTTCCAATTATCATGGAACTTCTGCACCGTCACAGAGATGGGACAAACAGGTTTTCAAACTCTAGCACAGTGAACTAAGATACATTGTTATTTTGCCTACTATGATCTAGAATTGTTTGTAAATTCTGGTCCTAAAATCAACACTGTTTTGCAACAGCCAGAAAATAATAAGAAAAATGTGATTACCTGGGTAGTACTTTTATTCACTTTTTAAAGTTCCTTTATGAGAGTTTTGAGGTTATTTTTATTCTTCAAAGAAACTCTACTTAAACAGGTACTAGGAACATGTACCAAAGCTTGGCTTAAAGAGAATTAGAATTGCTCCACAAATGTCTCCAGATAAGGTATGACATTACCTACATGATCAGAGTGTAGGTATTAGAATTAAAATAAAATATCCATTTCAAGTGTGAGACTACACGCTCGCTGTTTTATATGTTTGGCCATCTCCTCTCCTTTTTTACTTTTTATCTTTTTAATGATTGTTGGAAATTAATGGGATTTTAACATGTGAAACTCAGATTTGGTTGTCTTCCTGAACTAGCTGTTGGTTCAGCATCTCCTCCACTAACTCAGAAGATTCACCTGTTTTGAGGTACTGCAGTGCCAGATCAAGATCACATCTCTGGGTCCTCCTTCCTACCTTCAGGATACAGAGCACTTCTCATGAATCCAAAGGAGTAAAGCCTTGGAGTGGGTTCCAGAATGTGCTGGAAGGAGATGAATTTGACAGATTTGAGGGATGGAAAGGAGGAAGATTTGAAGGCCTAACTCAAAAAATAAACAAACAAAAAAACTAAACTAAAAAAAAAAAAAGAAAGTGAAGAACGTAGTAGGAGGAACAAGACAAAGCTCTCTTGAAGATACCGAAAACATGCTGGAAAATGGGCAAATATAATAGTAATCAAGTAAGGGATGGGGATAAAAGGGGGACAGAAAGACAGACCAACAAGCACTGAAAATAGAACAGAAAGTTGAAAATGTGCAAGAGAAAATAGAATGAGTTTAAGAGGAGAAGGTTGAAGAAAAGGCAGGAGAAAAACACTAAGTTGCACTTCTAGTAAATAGTTTCATAGAATGAATGTCAACCTGTTGCAGACTACTGTGTGAATATACAGGTATGCCATCCAGAAGTTATTTGGTGCTCCAAATAGTGCTAGAAAAATAACAGATAATATCCTCTCCAGAGCAGCTTACATAGAAAAGGCACAAGCAAGGACAAATATCAGTTCATCAACATCTGAACTGAAGCAGAGATGAAGGAGGAGGATTTCTTTTCCTCTGAAGGACCTTTTTCCCAACTTTTTTATGTTACTAACCTATTCCTGCAAGGCATAACTTTTATCCTTTGCTTACAAAGACTGATACTGCCTCTGGAAAACAGGAGACTCCACAAAATCATAAATTTTCCCACAATATCTTCCTATAAGAGAATATCCCTGGACATACCTGCAGAACATTATTTTGTTCTCCTTAGAAATTGCTTCAGACTTTCTGCAGTATTTAAAAAAAATATTTCACAAACTTTTTAGCTCTCTGAATCTGTTCAGAGTTGGCAGTCCAAGGTACAGCCTTGGAAAAGACTTTCGTATGCAAGTCAAGAGGAAAAATTCTTAAAGTACTCTGCTCTTACAGTGGTTGACACCAGATAGCTGTCAGCAGAAAATATGAAGTCATTCAGTATGAAAATCTGCTGTCACAGAAGAAACCCTTTCCCCTTACACAGGTCTCAAGGAATACTTCTGTAAAAAACACTTAGCAGTGACAAAGATAGGAGAAACGTGTTGTTGTCTTGGGTTTTTCCCATTTATGTTAATATCAAAGACATTTGGCACGTGACACGTATATATCATCGATGTGGAAACTTATTGATGAGTGTCAACATTAGCTGAAGACATTCAGCTACCATACTGGCTCTCTACATGACCCTTCCTCATTCTTACAGATGCAGTATTTGAAAAGAAAATGTCAGTGCTTCTTGATTGTACACTGCTATTCAATTCTATACTTGGCCAACCTGCCAAAAGCTTCATATCTGATTTAGAACTTTAAAAATTTATACCAGAATACCTTCTTTTTTTTTTTTTTTCCTAGAAATCTCTTTGTCGTTATAAAGGCCAAAAACCATGCGTCTAAATTTGTCTATACCCACCTCTGCCTCTGTGTGGGATCTAGATATTTATAGATCCATAGACCTGCCCAGCAGTACCAAATAACCATCCCAATGACTGCATTTATGTACTTACTTTTTTCTACCACTCATCCAGTATGTAATATTTATCATTTGTTACGAACATGAGCTTTACATTCCACCTTGATCAGAAACTCAGTGCGTGCTATCTGTGGAAATTTACCACTACTAAAATCTGTTTTATTAATAAACATTATTTCAGACTGTAGGTAGGTATATAAACATTCTATACAACTAAATAGATGCAGGACTCCTGGTTTTACTCGGTTAGCCCTGTGGATGTCAGGAGTGACAACAAATGAAATCAGTTAATCAGGGCAAAACTGGTGCAATTTGAAAAGGAATTAGTATTGAGGAGCCCCATCCTCTTCTGAGATCGCCACACAATTTGTTAGCCAACATTTTTCTGGGTAACACATACATGTTTCCCTAAAATGTATTCAACCTGCTCGCCTGGCTTATAGTAAGAATGAAATGGAAACAGTAGACATCAATCTGCTAATATAGTGAAATAAATTTAAGGATGTCTGGTCTTTGCACAAAAGATGTATACATTATTGAGTGTCTGATAACACTAGTGGGAAACTTATGGGACTGTTTTTTTCCAGAAATCAGTCTGCATCACTTGATAGGAAACAATCCTCACCTAATGTGCAGAACACGAGCTACAGGGAAGTTTTTCCTTTTTGTCATCTTGCTCTGTTGGTATTGCTAACTGACATGGAAGCACCTTTGTAAGTACTAAGATTAACCAGAAAAATATTGACCAGGACAGAGGGAAATTAATTTTGGAACAGGTTACTTCAAAGTATAACATAGACTAAAAGTACACATTTTTAGTAAATTATTTCTGTAAAAAAATGTTTTTAATCCTACGAATTTTACATTCTTCTCATTTGTAGAGTAGCATACATTCCATTCTGCAAACAAGATTTTAGATTTGTTACTTCTATGGTATCAGTTGCAGGCTGAATTTCTGGGACAGTTCAAATTGGTTTAGCTGTTTTCAAAAGTGTGATACGTTGCCTATGTGAAAAAAATTTTATGACTCTTTCTTTAGATCATTCTGTTCAAACCTGCACTCATTTAACCAAGTTATGAATCTTTGAATAAAACTCCACATTACACATGCCTCATAGAAATTCACTAGAGGACAGTTACCAAAAAAATCTCAATGATTCCATTTAAACCATGCAGAAGTACTGCTAGAGTTTGCTGGCACCTGACCAGAGCTTGCATTTGCACCTCTAATTTGCACTAGGTCAGTGGCATGTCACAATCAGAACTAAAAGCTGGCACTTGCCTGGTCACATGGCTTCCAGTGATCTGTCCGGTAGACTGGAGGCAGAAGCTGCCTTGTCTGAATACGAAGGAAGCATGAACCAGGCTTTGTGAGGAGAAACAGAATGAGGCAAAGAATTGCAGAGGACTGAGGGGCAAAGGGAGTGACTTGACTGAAGGAAAGACACTGGGATTAAGCATAAATACAGGGATGACTAGGATTGATTAGTCTAGGAGCCAAGAAGATTTGGGCTACTCTCATAATATGAGAAAAGAACTTCAAATCACCTGGTCCAAATTTAAAGAGCTCTGAGTCTGCTTTGCGAAGAACCAACATGGCAAGGAAGGAGTTAAGAAAATGGAGCTAGATCTGTTAACTAGCTAGGATGAGTATAGAGGATCAGGGGTGGTAAAGAGATTGGTGGGAAATACCGACAGGCTGAGCATGCAGGTGGGAGGCACTGGGAAGACAAGTATTGGAAATGGGAGAAAAGACTAGAGAGGACAGGCTAGACTATTTAGACACTGTGAAATAGAACTGAGAGATATTTTCCCACTATAGCAAATTTCCCTCCAAAAATTGCAATGGCTCCCACAAATTCTGATTCCCACCACTCTCCTGCTACCAGCAAAGCTGGGGAGGAAGGTCACTGGCAAATCGTAGGATCATAGAATAACCTGAGCTGGAAGGGATCCATGAGGATCATCGAGTCCAACTCCTGACCCCATACAGGGCAACGTAAAAATTAAACCATAGATCTAAAAGAGTTGTCAAAATGCTTCCTGAGCACTGACAGGCTTGGAGTCATGAACCCTTCCCTGGGCAGCTTGTTTCAGTGCGTGATCACCCTGTCAGTGAAGAACTTTTTCCTAATATCCAGTCCCCTCCTCCCCTCATGCTGGAGCATATAGAGGAAATAATAATTTCTTTTAGTTACTCTGTTAGTTCTAATGGCAAAAATACATGGAATTAACCTAAAACTGTATGTCTTCCAATGAACTATGCTGGTTTCAGTATGTCACCATCTTCCTGACTTTTTCCTTTTCCTTAGAAGATCATAAGAAATGACATCCAGAACAATGTAAAAAGAAAAGCATTAAGATTGCAAAGTTGAGCACTGCAAAGCAAAAACAAAATCCACTGGAATTCCTGCCTCATTCATTGCACATGATAGATAATGCTGCTTTAATGAACAGCTATTTGCTACTTTGTTTTCTCCTCAGTGTTCAATGTGTGGCCCTAGGCCTTATTTACTGCATTCTATGCAAACCATGCTCTGAAGACAGAATTATAAGCTTCCTTGTGGGTTTTTCTGTGATGCTCATCACTACAGCATCTGCGTACTTCATAAACATTAATTTATTTCCAAAATAACCTTGTGAGGTTGTAGAGTAAGACAGAAGACATGGCCCCTAACAGTGCCCACATCATTTTCACTGATCGATGTTGAATACAACAATTAGCTTTACTAGATAAGGATCCTAATTTTGCAGGTATAATTGGATACCCAAAGAAAGGAAGTACAAACCAGGGTATGCAAGACTGAAGGGCAGGCTGAAGTTCTGTAACATCAAAACTATTAAATACTCAGAAGTCCAACAATGACAGTAAAAATAACTTAAAGGCCTTAAGGGTAATTATACCACATTTTTACTTTCAGCTGCCTGACATTAGGCAAATAATCCATTCCCATTGCTTGCAGTGTGGACAACACCAGAAAAAATAAAGTTCTACCAGATCAGTGCTGCTGTATAGCGAGATTTAAATCTGTTCTCTTAAGCAACTCGGTGATGTTCTAGAGATACTATACATGGTCAGGACTTGTGAATTTCAGCCAAAAAAAGCAGACATTCAACACCTATACAAATCAGGCCCATTACAGCATGTAGGTACATAGTTAACATTTCAGGCATCTCAAGTCCTGATTTACTAACAAAACTTTAGCCACTTCATTTTGCATGCTGGGGAATTGAATACTGAAAACGATACCGAGAGGCCTTGACATGGATGCTAATTAAAAACTGTTAGCCATCTTCATAAAATGAGTCAGATATTCCTGACTGTAAGGGTGGAAAATGCTCCAGATAAAGCAACTCAGGTTAATCTGGAAGAAGCAAGCACGTGTGTGTGTGTTATAATTACAGAGTCAAGATGGAGCAAGTTCCTCACCTTCGGGAATAAAAAGTAAAACAACAATTCACCTGCCAAAGTAATGTGTGAGTGATGATGGGCTCCCTACAGGCAAATGGTGTCACAGCCTGAATACCCGAAAGGATGAGGGTCGAACAGGAGGTCTCAGATGCGGCCAGAGTCTACACTATTAAGGGATTTAAAAGCAGCAGGGCCAAGTTAAAATCAATCTTCCACTTTTAGGGATCAAATGTAGATAATGGATAGTGGGCATAATATGACCATGTAAACTTAATCCCATGTAAACTTAAAGAGAAAATGTGCTGTTAAATACTATATAAACTGCTAGAAACTGAGGAGCAATGCTGGAGACTCAATTAAGCAAGAATTACATCATGACTGCTTGTGTTATTACTTTAAGACATGGGGCAATAAATAAGAAAACTACCTGCACTAGTTATGCACTGAACAGGAACTTGTGAATTGAAGATTTCTATAGTAAGGGGGTGATCAAAATCAATTTTTCAGCTTGTTACCTAATCAATCTTTGGGGGTCTAGGCAGCCACCAGAGCTCGCCCCCTGGTACGCTCCAGCCATGTCTTTACATTTCCTGCCATAGTTACACCAAAAGGCAAGAATATTGGACAGTGAAAGCTTTGACCACAACAAGCTTGATATAACCTGAAATAAATTTTTTACAGGAGCCTAGATAACATGTTCTGCTCAGTGGACACAGGCATATTTTTACAGGAGCTGGGCAAGTTTTAAAAGGGCCTTAAATAACATGCCTTTGCTATTTAAAATGTTCACTTTCCTTCTGGTAAACTGTCAGAATAGGGATATTCAGAACTGCTACCCACACAATTCAACCCTCCCACAACTTCTTTATTTGGAGCTATCCATTCACACATAGTGAGTATGAAGGAGTGAATGTCTTTGAGGGTAAGCAGGACAGCCAATTTTTGTAAGCAAAGTTAACTTTATGTTCCAGGATTTAACATAAACTTTGAAGGTAAAGACTTAGGGGAAAATGTAACATGGGACAGATTAACTCAAATCTACCTAATCTGAAGTTTCCTGCCTTCCTGCAGAGCACTTACTACTGGCTTCTTGGTGGACAAGACAACAGACTAGCCGGACCACAAATCTGACTCAGTATACAGACCTATGCTACACGTGATAAAAAAACCCACAAAACAAGATTTACAGAAACACCAAAGGAAAAGGCATCAAAAATCAGAATCCACTGAAAACATGAGAACAAAGAAGGACTTGAACTTTAAGCACAGGCCTTGTGTTGGCTTGTTGCAGAGGGGAGAATTTCACCTGTAGATGGTTGGCCTTTTTACTACAATAGTTTCCCATAAAAAGGACAGATGCTAAAGAGTAGATGGAAGAAAAACTTACTATTCCCTAACTTGTATCCCATTCATCTGCTCCTTGACTTTTATATATACACATAATATAGACATATATAGGGAATAAAAAGAGAGAAATCAAAGAACACTCACTCATAAAGACTCACTGTCTCTGACAGATTAAAAAAATATTTAAGGTACTGCTTCTGCATTCAAAGAACTCCTAATATTGTGCAAATTACTGGGAAGAAAGAATAAATAAACTAATCTAGCAGCCTGGTTTAAAGATGTCATGCTGCTTTATCCTATCATTAAGAGACTTATTTTAGTGTTTTTAACTATTACATTTTATCTTTTTTCAGTGTCCCCATACTGCCCCGACTCATATAGAGACTTACCTATGTTATTTTGGGGGTTTATTGCTTCTGCTACTGCCTGCCTGGAGGGCTTCCAATATTCTGCGGTAAACTGTTGCTAGGTTTTCCATTATCACTAATCGGCAAGATAAATGCAGTCAGAAGGATGGAACATTTCTGCAGTTGAAGCTTTTTCTTTTCAAAAACTATAGAAGTGTTTGCTATTCAAATTCTCTGTAGGCCCTACAGTACTGGCATTAATTTACTGGGATTATTACCAGCTGAACAATAATATTTTGGCCTGGATAAACTTAACTGGGTGTTTTTCTTTTCTTTTTAGATGCTTTAAGAGAAAGAACGACAAACATGTAAAACTGGGTTTAAAACTGTGTAGGATACAGTTTTTGAAGCATACAGAATTCAAATACATTTGAAGTAATGGAAGGGCCATTGAAGGACAGGGACAGGATGGACACTTTCATCCTGAAAGGTTCAGAGATACTGCAATTAAAGCACTTCCATGACTGGTGAAGACTTCATTGGAATGATCACACTGTTCCTTACCCTGGCCCTATTATTATTTTTGTAATTCTTCATTTGACAACATTCTTTAAGAATAGATCACATTACTCTAAATATCTCGGTCCTCCAGTCTATGGCTCATACTCTGATTCTGCCTTTAGGTTCCTTCTTTTGGTGCCTCTAATACCATGTGCTATTAGATAATGTGATAAATGAGGTCACAAGTTCCCCTGCATAAGAGGCAGAGATTTCAAAGCACTGAAAAAGACAATTTAAAAATTATAGGACACATAATTTAATAATCAAAATCTCTTAAACAGTTAACAATTAATTGCACAGTATACATGCTGCCTGTAGCCAGCCCACACTCTTGAACTCCACTGTGTCATAACCCGGCCCTGAAATCGTCATATCCTACTGGAAACAGTGGGTACCCTTTTAATTTAGAATGATGAAAGAAAACCCCAGTAGTTTCTACATCTTTTGTTATTTCCTTACTGAAATGTTCATTAATGAAGAAAAAATATGGAAGAAAAAAAAAGAAGGAAGGACAAGATATAGTCCTTCTCTTCTCCCATCCATGTTCAATTTGTTCCCATGCTCCCAGCCGGCCTCAGTAGCTGCAAGTGGTACTTCATGACAAGTACTTTACATCTACCACCCAGCCATTCTGGCAGAGAACACAGTTCATGTCTCCTAATAAAAAATACAAGTTCTTCATATTTTCCCTACCTGCACTCACCCCACAGATGTCCGGCAATTGTCCCACAGTCTAGTATTATTTCAGCTCTCTGAATGCTATCACAACAGTAGAAGTGCTGGTGAAAAGCTGGTTCTAGGTGTAAAAACACCTACACTCACACAAGTTCTTCCACTGCTGCTAGCAGAGACAAGCAAATACAAGATTGGAGAAGGGTGTCACGGGAAAGCTGGATATTCTCTTTATAAGTGTAACCCCTGAAGTGGCATAAATGTCACACCTTTTGGGGAACAGGTTGTTTTTAACCCTTAGATCTGCTGAGTGCCACCTGAAATAATTAAACCTGACATTTCTAGGGTTAAAACGTCAAGAAGGAGAAAGAGCTGAAAAAAGGAAATTCCCCAGCTTCTTAGTAATGAAAAGCTGAGGGTATATGTTCTGTGGTTGTCTGTGAGATGCTTTCACATCCATGTGTCAAGGGTTTTTCAAACTGACAACTTGCAAATTTGAAATACAAAAATGCCCAAAGCGATATTTTAGTGGCTCAGGGAAACTCTTGTACGGGAAAAAGAATTCTAAAGTGAAACGTCTCTAGAAATCACACAGGGCCTGACCACGATACTCTAATTATGCTAATTGCTTCAATGCCCTTGCTTTATTTATGCTGAGCAGCTAAGATAAATAAAGGAAAATTGCTTTGGATCTAACTGTATTCATATCAGAATGCAAACTAGCCTGTGTTTGTTATGTGATTGCTGATCTGTTTACACTAAATTCTGCAGGTAATTGCAGTTTTGATTGCACATTTATTTCTAGCTGCACAGGTCCCAGGACTAGGTCTGTCTGTTTTTATAATTAAACCGTTTTGTAATATCTAAACTCACTAAAGAGCAAAATGATGCTTTAAGAATTTACATATTTTATGCATTAAAGATAATACTTTGGTGCTCAGTGACAAAGAGGAAAAATTCTGTTTATTACTGAAAAATGGACAGCATGTTCTGGATTTGAAGAAATTTGAGACATCTGTTCCAAGGCCTGTTCACTGAGTGGGACAGATGTCCACCGCATCCCCGTAATCTGTTATAAAACACCTACTTTTTGAACTTTCAGTTGTAACTTTCATATGGGTAAAATACGTTAACAGAACAGGGCTGGGGCTTTGGTGATTAGCCACAGACCCTAAGTAAGAGTCAGCACCTGACTACAGTTTTAGAAGTGGAAGTCTTTCCCTGTGAAGATTTGGGAGCAAATGCAACATTTTGCAGGTGGGGTATCTTTAGCTCATACTTTAACAGCAAATTCCCAATACCAATATAGTCTCTCAGCATCCCTCAAAAAGACACAGTATTATTCCCATTTTGCAGCAAAGGCTAGTGAGGTGCAGAAATTTGACTTGTCCACGGGCCACACAAGAAATTTGTGTCAAAGATGGGTATGAAAAGGATTGTTGAAATCCATATCTTTTGCCTCAAGCAAAAAATTATTATTATTACTTATACATCACTATAAATGTGTATGGCATATTGCAGACAGATAAAGTGACAGGTACTGCAGAGTTGACACTCTCAATTATAAAACCATCCTTCTGTCCTTGGTGATGAATTTGAGGTGAAGAAGCTTTCTATTTTTGTTCCAACATATTTAGCACCTTCTGAAACCTTAATTTGAACTTCAGCTGTGGTTATTTCTTCCTCTCCACCTCCCTCAACACGTAGGCACTAAATCTAATCTTTTCTTCCCTCTGTCTTTGAGAAATGCCCATTACTATAACATTACAGAGAAAAACGCCCTAATCTCGGTATTACAAATTTAGAGCAATGTCAGCTCTGTATGGCTTCTTCATCCATCATCAATTCCAAAATCAGTAATCCAGTCTATCTCACTTAATGGAAGACTTAATATCACCCTATGCAGACTAGCCCGGCAAGCTTCTTAGCGAGTTCATACTGTTGCAGCACACTGTGATAAGGTGTGCATCAATAGGCTTCTTGTACCTTGTGTGCACCAAGTATAAAACTGAAGGCCAAAGGAGTGAAACGTCTGAAGAAGTGCACAGTAGCACGTAAAACTCAGTAGCACCACAGCATCATAACGCATTTCTGTTACAATAAAGCCTGCAATTTGTACAACTTTCAAAGCATCATAAAAGCCGCTTTTACCTGAGAAAAAGATACTTACTGCATGACAAGATATAATTGCCAACAAAACTAGCATGAAGATAATGAGGTATGGTTTATAAAGTGTTTTCCTCAAATATTGGTCAGTGGGTAGCTTCTGATTCTCTGTTTTGAAGCTTCTGAGCATGAACTGAATCAACTTTACCCAATCCTCCTTGTTCCTATTAATTATTCCAAGATAGTTTCTCTTCCAGCAGTACTTTGTAAATTTTAACCACCATTTATGAAGATGCAGTATTAAATATTGAGGTTTCCAGTCCAACTTGTACACTAGAAAAAGAGTCCCAAGTTGCTGTTAGGACTTCACCCACATGCAAACATTTATGGGTAGAAGCAATCTTTAAATTACCTTTTTTTCAGCACTTCACTCTTCTACTCTGCCAGCACAGAACACCTTTGCCGGTCAGTGTTTGATTTTTCCTTCCCTATGAACTATATCAGACAGTTTGTATAATTAACAACAGAGTGCTCGATCAGTCCCACCCATGCCTTGAAAAATCTTTAATGCTTTCTCTGTTAAAACAAAAAATATGAGCAGTGGGAGATTATTAATCCTGAGTTGTTTTGGTTTTTTGGTTGGTTGGTTGGGTTGTGTTTTGTGGATGGTTTGGTTTGGTTTGTTTTTTTTTTCCCCCCTTGAAAGCCTGGAGATATTTTTTATTGCCTGGAATAAAATAAATAATATTGGAATAATATTGCTTCCCCTTGGAAGTGAAAGTGACCCAGCGCTACTGGATGCTGCTTATAGCTTCCTGCTGACAGAACAGGGAAACACCTTTGTGAAAAGGAAACCAGAAAATGGACAGAAATTGATTGGCTTTGAGTAAAAGGAATCTTTACTGTTAAAAGCAATGAGATTTTATTGTTTTCAATTTTAAGCAAAACTCTTTTTTTCCCCACTTGAAATCAAGCAGTCATCGAGCTCCTCCTCCAATTCTCCCTTCCACAAGCGGCACTGGCTGCTTAAATCAGATGTGAATGGAAGTTTGTGGCAACAGGCAACTCTCAGTGGCACACGGCAACTGGCAAGGTCAAGCCCCTGGTTACAAGGAACTGGCATGCCATTTAAAACTCTAATTTTACTATAAATATTTTTGTTATAGAAACTTCTTTCCTAAAAAACTCTATTCACAGAGGATTTACTCATTTTTGTTTCCACTGCAGCTTCTAAAAATTATAAAGAACATTCATCCAAGGTTCCAGAAATAGTTGGCAAATAATTAAAAAAAAAAACACTTTAAAAGAACATTTAAAAACCCCAGTGTTTTCTGTTCAAAAGAAGTCTTTATACAGATGTTGCCATACGAAACTGAAAACTTTTCAGCTGACAGATCACAGATACAAATCCACAAAAACAATTAACACATCCACACACACTCACAGCCTGTATCCACATTCTAAAGGAGAAAAGGCAGCATATTTGTTTCAGAAGAGAATTATAGCTGAGTCTACTCTTTTCTTTTTAAATCACCTGAAGCATCGTATCTTTCAACACACCCTTAACAGATAAAGCTCTTCATGAACTTTCTCCAACTGGGGTGAAGTGCTACTGAAAAAATGAAATGATCTCTTTATTTGGTACCTCCAGATAGCTCACCGATTTCCTTAACTATAAGATAGAAAAAAACTGTCACAATTTAATGAGTTGTTTCTATATGTCTTAATTATACCATCCACACTGAGATCCAAATACTGCTTGCAGGTATTGCAAGTTCTGCCTTATGGTCATCTCCAGCTTTTCTGCATTCTCAGCGTAGTATAACGCTTCTACAGGATCTAAGTTATGTTTAAGTTTGAAGTTGTTTAGATCCTGAGGATTGTTCGGGTTCTCATCTATGTAAACATGATGTTTCAATCCTTTCATTACAATGACCTTTTGCTTAATGCACAAACTATGTTTATTTGAATTTCAGCTACCAGTTCTACTGCCCTCTTCTGTATAGAATTAACTTGCACTTCTGCATAATTAATTATTGCTCTGTTCTATATGGCATATTAGTCTTAATAGCATTACACAGTGGCAGATAATATTATCTAGCTCAGATGGAGGAGGCCAGTATTTCTGGATTCCATCCCACATGCTCCGTGTGGACCACCTTTTTCCATGTTAGACTGATATTTAACAATTACCTATATACAGACCCTACAGGGGCATCCCTCTGAACGTACAAAGACAAGCTGCAAAGATAATAATTTCCTAAAGACTCAGATAGAAGAGAGAAATCTCTGAGATTCCATTTTGTCTTTAATTTTATTACCACTGCTTTAAAATTGTAACCAAGACTAGGTTGTGAGAAAACTCACTGTATTGGACCAGGTTTATCTGAAGAGAGCAGTATTTTAGATATACTTTCTAATCTGTACATGATGCAAAAGAATTATTCGTATCAATCATCCACATCCTGTTCTCCCACAGCCAGAGTGAAAGGCTTTGGCCAGATGAATTTCACAGATGCCACAAAAGAAAGGGAAACATTTCCTCATCTACTTATATGCAAAGAGAATTTTTACAGCCTGTCCACGGACTACACCACATCCTCCCCTTCATACCAGAAAGGCGTAATGTGGGCTGCATTTTGACTCTTCCAAGACAGCTAAGGACTCAGGACTATTTACTTCCCCATGCTATCAATTTTAGCTCTCCCAGAAAGGTTAAACAAGGTAGAGGTGAGTGGGATCATGCAAAACTGTACTTACACTCTTAACACACTACCTCAATATGGCAAAATACGGACAGTCTTATGGCAGTCTGTACCAGCGTAAATAACTCTTTTGCACATGGATCCTGAGTTTGGTGGGGCTTGAAAATCTGCCTTTAAAGATGAATACACTCCTGATATTTCACTTGCATTCTGAGGTGGCAGCACTGTTTACTCAATTATAAGTTCTTTGGATTCAGTGATAGACAAAAATGAGCATAAGGAAGAAAATGTTCATAAAATTTGGCAGTATTTCCTTAGTTAGGCTATCTGGCTTTCTGGTCAGATATTATCAGATGTCTCCGATGCCACTGTGGACAAGGTACATCGGCCTCGAGATTCCTACCGCCCTCTATTGGAGTAACCGAATGTTTTGGTTCCCTGATCAGGCATGAAGCTTCTGAGTAAAGACTACGTTGTAATTGTACCTGTCACAAATATCCCACTTACAGACACATAGATCTGTCTTCTATTAGAATATGATGTTTCATTTTGTCACATTTCGATTTTCATTCTTTGAAGTTAAAAGATGATTAACGCAGAAATTCTACACGTTTTTCTGATAAGGAAGACTCTGCCTGTTAGTCTTTAAGAATTTCCTGAATCCTTTCAAAGTGCTTTACACAGTATACATAACTACTTTTCCAACATATTTGGGCAGACACTACTACTACTAAAGAAGAAAATTCTTGTCAGCTACTAACCATCACATGATGAAAATTCTGAACACACAGAACATAACAATAATCATTGGTATGCAACCTCCTTAATGCATAATAATCCCAAAGTGTGTATTAAGAAAGCCTTACAGAGAGGTAATGAGAATATTGCTCTAAAGTAAGTTCTGATAGAGGATGATGGGCCATGGGGGAGGGGGAAGTTCCCAATGACTGGGAGAGCCCAGCAAGAGCTTCACCTTCAAATTGCCGTGTTGTGAGAAAACAGAAAGAGTCAAAACTGGAAGACGTGTGGGCAGACAGGGTATGGGTAAGATGGAGGACAAGAAAAGTTGCTTTAAAAGCCTGAGAAAAACTCTGAACAAATGTGATTTTGCACTACTCCTTGAACTAAAAAATTAGCCTGGGCTTTACTCTTTCCACTCCCTTTGATTCAAGAACACTGAAAGTACGACTTAGAGCCAAAATTCAAATGTTCATTACGTTATCTTTGTTTTATGGCTGGAAGGTGTAGGATACAGTTCATAACAAGAAACTGTACTGGGTAGCACAGGACTGTCTCAGTGTCTTATTTGCTCTTGGTGCGATATTATAGTATCCGTTATAAGTAACTGTCCAGAACAATTTTTTAATTCATTTAAACTAAATTCTAGCCAGGAACCCAGACATGAAAGTTACTAAATTACCAAGGCACTACAATGAAGCTGCCTCCTATTCTACATTTGTAGAATGCTTTAATATATATTCAGTATCCAGTTACTTGATTTTTCTTGATCTCATTGCCACTACCCTGTACTTTAAACCTCTGGAGAATTCAATCCGACGATCCTCCATGACTAACAAGCTGTTTAATTCGCCAATGGTTTGCTTCATTATTTTACAGTTGCAGGTTGGGAAACGTGAGTGTATGTACTGACAAGACTATTATAAGGAATACTGTAATAATACTATACTATTAGCAGATCCTTACTTAGAAGGAATTAAAATCCTTAAAAGAAATGCATGCTTTTCATTCAAAAAAATTGCAGCAAAGGCTGTACAAACTAAAGGTTGTTTGAAAAGAACAACAAGGCTTTCACCTAAAAAAAGATTTACAGATATTGCTGCTTTTTTTTTCTTTATTGTGTATAAATGACTTAGAGATAGTGCAGGTTTATCTACTGATAATTCTTGCTGGAGACCTACAGCACCTTCAAATGTAGCCTGGGCATAAGTGAAAGAAAATCATTTATACCTGATAGTTATGAAAGGTCATGAGTGAAGAAATAAATTCTAGATCTCATAGGTCTAGCCTCATGGAAGGGAGGGAGAGGGCACGCTAGTGCTATGATATGTGTAGGTTTCTTTGCCTGAATGTGAGTATGTATGGATGTGTACAAAACCACACAAAACCTTATTCAACAACAATAAGAATTCACACTTTCATTTCCTTCCTCCTGTATTTCTCTTTCCTATTCTCTCCTCACTTAATCTCCTTTTGGTCCATAATGTCCTGCATTAGACTCTCTATTTCCACAGTTTCAAAGGCTGTCTTACTGTCAAATAGTAACTGTGCTTCTTAAAGTCTAAACTGAGAAGTAAAAATAATTCTTAAATACTAGATCTAACAGCATGCTAAGGAAACTGATACTTCAGCCCAAGAAATGCACCTGCAAACCCTCCTGCACAGTAGGTCATAAGTAAAATTAATTTAAAGGTCTGATCCCCACTTCATTTCTGAGCAGCAGGATGGGACCTATTATGCTCTTATGAAACTGTAATTGAACTAGCGTGGGGAATCTTGGACAAATCAAACCCCAGTTACCACTTTGCATCAATGGATACCCATCACATCACATTTCTTGATAAAAAAGCAACACGTGGAGATGTAGTACACAAGAAGATGCCCATGCCTGCAGCCCTTATCATACTTGCCTAAACAGCAAACACACACCTTTGCATCCCGGCCGGTTTCAGAATAACACCATTCAGTTAAATACATGTGCTCTGTTCTAAGTAACTACCTCAGCACCTGGCTACAGTCGTTCAGAAAGAACTTCTTACTAACGGGGATGCTCCTATCTGACTGCAACAAAACAGACTAAGAACTTCACCTGCACTATTTAAAATAAGGGACTTTGCAAGGAAAACCAATAAAGAACTACTAGAAACTGATCCTAAGGCTAACGGATTTTTAACAATATTTAACAATAGCTGAACAACAACTAACAGCACACCACACCAATTTCTATTGAAAATCTCCTTTAGAAATTATTGAGTGCTACACATTTGTAGATTTATCACAGGACTATGTGACATCAGATGCTCGATTTTGGGCACAGTGTTTATGAGCGTGCAGGCAGCACTGTTTGTGTATTTGTACAGGTTTAACACTAAATTATATTTTTTGTTTCCATCTATGAGCTAAAGCCTTTGTTACATAGCTGAAAATGTCTAAGGTTTCTGGAAAGGATGTGTTTACTGTAAATTAATCCACTAAGAAAGTTAGGCAGGACAGACTATTTTAGGAAATATAAACTGAAAAATAACAGCAGCAAGTCAAGAGCCAACTGTTTCTGTTTTGATTTATTCAGTATTTCAGAGCTGCTGCTTCTATAGGGAACAATATGCAAGGCATTGGAAATTCAGAAGGCACCTCTTTTGTGTACCATGAAAATGTGCTGCTAACCTACAATACCCTCATAGAAATACAATTCAATAAGGAACTCAGTTGGGAAGATGCCTCAATAGAACGACATGAAAAAATGGTCAATACAAGAATGATTTAGTTTACCTTACAAGGGATTTTGATGCTGGAAATAAATAGGGCTTTGAAACTTGTAAAATAAAAATCAAGATAAACACAGACCCATATTTTTAATTCTCACACATATTTAATGCGACTTTTCAGCAGATCATTGCCTCTGAATCATCACTTCTATCAAGCCTATCACTTGAGAAGTGTTACAGCACTTAGCCCTCAGGGCAAAGATAAGTCTTCACCATTGTCACATACAGCACACATATTGAGCCATATTATGCTGAATGGGAATACAGTACACCGAGAAACAGTACTGATTCTTGCAGAATATCCTGAGATACTTATCAAGCTGTTAAAGGAGACATCAGTCTTTTGTCTGTATTGCCCTTGACACATCCTGAAGGAAAGTGGAAATTCTTTGTTGAAGAACCCTCAGACCCTTTAGGTCTAATGTAGGTTAAGTGCCCCACAGATCTCTCAAGAATGGAAAAGCATCTTGAAAACCACTATCTGAACTCACCAGAAACAAATAAACAATGGCACTGAGTAAGTAAAAGCTAACACCTGTAATGAAATGTAAGCCTGAAAATCCACAAGTATCCTAAACCTGGAACTACTAAATATTGACATCCAGGTATCAAACCCAATCATTGCAACGTAACGAAACCAGAACCAAGCTCCAAAAACCCTCCCCAAACAACTCCTACCACCAGGGGTTAAATGAATGATAGAGAATGTTACCACATTAGCATCCGATTATCATTGTATATATTTCAAAGGATAAGTAATTATCTGCCTGCATTCAGGATCTGCTTATTGATTAACATACAGACCACACAGCAAACATCCTGTATGAAAACATTCTTTTTTTTCTTCTTTTACTTATTGCTTGCATTAATACCTGCCATTTTCTTACCCTGCAACTGTTACACAATTATCCTTGCAATAGTTTGGAGGGAGAAGTTGGGGACAAGAAAACAAATAGAAATTTATCACGTGACTCAAAGTTGGTTTTTTTATTCTGTGTATCAGAACAGAACTATGCAGTTAACAATTTTAATGAGCACAAGAGCTAAAAATGTCCTTTTTGTTGCTTTTGTTTGCTTTCTACCTCATAAATACCATAGCAGCCAACAAAACTTTCACAACATACAATGAAAAAATATTTTTCCACAGACAAATCATAGGAAAAATCATGGCTTCCCCGTCTCATCAGAAACTTACAGAATAAAGAAAAATAAAACTAAAACCTCAATTTCTTTTTTTAGATTAAGCGAAGTAAAACATCCACAAAACACAGAACTGACTTCTGATCCCCAAAACATATTTGTGCTTTCTGTTAGAAATTGATTTCATCAGATCATAAAAGCTTGTCGCATTGTCACATGCATCTGCTACGTCTATCGTGTTGGAGCGAGCAGCAGGTGAGATGCCAGCACAGAAGCACAGGAGCCTGCCATGGCCTCTACCCATTTGCCAGCCCGGCCAGGAAGATGGAGAACAGCAGCAGCAGCAGCACATGGCAGACTGTTACTGAAGCAGTGCCTTCCATCACCAGCCACCTCCCTGCCACTGCAGCCTGTTTCGGGTTGTGTGGTCAGGGTCAGGGTTGCAAGAGGTGCTTAACACTGCCCCACTGCCCCATGGCAACAGTGGCTCATGTTCCAAGAGTAGGATGCTGGGTGATTTTTGTCCACCACATACACCTCTGTAGGTCTCAGGTTTTGAATTACTTTTGTCACTTGAATTTCAAAGACAGTTAAACTTCCATGTACGATTGCTGATGCAGATTATGAAAAAATGTGTACAAGTCTATATGATATTTCAGTTCTCAGCTTCCCAGGGGTAATGTGATCAATATGCCGTTAGGGGAGCGTGGAGAAACAGACCACAGTCAAAGCACAAGGGAAAAGGCTGATACAGCTGGCCAAAGAAAATGGCTTCGTGTTAAAAGAAACAGACTAAAAGGAGACATCAGAAGAGCATAGTACACATAGCACCCTACTCCTTGAGGAGATCTAACTTGCACAATGGCTACTTAGAAGTAAGGCCACTTAAATTACCCCAAATCTTGGAAAAAAATATTTATTTTATATGAAAAGGAATTTAGGACACTTGAAAATCATAATTTTTGTAACACTGTCTTGATATAGAAACAAAATAGGGAGAAAGGAATTGTATGAACTTTCTCACATCTCAGCTCTGAGATGAAACAACCTGTAATTTCACTCTGAAGACTCTACTGACTGGAGTCAAACAGTAATTCTGAGTTGTGTCAAATTGTACAGGGAGACTGTAATGTGGATAAATATCCAAAGGGATTAGCTAAGACCACCAAACTCTTTTCACTTGTGACCTATTCAGATTTAAAGTCAGTCTCTTATCATTACTATTTTATTAGAATGAACCATTCTTAAACAATTTATCCAGAGTGTTCCCTGAAGCATGCATTCAATCAATTCCAGACATGCACTTTTCGAGACTTTTTTCTTCCCTTCTTACAAACACATTTTGTTCAATCAGTACAGAAAAATAGATTTTCACATTAGGGCACCTGAAGATCCAAAATACACCTTCCATGTGTTGACAACAGGTAGAAGATACCGTAGTAAAATTTGTCGTCACTTTAGAAACAGCTTATTAGGGCAACTTAATATTAGCTGACTATATTTAAACCACTTACATATTTGAAAGCTTTCCATGAACTAGCTTCCAGTTTCCACTCATTGTCCCTCCCTTTTCAGGGCTCAGTCAGCTGAGAGAAGGCAATGACTGCTGCCAGCTTTTTCTTTGCTGTATGATTTCAGTACCCTCTGGGCAAGGCTACATAATATTACATCACAGGTAAGAGTTCCATCCCAAATATAGATTTTTGTAAATAAAACGCTGTGCAAAAACACTTCTCTAAACACAGTGCAGAGTCACAGAATGCTATGTAATCATCAAGGAAAAGGCAAGGCCAAGGTCATGGGCATCAACTTGTGTTTTGACAAAATAATGCTGAGAATTTGCTGATGTCCATATAAAGGGCTCAGCCAGTTCACTCAAGGAAAACAGAAGGTACAAAGAATTAGCCGTCCATTTACAGTGCACTCATCTATGTATTATAAATCAGAAGTTGAAAGCATCAACTCTCTCAAAAGTATTTGCTAGTCTCACGGTTCTTTCTGTTGAACAGAGCTAATCTAGTTCACGTGAAAGTTTACTGCAAAACTTTTAAAAGTTAATTTATAATAGAATCTTTTCAGACTATATATTTGAAAAAGCACGTGATGATAACAGCAGGGGCAGTATGAACTCTTCTGTAGGCCCAACATTGTAGAGAGAACACTAGTTGACATTCTATAAAGTAAACTGCTCAAATTATCTGCTTTCCGTAAACGTAATTGTAAAGATAGCATTTTCACACAGCTGGGCAACCTCTACAGAAGCAGAAGGAAGGACCAGCATGTAGAACTTCATTTACAGTGTTCATTTCCTGTTTGTTATGGCAGGTAAATTACACAAGGTTGGCAACTACTGAAGAATGTTTCTACAAACAGGTTCCCTATATGGCCAGCAGAAGATAGATCATAGGGTTCATACTGCACAGTTGCATATAAAGTGCCTAAAAGAGAACGTTACCAATATTTTATTACCAAGGATCTTTTCTCATCAATCTCGTTCAGTATTTCAGCTTCCCTATTGATTATATGGCAGTTTTTAAATGGGCAGAGACTGAATCCAATCAAACCTGTTGAAAGAAGCAAAAGCGATCAAACTAATGAACGCATATTATGTTATTTACAACACAAATAATTTGGTTCCTGGGGCTTTCCTTGAATAAAGCAGTGGGCTGAAATAACCAATGATTAAATTAAAGGGAAAGCAGCACACTGAATCTGAAGGCCTGGATTCACAATACAAAGATTTGGAACACAAAATATTCTGAAGTCAAAAGAGTATTTTTTTTCTCATTTCTGTACACAGATGTGAACAGACAAGAGCTATATCTCTGTCTCTATCGATAAGTATAAATAAATATTTTTATTTATATGCCTACTACTATGCCAGGAAAATAACTACTTTATCCATCACATCTGTTTGAATATACTTAGATCTTCTGTAGCCAGAAGTGTCATATAAAAATCTCTGCTGTCAGCTTAAAAAATACTTTGGAAAAGCTGAGGGGGTCAACAGCTTGGTACTACTCCACTTCTTACACACTTAAGTGATTTTTATCAGCATCATGAAGTCCTTCATATTGAATGAAGCACCTCCTGGTCTGATCCCACTCTCCACATGAAGACACAATCACAACACTCACCAGCACTTACAGATCATCAGCCTAAAATACAGAGTATATGGAATTTAAAAGGATTAAGAGCATTTTCAAATGAAAATCCTCTTTTTACTTTTGAAAGGATACTGACATATTTAATTAAAAAGACAAAAAAGCAAGCAATCAAAACTATCCAAATCCATAAGAAGAGAAGCCTGCAGAAACACAAGCCCTACCTTCTCAACCCTGACTACTAGAAGGAAGAGGTATCTACTCACCTACTAAACACAAGAAAATTCATTGTGAGGTTAGTCCCAAGTCCAAGCTGTCCTAGCTCTGGCCTGTTAGGATAAGAAAAAAGACCAACAGACATGCTGGGAGTAGGTGGATGGAAAAGGTGGGTTGAGATTTATGTCTTTGAAAGTTCAGGTAAACACCTGAATTGAAATCCCGATTCACTGGCCTTAACAACAGTTTTGGTTGCTGACTTCATTAGGATTTCATGCTTAGAATAGGAAGTTTATTTAATTTTAACTTTTGAACACAACAGTAATCAAATCAGTAAACAGATCCTCTTCTAAGGAAAGCTCAGCCTATTCTTTTATTTTTCTAGTCTTTCATGTACTTTCACATTTTATCTTGGAGCTTCAGGAGTGTTGTGAAAGTTATATCATAGGTAGGTTGGTGTCTTTCATCTTTCTCCTAAAATACTGATATGCTTCAGCACTCTATTACAATCCAGTGAGCTCCTCTGAGAGTAACAGAATTAGATCACCAACAAAATGCCCATTCAACAGGCTTGCTCTTGTCCTGACCTCCTTGGAACAGGAAGCCTTTTCCAAAATTGTTTGCACTTTTCAGGAACACAAGAAAGCCTGTGTGTATATTCTGGGATTTACAATTCTTTTGATTCACTGTACTCAGAAATTAAACAATCCTCAGCCCATCAGACCTTACACAGTCCCGTTCTATCTCCTTTCCATCTTTCTCTCTCATGATCAGGAAGAGGGTGCTTGGTCACTATTTCACCCTTAGCTATCAAGCAAAGAAGCTCAGGCCCTAGCCTAAGTACTCTCTTACAACCAGACACATCAGGAGTCATCTAATATCTCATGACCATAAAAACAGAACTTATTTTATTTAGCAAATAAGGCCAACTAGGTTATTTAATGAAGCAAGCTTGTGGTAAACGTTAACATAGTTTGGCAGGATTTTTTTGCCTGGTGTTGCCATGCAGTTTAAAACAGATGGCAAAGCTGAGCATAAAAATCTCCCTTTTACAGCAGAACCAATAACAATACTGTTTGTATTAAAGGCCAGAAGGCTTAATGGAAACTCCAGTAAAATTTTCCATGATAAACCAAGTGCTGAAATAGAAAATCAGTTCAGCCTCATTCTTCTGCCCTATGGGAAGAAACATTTGTTGTTACTTACGCATGAAAGGAGAAAGGTGTACGGGAAAATGGGCAGAATGCTTAGCATGATTAAATACTTTTTTCTAATATTTAATAAAAAGTGGTTGCTTCCAATGTAACCTCAAGACGTTTTTTAAAGTTGTCACAGCCCTCAGATGTAACTATTTTTGACCTTTTGGAGACACTTTTCTTAACTTCTCTCCTTTTGACTCATTTTTTTGACGTATCGCCCTCTCATTCAGAACAGGAGAAGCTTTACAGGACTTCTGAGGAAGGGCAGGTGACTTGACAGTCTCTTAGAGCAATACTACACTAGAAACATAAAGAATGATTCTGCTGAGACTGAAGTGTGATGCTGGTCCCTACAGCAGAAGGGATTGTCATTCACTCTTATTAGTGGGAACTATAGGTCTGAATGCTGTTTGTCTTTAGGCTGATCTAAATTCTCTCTAGCTGCCAGGCTGACCTTCTTCCACTGGTTTCACCTCAACGACAGCAAATGGCAAGGCATCAGTAGAGCCGTCCTACAGGGAGAAAGTGCAAAGACACCTGGGCCCACAACAGGGAGGTTCCCAAATGCTGTGATTGAAAAGTAAAGAACATGTGCCTTTTCACTGAGAAATTTGATATGATATTTCATGCTTAACCTGAATATTAAATAATGTATATATTTGCAAAGAATTTTTATATGACCACAGACTCTCTGCCTCAATGGTAGCAGTTTTGCAGTTCTGTCTAATTGGTGATTGCTCTCTAGGGGAAATGGATCAAATGGATACGTGAAAGATGATGAACCTAACTGGGTGAAAGATGGGTTATCTGAAGGCTATTCACAGGACTATAAAGATGGAAGAAGCAAAAGAAAGGGAGAGGCCAACTGAGAAAATTCATGGGAAATTTTGATACAAAACCCAGAGTAGATGGGAGTTGTCAGGTTTAGTAGTAGTTGGGTGGTAGCTAAGGAAAGCTAAAATATGTCAGGGGTAACAACTGCTAGTACTGGAAGTCCTAATTTGAAATTATCCCAAAAATCACAATTTCTCTTTGCTACTGGTTCATCTGTACTAAGATCCAACAGTGGTAGTAGTAAGACAGATGTTCCTGTGGTAACCAGCACAGCCTTCAGCAATACTTCTGTGTCATGCATCTGAAAACATGATGTTCAGCTTGGGCAGTGGAAATAGAAGAAAGAAGGTCTGTAGGTGTGAACATTACAAACAAATGGGATGTAACTTAAGTATATACTGTAGCATTAAGTTGTCAGATTCATATATTATTATTTTCTATTTCTAGTGTCTGAGTTTGTGCTCAGGAGAGAAACATTTTATCCATATAATAAAACAAAACACCGTGTGTGACAAGAGCAGAATGTCTAAAAGAAGAGGCATTACTGGTGTTTGCTGGACACAAAAGGGCATTGATAGGGAAGGAGTTTGCAAAACGGAACTGGACAATTGCAGGCTTATAAAATTGCGAAGAAACAACATTTAATGTGGTTCAAGCACACTGCCAGGATGGGAAAAACAGTTTGGTACAACATGAACTGAAACAGAAACTCAGATGAAGAGGAAAGCTTAAAAGGCTCTGCTACCACCTGGAATGTAATGAAAATAAAAGACAGAAATGTCTGCTTTCTCTTGACAAGAAATAGAACTGCAATGTAATGACAGGAGAAAATGGGAGGGTCCGCAGACACTCTATACCATCAAACGACTGAAAATGTTAAGGAAGTTTGTCTGCCTCATCAGCTGCAAAAGAACAGACACCAAATCCTCAAGCTTTATTTGCCTTCTCTTCAGCCGGTCTTTTTAATCCTCGTGAAAGATAGCAATCTCAACATCTTTCTCTGTTTGCTGTTGCACAAGTATTTATTTACTAGGGCCACCGGGGGAAAACAAATCACAGAAAACAAATGGCTCAATGCTCTCTCACATCCCAACTGACATGATGTTTGAAAATACCAGCTTGTGCACCACAGTCCTACAATTTTGTTGTAATAATAATAATAATAATAATAAACAACTAATAATTGTTCTGTTATTATAGCAGAGTGGTGTCCCAAGAAATACCATAGGGCCTAATGGAGTCCTTGAAAGTCTCCAATGCATCAGAAAGATGTACAAGTTATCTCCTTTTCAAGGAGCTGGTGGTAATTCTTGCTTATTGGAGAATTAATAATAAGCTACATAAATAAAAATAGTACCTGAAGAAGAAAGATGATGTTTATATTAGCACAGCATATTCCAGGTACTGTAGAATGCATATATAGTTACGGATAAATGGTTCCAAAATTACATGAAAGACATACACACAAAAGGATTTTTAAAAAGTCCTATACCGCCATTGACAGAATATAGTCAGAATTACTGTAGCTTTTCACACCCCTCTTCTGTAATTAACAATGAATGAAAACCTCACTATGGTAAGATATTTTCTGCAGAAAATGTAATTTCCTCCTGTGCTTTTTCCTTGACTATTTAAATGGAACAATTCAGGTGCAGACCATTACTGGAGGTCAAGACTGAATCAGAATTTATTTTGATGCATGTTCAGCTATCGATGTTCAGTACAAAAATGCCTTAAATAGTATCTTCCGATTAAAAACATACTGCAGATTTTGCTTTGACTTTGTTGGGGACTTTATTCTTTTAAAGTGTGTTGTCTAGGTCTCCTGAACTATAGCCCATGCATTTGTAAATTTAATTTTATTAACTAATTTTTAACCCACCCACCAAAACGCCATTTGTGTGATAACAGCATGTGCAGGGATTCCTAAGGGATATGGAAATTAATCCCACTTCTGTGAAAAGACCTTTTAATAACTCATATGTTATTTTACTTTCTGAGTTATCAGTGGGCTTTCCTCCAGCATTTTCTAAGGAAATGTCCTTGCAGTTTGAAAGGGAAGAAAAAAATAAAAACCCACAGTAGAAAAAAGAATAAGAGTTTGTTCATTTTATGTAATTTTGAGTTGGTTACACAAGGCCATCGCCTTTTCAAGCAACCTTTAAGATGGTCCAAGAAGCAGTTTCAGACCCCTTAAAGTATTCTGCAGTGTGTGTATGTGCCCATATACAGGGTTTGTTGTAGCCACCAGCATTTTGTTTGCACTTCTGAATACAGCTTGCCAGCACAGTAAGATTCTGACTGCTGCAAATCCTCATGTTTCCACCTTCTTCCCTTGCTCTTTTCATATGCACATGTGTCGCTGACAATTTCTCCTCTTTCCCTCCTTCCTTACATCGTTTTTTCAATAGCGCTCATGGATCAATAAGACATCATGGCACCGTATGGAGCCTGAGTGATTTCTCATACAATGGCTGCTGTGACCATGTTTCAATGGGAATTGCAAATCCCCTTGTAAGAAGGAGCTGAAGATATTTTCAGTCACTGAGCCATCGCTACAAGGGCACTGAACCTCAGAAAAGGCCCAGAAACCTGAGCTGCTGGGGAGCTTGAAAGGAGCTGCTGCAGCCACGACGCTTGATGGATCTCAGCCTTGATTACAAGAGCAGACTACTACCACCATGATTGATGAAATCCTGCTTCAGAGAGGAGATGAGGAAACAATGAAAGCCCCAACTACTGTGCTGGGGGCAGGAGGGATGGAGGGAACCAAGGCAGAAGGGAAGTAGTCAGGAACCTGATCTAATGGCAGGGAAGCACATAGCTTTATGGGAAGTGAGAGGAAAGAAATTTTTTTCTCCGTCAATTTTCTAATGGGTGTAAAATAAGAATTATATGAACTACAGTCATCAGTTTATAGAGAAATCTATTACTCTTTGGGATCAAAAAGTGAGCACCAGTCGTGAATAATGGTTTCAGCCTGTGGCTCTGAGCATTAAATCCCATTTTTCAACCAGCAGGGCAGTAGTTTTCCACTATCACCTCAACTACATTTTGTGTTCAGTGTGCCTGTGACTCTCTCTTGCTCCATCTATACCCTCTTCTTTCTATCTAGCTATACACAATCTTATAATTTAAAATTTCAGAGGTTACTGTCTGCACTCTCTCTCATTGTGCACATTTAAAATAGTATTTTTAACCAATGTCTTTTTCACAAGCTCAGCCAAGATTAGACTCTGAAGCCAATGAAGATTGTTACCATTACTATAAACCAAAGAGAGAGATAACTGTTTAATTTTTCAATTTTTAAATACAAATTTTCTTATTCTTGGTTCAGTCTTCCTATGGTGTTCCTAATTAGCAGGGGGCATGTTCTGGTCCATATAAAATTGAGATTTAGTTTTAGTTTAATCTTCAGTGAACGCAAAGGGTATAGGTGGCTGATGCAGTAACCTTTCACTTCTAGAGGCTTTGACTGTAATTTGGTTTAGATTACAAGTGAAACGAGTTTAGTGGTCCCATCTTCACTTTTAGCAAAATCCATTGTCATTACAAAACCACTCTGCACTAACTTCTCAAACATGACAGCTGTCTCCTAGAGGAAAACCAGTGCTGGATTAGGGGTTCTGGGGGTCAGAAGTGAGTTGCATTTGCAGGGCTGTGTAAAGAATCTGGTTTAGGATTGGTACCCAGTTGAATTGTTTTTAATAGTAATGAATGATATACTTCTCCCAGCTATATCAGCTACAAAATTGAAATTAACTCAAAAACTATACAGCAAACACAAGGGCACGTACCAGATTATGCAAACAGTTGTGTGGCATGTGATATATGAATACCATACCTTCCAGAAAAAACAATAAAATTTATAAACTTCTTGCACTGGTCTAAAAGTTACATAATTTAAAGTACCACCGCACTCCCCCCTCCCCCCGCAAACGCACAAAACACACCACCACCCAGCAGCAATCAGGCTATCCATGATCCTTATGTCATCTTTTAGTTCTACTGAAAGGAGAACACGCAAACGTATCAATAAGGAGTCACTATCTAAAAGTGGAACTGCTCTAGCTTGCATTTCCTCCCTTGTTATCAAGAATCCTACACTGTAAGGAATCCAGACCAATATACCATGAAACTTTTGGTTTATAAACTCTCCACTTAATTTTGTGCAACATGATTACTGGGCACTAAGTGGAGCAAAACAATCTATCTGGTGTGGGACCCAGTGACTACTAAAAGCTGGATTGCAGCTTAGTATGAATGCTGATCACTTGTACTACAACACAGATAGTATTTGGCTAAACATAATGAAGTAGCAGTTATTGCTCAGGCAAAATCACTGCTTTCACTCCTTAAAGTCATTTGAGATTCATTTCTCGAAATAAATACAACACAAGATAGCAATCTCAGTTAAAAACTGTATGCTGAGATAATTTCGATTTCCAAATGGAAGATTTCTTTTCCAGCAACAAAACAGCTCCTCTAACTTGCCCATTCAAATCTGCTTCAGGCTGAAGTTTAATATGGAAGTCCCCATCCTCTGAACATATAATAAATTTTACAAAATTTCATTTAAATTAGATTTCCTTAGTGTTAGTCACCCTCATGAAAACCAGGGATTATTATCCCATTATCAACTGCTTTTTACATAAAGGGAAATCTTTAAACATGGAATGGCCCAAACTAGCGCCCTTGTACATAACTGAATTACATACATGCATATATTTTCAGAAAATATAGGGAGAAAAAATAAGGCAGATTTCTTTGTATTCTCCCATCGGCTGAGCTGATCACTAAATTAACACATCCAGAGTCACAAAGTGGTGCCCTTGAATTGCCCACTAAGGAGAAAACAGGACAATTTTTGGAGAATTGGAAGGGAGGACTTGACGTTCAAATGCAGAGGTGTTGCAAATATCTTAACAAAAGGAGACACTGCAACTTTTATCCTCTGCGTTCTGTGATAATGTTAATGTACTACAAATTTGAGATTTTGCATAGTGACAGAGTGACACATTACTGCGAGCTGAATGCTGTCATTATTACCAAAAGTGCACTTGGAAGCTGGGCTACATAACACGTAGATTTATTAAAAGACACATACTAAACATGACTATGTTTTCTTCTTGAAGAATATACCCTGTATGCTGACAGAATAGTGTTCTTTTTTGTGCACCATTAAGACTGCAGGTATGAAAAGTTAGTTTAATTTGCTTTATCCGTAGAAAACCTGAAAATTTGCACAAGCTCCAGGTATTTCTAGGCAGGCGCATGTGAAGATGGAAAGAACTTTATCAGAAGATAGCAAAAGCAGTCAATGCTTGTCTTCAACTCTCTTGCAAAACTTTCTTTGGGGTCCTAGAAACCCCCTACAGCACACCCCTTACTTAACAGGGTAGTTGAACAAACCGTGTTTAGTTCACCAATCTAAAAGACAGGGACAAAAAAATTCCTCTAATTTCAGTGGTCACTGAAAGGGAAGGTACTTGTTAGGGGCTCACCTATTGTGCAGGGAGAACTACATAGAAGGAAAACAGACACGAAAACATTCTAAAATGTACATTTTCTTAACAGGAAGCTAATTTTTAATTATGAAAGAGTTATTCTTCGACTGATATGACTTAGTTAAGAATATTTCCACACAAACTGCGTATCCTGAATGTTACAAATACAATAGATCAAGGTTAAGGGACAGTGTAATTCTAACAAATTTAGTGACAGGTTAAGATCAAGGGATGTCTTGACATTCTCCTCAGAAAGGTCAATCTAGCAGGTCTGCGATGTAAAAATGAAGACTCTGCCATCATTGCCATGGCAAAAGGTCAGACACAAGCTGATTGGTGATAGAATTATCAAATTAACCAATCGATGTGTGTGAGTAATAGATGTAAGCAATCCTGAGGGAGAGCCACAGGGCAAATGCCAGCTCATCAATAACACATTGCCTAGGAAAAGAAGATCCTCTCTTCAATCCATGTCCTCTACATTAGCAGTGGTATCAAGGAATTAAAAGAAAAATCGAAAGCAACAGCTTTAAATATGCTTCCAGACTGTATACATCATTCAAATATATTTCCAAAACAACTTCCATCACATGCAGTGGTAAATAAGAGCATGCTAAAAATCTAAAGAAAGGAGGCAGCAAGAAATCCTATTCTAAACAGGTACATTCAAAGACTTAAGGATTTTTACACATGTCTGACACTAGCATAGACTTTATTAGGAATGCTATTTTACCTGTGGCAGTCACAGATACATAAATCTCAGGTTTGATTGTGTGGCAACTTCAGCATGTTAAAATGCAAAACAGATCACAGGTATTCTTGTACTGAGGATTTTATACATAGGGTGTAGCAAGTGTATGAAGAATGTTTTGGCTGCAAGTAATATTTTAATGCGTGTTGTATATCCCTTTGTGTATCTGATTGTTACTATGCCGACTCCTACATGGCTCAAAGGGTTAAACCCTGCAGGAGCTCTCTGCAAGTCCACAGGAAGGCAGACAATGCCTTTACACAGGGGAAGAGGGCTTCAGGTAGGCAAAACTGAAACAAAGAACCAACCGAGTAGATAAAAATCTGAATTCTTGAGCTCAAGGGACATGCATCGACTGCAGAAAAACAGACTGAACCCCATCCCTAGATATATGGTTATCTAAGATCATTGGGACTGTCTAAACTTGGATGAAAACATTAAGCATCAGGGTAGGTTAGGTGCACAAAAGCTGCTTTGTTTTTAAACTTTTGCCATTACTTCAATCACTGTATTTCTAAGGATAAATAAACTAGGATGATTTCAAGACCCTCACCTGCTAGTGGTATTTCCCAAAGGTAGATGTACACATGGAGCTGCAAAAATCTCTATAGCACTGCTATGGAATCCCAGGAGAGCAGCTCAGGGCATGCACCTGGGACTCCGTGCTGTGAGAGGGCTCCTCTCCAGAATAAAAACAGGGCTGCAGCCTGATCCCTGCCTGGTGTGCTCCACTGAGATACAGGCAAGGTCAAAGGTACACCTTATCCTGCACATGGATGGACCAGAGATAGGATGTCGAATGTGACAAAGCCCCTGTCAATGTTAGCAACAACAACTGCACAGGAGGCAAACATATCATGTTGGCTGTTTCGGGATTCCTCATTCCTTCCAGTGTCATCCATGCTTCAGAGAAATGCAAGCACAGTGATCTTTGCACAGTGAACCAGAGCTGGGTTTACTATATACTACGTAGCCACCACCTTCAAAAAATGTATAGAAAGGACCATTAGCTTGCAAGTCTTCTGCCCAATGATCCCAAGTCATTATACCCGTTCTTGCCCTGTATAGGCACATTGCTCTCCAGCCACTACCATTCAGGTGTTGTTCCTCCTTCTCCTTACATAGTTCTGGTTCTGAGAATCTTAATTTAGCTCCAGTGATGCATCTATTATCATGGCAATATGATATTGCTATTATCACAGTAGGAATGGTAATATGGTAGCACTCAGAGTAAGAATCCATTCTGCCATCAAAAAGCATGCGTTACTCCTATTACTGTTAATGGGAGCTATGCACATGTATCAATGGCAGAACAGGTCCCTAAGTGAGCACAATTATAACCCCTACTGTGAAATTCTCTGAATACTATTTTCACATTGCTTTTATTATAGATGTACATAACACTATCAAAAAATTCTAACTCATTTGAATAGGATACCCATTTGAATATGAGCTAGTTGCCATAAAATTCAAATTGCATTCCTTTTAAAAGAAACCTTTCTGATATTTTAGATGCTTAATTTTCCCTAATGTATTGTTTAAAATGCAGTTAATATTCTCCCCTCAAAAAGTACAAAAAGCACAGAAGCATCTCAGACGGTGTGTTTACCTGTAGGAGGTACAGAGTTTTTGTCAATGGACTAACAGCCTGGGCTACAGGAGGAATGAATAAGCGTGGTGCCACCGAATACAGCAGAGTTCAATTGATTCACTTTCCTTGAAGATCTAGCCCTGTATCGCCTTCTCAGTCTGCAACAGTATGGTTGATAATGCCACTTTTTAAACACTTGAATATTTTTATAATTATTGTTACACATTTAATCTGATCTGCAGTTTAATGAGTACTAGCATTCAGACCTATAATTTTAGTGGTTCCTTCGGTATCTAAAAACCTGACAAGGTTACAGTTATGGCCTGTGGGAGCTGGACATTCCAGTCAGAGCAGCTCTCACAGGTAGTTTTACATTGCAGTAATTCCAGTCAATCATAAAATGTTATGCCTAGGTCTGCCAGAAAACAGTATGACAAGTATTTATCTGTGAGTGTTCTCAACTTGGTTAGGTAGAAGAGCTAATGACATGAAAGAATTTAAATGGTTTTTTTTGAAAGCACAGGATGTCTGTATTTGATTTTCTGACAATAAACAAAATCAAAAGATTGGATCGCTTTATATATTGAAAATTATGTATTAAAAAAACCTCACACCAGGGTATGCAAATTTCCTTATTTATTTTTAATTTTAATTTATTTTTAATTATTATTATTCCAAATTATATAAACTGATACTTAAAGGCTGAATATAAAAATTAGCAGATTAAGACAAAAAGGAGCTCCTATTACTTTAACAGGAGTTTAATTTTGCTGTATAACAAAATTCAAAGTCTTTCCATGTAGTAATTCACTAATAATCCTATACAAAACAATCTAAGCTTCAGTTTACTAGAAGTTGATGGAATGACTTATTTTGGATTGTGCTGCTATACCATTTACAGGCTGTGAATTCACATGCAGCCCTGCTATTTTATCAGTATTAAAAATGACATGACAATGCAATGAGATCTGGTTTCTGATGCTGTAAAGTAAGCTGTCACCCTTCCCTCAAACCCTACAGAAATATGGAATATCTAACCACCTCTGAACAAGCTCATGGTTCTAGATTAATGAACAGCATTAACAAGGCACTGATGTGAGGAAATACATCCCACTTACAATGTCACTGCATACTACTGAACAGACCTAGGAGAAAAATTAACAGAGAGAAAGCTAATAGGCACAAAAAGTCAAACCGGTTTGTGTTGTTTTTTTCCTAAAGTCAATTTCAAGCCTATAAACATACTTAATTATTTTCCTCAAAAGTGAAATGCCAAAATCCTATTGTTATTTAAAACCATAAAATATAGAAACTATGAAAACTTGATAAAAACCCCTCTACATTTAATGGAATGTTGTTTACCTGTATGTGGAACAAATGTACACAGGGTAAGTCATTGTCTTTGGCAAAGGGTGGACACAAAATCTATAATATCTTATTACTCTGTCTTTGTTTTATGGAAAGAGAACTTTTTTTTTTCCTTGGAAAATGGGACAGTATGAATACAGTAAAACCAGGACAATGCTGCATCCTCCTCAAAACAGTGAAGTCTTGATGAACTGAATGTAATTCTAATTAAAACTCCTATTCTGCAACATTCTCCTATAAGGTTTCTAAAATATATGGAGAGCACTGGATTTGCACAGATGAAAAATCAATAAAAAACAGATCAACAATGCTGAGAGACTGAATAGGATTTGCACGTTCTGTTTGAATCTTTGACTCAAAATCGTATTGCAAAACAAGCATGTACCACTCAGCAGGAAACACTGGAATCTAATCATCCGCCCCTATTCTGAACCTAGCCAATTTATAATACCTTCTTGGGGTTACTTTTCCAAGCTTGAAATTGTAGCATTTTCTTGTGTGCCAGATCCCAAAGCAAAATATTATTTTAACTCAACCACTGCCAAAACAGAAAGTGAAAAATCATGACTTATATTCAACTGTGAACGCTATTGTTGCAGAGAAATACTATACAACAAAGATATTAATACAAACTACAATACTCCCTAATGGCACACTTAATGAAATACAGTATTTTCCCAATTGCATTGGTGTAAACAATATTAACGTTCAGAGTTTGGGCTGTTTTTTCTCCGCTTGCCACATTTTTCCCTCTGTAAAGTTGCTTCAAAAGCACAGTCATCGACTACCACTCCCACAGCCTTCCCTATCAGCCAGAGTGGTTCTACCAGCAAGTTTCTTCCTACTCCAGAGAGTGTGTTTAAGGAGTTGCTATTTGATATAAGCTAACTTTGGTATTGTGGAACAACAGCCCTGTAAAATTAAATAATAAAAAACTTATGGAAATATTGAATAGATTATTTGTGTTCAATAGGAAAAAATATATTAATTCCAGCCCACCTATTTTAAAGAGATCAAACAACCATGAGAAAAAACCAACCAAATCCCATGAAGATTTTCCTGATGCTAAACATAACCTGTATCAAAGCTGAATTTACACAGCAGATATATGGCAGTTGTAAATAAATGGACAACATTATACAGATAGGTAAAATAAAGCAAGTTGCACTAAATTAGGTGTTTATTTCTCTTAAGATAAAGCTGAAAAACTAATGTGTATTTTCAATGCTAGTATGTTGAATGTGTAAGATGAAGGCAGGCAAAGTTAAAAACCTAAATGCTATTAAACATCAATGGGGTTTCATCATCCAACTTCCTTGGTGTAAGCTGAAAACTGTGATGGAAGAAACACAGAGAGCTGAATGCTACTTACAGCCACATCTTACAGCTCTTAGCAGAGTATTTTGTCTACATATTTCCAGATAGTGCAGCCCAATAGGAGTGGCCTGTAGAACGAAACAGGTGGTGCTGAGGACATTGTATTTACACTATCAGCATTTCAGAGGGCTTTACTTCACACCAGATCTAGTCTGGTCCTGTGGACTGAATAATAGCCATTAGCAGCTGGAGTGCATTAGGTGGTACTCCAGGAACTTGTTTAATTTCATCCAAAAGGAATCTAGTTCAAGTGCTCCAGGACTGTTCCATGATGTGAAGCGAAACATAGTATGTGGGGGTGATGAGCATCACTTCAGAGTTGCACCCCTGATCTGAAGTAAAACACTAATGTAAATTTACCATCTGGCAACTGCAGAGTGTCTCTATGAATATTGAAATTTTTCAGAAAACTCTTCCCCAGCAGAGACAAAATTCTGCTAGGATTGACTTATCCCACATAACTTTAAACAGTATTTAAACATTTGCATTTAGAAGAAACCATTTGTATATATTGTATTTGCTTTAAGATTCTGAATCTAGTATGGTTTCCTGCAAACAAATCTTGTAATTTTGCAGAATGTGGTTAGACCCTATTTGTGATGCTTTTGCACTTAGCTTTTTTTCTCCCTGCAAGAAGCAATTAGTCTCTCTCCCTTAGAAAATCTCATCTATTAAGTAGAATGGGTGAAGTTCATTTTATAGTCTTCCTTTTAGAGTTCATTGTACTCTCTAATTATATTAGCTTACTACCAGTATAATAACATGTCATATATGCTTCTAAAAGCCAGAGTTTCTCTTCTCTTTCATTATTTTCATTTGTTTTTATTGAACCTTTACATATGGCATTACAAAGTAAATAGATAAATTCATAAATGAAGCATGACAGCATAACCATGTGATAATAATGGGTGATACCATTTTGTTGTTTACCTCACTGAACCATTGTGAGGATTAATTAGTTAATGATCATAAAGCAGAGTGCACATGCAAACCACTTTACAACTGCTAGATAATATTACATGTGATATACACAGCAATACCACTACTGCATATGGCATAAAGTGGAAGCACTCAATCATTATATTAACCTGAGTCTTCAGGTAGCAGAAGCTGACAGAGGGAAATAATGGTTGACTGCTTCACAAGTATCATTAAACCTTTCAGACAGTTATTATCTTTGTGTGTATACATTCAAACCTGTAGGTAATAGGCACGAAGTACCACTAGTGATCTGAGGAAAAACTGCAAAAACATTTCTAATTCATCACAATAACGTTGATAGCTTGGATGATAGGAGTGTTTATTAGCTTCCTGGCACATTTATCTGTTGGCTTACTGAGATTCTGGGACAAAGTGGGGACAATGGCCAAAGGTGTAATATTGAAATCTAGGCAAAAGTTGGTTCCACAAATGGATGCGGGTAAGGCTGTACTAGAAAGTCAAGTGTCCTCCTCAGCCCCCTGACACACCACTAAGAGCAATAAAATTGACATTATGTAAGATACAATGGCATCAGCTGTTCTTTGGCCTATGTCTAGAGCAGAGCCATTTGTGAGTTCAAACTCACGCAGCACCTAGCACTATATTCATGATCACAACTCTCAGTGCCCCCGTTATAGTAATACTGACAGTAATAGCAGATATAAACTGTGCATAATCCAAGCACACACTTCTGAATAGAAGTTCCAGCTTTTTCTGAGTATTACTAAGGTGAGGGAAATATTCAAGTCTTGTCTTAATTTCTGATGCTAGTATTGAATGTTACAGCCTTTGGGAAACTATTCATGGAGATAAGGTCTCTCCTGTGAGCTAAAGGAGTTGTGAAAATCCTTTCTAAGAAATCCCAGAACTAGAAAAATTAATAAAAATTGAGTTTTAATTTTAATCACATATATACATGTGAAATTTGAGCTTGCTGCTCCAGAGCACTCTGTCCTTTTGGTGAAGGAGACTAGGATGGAGTGGAGACGAAATCTGAAGTTGGATGAAATTCTCTTTAAGTTTTAAATTTTGTAATTGCTCTAGAACTTCAGCGGAAATTTAAGAGAAGGAAAAATTAGTAAAAAATTCCAGTGAAGCACTATGAATAGAACTGTTGAGTCACTTTTGAATGCAGTCCCTGACGCTAGCATAAATTTCAATCACTTTAAATTGGGTAAATGATATTTCAACTACAGCTCAATGAAATACAAGAATTTCCCCAGTGACACAGATGTCCTTCACAAGGTTTATACCTCAGGTGCTCCACTGATTCCAGTGAAATGTCTTTTTGCTAATTTTGAGTCTGAAGCTAATCCAAGGAGATAATAAAAAGCTGGTGGAAGAGTGAACATGATTCCGTTATACAGGGATTCGTAACCAAGATATGTGATTTCTTGTCACTGTCATTCATTAAGTTGTTTAGGGACAGATCTATTAAGAGTCTGGGATGATTTCAGATCTGATGAATGCAGGTGCAAATCAGTTGACAAGAATTCTAATACAATAAACACACTGAATTAAACTGTATTTATTATATTTCTTGTTCTGGCAGTTGCTATACTATTATGAATCAAGTGAATTTCTTACATTACTATCCTGAAATTATTGTTGCCCTATCTAGAATAAAGATAATAAGGGATTTCCTAACACTTCACATGTTAAGTTTTCCAAAGCAATTCTTTCCAAAAAGACTAGATGTTCATCACTAAGATACAGACTAAAGATAAAAAGAAAATTGATTTTACTGATGTTAAAAAAAAAAAAAAAAAGCAAGCAACTATGGATATGATCGTGGCTCCAGTGTAGTCAGTAGCAGAGCTCCTACTGATTTCAATGGGATCAGAATTTAATCCCAAAGGATGAAGGTTTCTAGGTGATAAGCTCCACTAATTTGTTATATTTTCCTTTCTGCACTTATTAGTACTTGGTAAACATTTCAAAGAAAATCACTCATAATACTTTTCCAGAAGTCTCTACTGTAAAAGCAACTGAGCTAATGCACATGACAAATTTATTATCTTCCTCAACTCTTTCTTTAAACCTGTTCAACTGAGTTACCTGCAAATCTGGGTACAATATACAACAATCATGCCAGCTCCTATATGCTGTGACAGCAGTATCACCAAAGGCTTGAGAATTTCAGTAGGGCTAGGCACATCCCTCAGATCTAAAAAGTACTTCTGCCTGTGCAAGACTGTAACCCCAGACCTGAAATGAAGCTACCTGATGCATAATTGATTTGAACTCTTTAGCAGGTAGGGGTTCAGTGGGTTAGTGTTAACCTGATTCCTTTAAAAAAAGGTCATGTTGTTATAGGTGTATTCTGTTTCTCAAAAAATCTATGACCAGAGACTTAAATATATTTTAGAAGCAGGTTTGTTTATTCTTGCAGTCTTCAATCTGTGAACTTTTATTTCTGCTTGATAAAAACACCTGTATGGACTTCATTAGATATTTTCCACTAAATATCTAACTGTAGTAACGTGGATTTGTACTTGGTACTTCACTCACTCCGCAAATTCAGCCTTTAGGCAGCCATGGTCATTGCTTTGGTACCCACTATACATATGCTATAGAACTCATTCTAAAATCTCTGAGAAGAGCCTGTGAAAACAAAAGCAAAGCAAAACAAAACTTTATTTCCATATCACCTTGTCTCCAATTCCCAACACTCATTTCTGGTGAGCTAATTTTCTCTGTTACTTTCTGTCTTCTGCAAATATATTTGAAGAATCCTTTATTGTTTGCTGATATATTCCACAATGCAACATTCGCTATTTCTTTTAGCTCTTCTAATTATCCTTTTAACTTGTTCCGGCTTAGGCTCATAGATCTCCCAGACCTCTCCTAAACAGACTGCTTACATTTCTTTAGAAGCCTTCAGTTTATTGCTCATAGTAATCTCTGTGTTGCTATCCCCCACTTAACTAGATTGGCCTCTGTGGCTTTCTATGATTTCTTTTCTTAAAGTTTCTGTCATTCTGTCTGCACTGATATCAATAAATATGTGACCTTGCTTGTAAATATACTAATGCTGCTCTCTGCTTCACAGCCAGATAGGGCGCTGCAACTTTTCAACGCAGGCTCAGATTTATAAGAGATGCAGGAGTATATACAAAACCTTTTGGCAGGTAAGTAGTAACATGCATATGGATGGTGCAATCTGAGAGTTTAACCATTAGCTCCGACTGTTCAAATTCAGGGCCTTCTTCAAGAAACAAAGGAAAGGGGAGCAAATGGCAGGGACAAGCCTGTTCTAAAACTAGCTCTACCTACCACAGCATCCTAACGATTCACAAAATTACTCAGGAGGCATGCTAGCTTCAGACTGACTTCAAATTGGAACAAAGGAAGGTCGATCACACTCTTTTAGTCTACAACAGGATTCTGAACCTTGTTCTATATCTCTGGAGCAGTCTTTGCAGATTTCATGGACGTGATTGTTCTGCATCTGCAACTGAAGCAGAACAACCCCACTGATACAGGTTATTTCATATTCACAGTTGCACACTGTAGGTCACAAGCATGAAAATAAATAATAATTAAATGACAACATCTTTTACACCAGGCAAAGGCTTCTAGTGTATTTTGATAGAAAGAAAATTAAGACAAAGATACCTTGTTAGTTATTATTGCCCTACTGTGACTTTTTCTTAAAGTCATTCTAATTGTATTTAAAACCTCCCCCAAAACAGGAAAAAAAAAATAAATCGAAGAACTGTACTTAAATAAATTTCAGAAATATCTGCCAGTGAATGATCTAATTAATTCTTTCATTGGGGCAGCATTCTCTGTGTTTGTTGTTCTCTTTCAGAGATGAAAAAAAGTGAAAATAAATGTTAAACTGTTAACAGACTAATTTCAGTAAGTGGATATGGGTCAGAAAACCCAAATCCCATTTGTGCAGCATGTATTTGTAGCCACTTACATTTTGTGCATCTTTAATCTTATACGAACAGCCTTAAAAAGCTTCTGCTTAATACCAAACAGATGCTGTTAACTTCCCTTCCCCATCTTCTCCTTAGACTTTAAAAGATACTTTGTGTGTGAGATCTGAGACAAGGTGGCAAAAGTTAGGAAATGAGAAAGACACACATTTCACCCTGTAATTCCACATGTGTTGCTATATTTTAACCAGCTCTGCAGGGACTGGATGGAATCCAATTTGTCGTCATTTATTCACAAGCATACTGCTTATAGTGTGTACTTTTTTTTAAATTCTTATTCACCATTTACCCAATTATATCTATCCTTATTAGACCCCTGCTGAAGGCAGCAAAGCAGTTCTAGCTAAGGAAGTCCCATAGCTTAACTTAATCCTATTATCTCCAGATAAACAGGGATGCATAGGGCTCTAGATGGCCAAATTTAGCTCTACTCTTCCTTCCCCATGAGGAAAAAGACTGTTCCTCATCCCTATGCCTGATGTAATTAAGATCTGGAAATATGCCCATTCCAATCCTTATCCAGTATAAGCATCACTGTCAACGTTGAGAAATGAACTGCAGTTATGATGCAAAGAGTTGACACTTTAGTGACATTTACTGATGTGTTAGGCCTTTACACTGGCTTGGCTCTATGTAGTTTATGTCTTCAGGAATTTAAAATGCCTGCCTAAAAATCTAATAAGAGGAAAGGGAATATAATAAGAGAAAAAAATTGATAATATTGACAAGCAAAGACTTTATTATCTTCATAGTATTTGGATAGATATAGATCGTCATTAAATTCTTGCAATATACACTATTTTACACAATTATAGAAAATGAAATGAATAGTAAAAAAGGATCAATAACAGAAGTAAAGCAGTTACTGAGAAAGAGCTTTTCTCTACTGACTCCACTAATGTAATAACCCCCACAATGTTTGTACCTGCACAGAAACACAAAAAACCAAACCAAATACTGACTTGTACTAGATACCTGAAAAGAAAAAAGGAATAGCAAAGCCTGATAATATGAGATTCCTGAATATTGTGAACTAAGATCTCCATTTCATGGTTTGACTTTGCAATATACTTCAGTCATGCCCTTCTCATTGAATGCACACCTGCACTCCACCTATTCATCTCTCTCTATCCAAATTACTAGTACACAAAACACTCACTTCTGTAGAGACATGGACATATAGATAGATAGATAATTAAAGTAATGAGCATGTTTTTTTCATACGGGCTTCTCAATTTACTTTAGTCCTGCTCTATAACTCTGGCTATGCCAATCCTAGCCTTTTTCTAAAGAGAACGTGTTAACCATACCAGCTGGTTTCAGGATTGAGAGTAGATTTTATTGTATAATGAAGTGTCTACTAGGCTGGGACAACTACACTTATATTCTCCAGTAACCTAAATCAGATTTTAACCCCAGTCTCCAGAGGTGAATGCTTCGTGCAGTTCTAATAATACAAATGTTTAAATTTGTAATCAGACTCCCATGTAGGACTGGCTGTTTTATTTACCATGAGCTTAGCTGAAAGGTTCCTAGGGACTGAAGATAGTTGGGTTGTAATCCTGTCATTTGGTGACTTAATAATTTTATATTATCATGATATTAGCATAATTCTGACCTCTATTTTGCAGCATTTTATGTCTTTCAAGCACTACTTTTGATGCTGTACCCGTAGCATATAGCGTCAACAAATATTCACATCGTTCCCTATTTTACTGAACATTTGGTGTGAAGTATTAAGCCTGATTTAATGTTATTAGTGTCTCAAAATAGTGCAAAATACATGAACGTAGGCATTCATCTCTCAGTTTACCATAACGCTGCCATAAAATGTTAGTAAATGGGTGATAAACGTTTCTTCTCCCTTTTCCTTTTTAATTCTTCCTGCTGGATGTTCCGCCTCTACCCAGAGGGCTTGCAAACTGATGCCAACTCGCCCACATAGATCAATCATCAGAGTTTTTCTACTTGCTCAAGCTGCAACTGAGCAATTGAGGCTGGCTCAGTTGCAATCCCTCATTAAAACTAGTCTCCAAGTAACATCAAGCTTTAGGTAGCGTAGCATTTGGACTCAATTCTGAATATTTTTTGAGACCAAAGAATCAATACAAAAAATAGGCAGTCTATGGCAAAACCAGTTTTTCCCTGCTTTCTTAACGAACGTAAGAGAAATAGAAATATTGTCATATGTTGCTCGACACTCAGCATCTTTACAAGTAAATACTTTAACTTTTGACTGTGAAACCAAAAGAAAGATGATTACACTAATGATGACATGCCTTTTTCTTTTAAAAAACTGCATTACTTAAGATCTTCCTTTTGCAAAGGACCAAACTGGCAGCCCTAGATGCTAAAGCCCTCAATTTTCATACACAGACAGCATATTTTTCGTCACATGTTGGCTACCTAATGTGTTCCAACTCTGCATGGAGTACTGCTTTATTCTGATATTTCAGCTCCTAATATTTGTCATATGAGTCAAGAAAAGGCCAGGCTGAAGATATTTATGGTGATTGCTTCATGATATGGACACCTGCCAACAAATAAGTTCATTCCTTCAACCATTTCTAACTTATGTGAGATCAATATCCAGGCTCTCTAGCAATAACCTTGCATCTATAATTGATATTGTTTATTGGCCTGTGGTGCTGTGTGCAATAAAAGGACTAAGAAAGGGCTGCGAGAATAAATATTCACCTAAAGAAAATGTCTCCTGGAAATGTATCAGTAGAGAAACAACATATGATGTAACTTCCAAACCAAACATATGGTGTATTGCTCTAAGAACATAAAATGAGAGAAGAAAAAATTATGGAGAACAGGCTGATTTCCAAGCAGAAGAATAGTCAATGCTGTTCTAGCGAACAGCTTATATTTGTAGTCCTGAGAAGAGACTGCCCTTCATGCGTTGCATGTTCCACATGAAAAAATGCCAAGGAGTAGCAACAGGAAGGAACTAAGAACAGTTCCCATTACCAAAAATGTGAAATAACAATGACTGTGCAAGTACAAAGGAATTAACCAAAAGAAGAGAGATAACTGGGCAATATCAAAGTTTACATGGGGTTTGGGCTGCAGTGCTTATGTGGCAAAGTTCACACTGATGTCATCACATAAAAATACCTCAGTTTGTGCCATAAAATACCACATGGATTAAATAATCTACAGGCAACGAGGGTGAATTGACAAAAGACATCATATGCAACTCTGAACTATACTGGGAGCTAGGATCTTGGAAGGGGAAGTTCAGGACAGTAGATTAATATTTATTTGCTTTCTCTTCTTCTAATCATAACTCTCTACTTAATTGGCCTAGTTAATTTATGAAATCAACTCTAGATCAGAGAAATTGACAAGCAGTCATTGAGGAAAGGATATTACAGTTTAAAAGCATGAAGGATAGCAGTATAAATGATATATATTCTGCTATTAAGCAACTCACCATAAAGTGAATTACAATGAGCATATATTGAATGTATGTTAATGTGTCAAAAATAATTTTATGTAACATGAAAATTTCATGTTTCATGGTCATTCTTAGTAACATGACTACTACTCTTCTCTCATTTTCTGGTCTAAATCCACTTTAACTATATGGTTTTAGAGAACTAATTCATACTTCAGTTTAAGCATCAATACCTTTTTGGTATGAACACACATCACCACAAATCTTTCTGACTCATTGAATCACTGTGTATGCATTTTTGCAACATTTGGCTTCATAAAAAATAGTGAGGAGAGGTGTCAGAAAGCTAGTGCTCTTTGTGGAGTCCTAATCACAGCACTTTCTGCCCCTTTGTCAGTAACATCCAGCTACACAGCAGCTGGAAAGAGAAAATAAATGTTTTGATGAGCATGTAACTCAGAGAATATAAAGACAACACAAAAACATATTCATTAAAGTCACTCTGAAGTTCTCTGATTTAGGAGAATAGAATTTTCTTTCCTAAGAAAACAAGCCCTGTGGTGTTGCTCCGTTTGTCTGTATAGCTGCCCCACCATACTGACCTATTGAAAGCAAATTTGAGAAAAGGGTAGAAGTCTCAGAGATATTAAGCTCCAATAAGTTTCATGAATTAAGAGCCTGTGTACAGGAGAATGATCTAAATTCTGAAGGAAAAGCTCACACAGCAAAGAAAGCTCAACAATGTTTTTGGTACCAAAGTCTCCAGACTGTACATGGGAGTAGGCCATAAATATATTAGGATTCAATAGCTTCATTGGTCCTGGAATTATTTATTTCATTAACATTTTTTTTTCTCAGTAGCAGCTTATCAGTAAATGATTTCTACATGTAAATGTACTTCTTTCTCAGAAATATATTTTGCTGACAAGCAAAATCTTCTGTCTCAAACACTAACTTGTGAAGCTCCAGACTTAGCTAGTCTTGTGAATGTTCCTTCATGCAGTATCTCCTAATTTCAAAACACATGATGATAACAGACACTAAGAAATGTACAAATATGAAAAATATAACATTTTACATTCTATCTGTGAAAAGAGCATAGAACTGCTTTTGAATCTGACACCAATTAATAGCCCTCTTCAGAAATCCCCTTTGAATAATCAAATAGCATTTTAGCATGGCTGGATTTAAAAAGCTATTTGTATCATTGAGAAATTCTTTTCTAATGAGCCTTTTAATTTTTACAGGGAGTTCTATTGCTGCTATTAATGTAACAAAAATCAATTTTGATATATCTTCAAGTTATCATTATAATAAATAAAACTGTTGATCTCCGCAGGCCCAATCCTGCAGTACGCTAGCATCACTGGCCGCTATTCTGGTGTAAACCCAAAAGGACAGCCCTTAATGAACTCAGTTCATAATTTGTGTGCTTATCACATACTCCAAAAGAGTAATATAGATTCCCACACAGAACTAAAAAGCTTAGATTTAGATAAAGCAAGAAGTAGAGACCAAATCACTGTCAGGCCTTGTAGTGATGTTTATCTGTGGTTATGACATTAATCGCATGAGCTCAGTGGCATATTCCAGGAGCTCCCATTAATATCAGTCAGAATCATCTATATGTTACCACTGCGGGACAGAACAATGCAAGCCTCTATGGTGAGTCGAGAAACTTGCTCAGAGCTCACGTGTGTTGGTAAAGATGCCACGCTAACTACTGGTGGATGTGATCAGCCTGAATCAAATTTATTGTCTGTGCTCTAGGAAGTTTCCAGACTAAGTTCTGGCACTTTCCACTGTGCATCAGAATAACATTTACAGCAGAATGCTCTATTCTCTTGTTAAGCATTCAGACTGAACTTTCCTTTTTGGCTCAATAACAGAAGTCTGACCTGTTCACCTTTTGGAGGTATTCCAAGATGAGACTAGCAAGGTGCAAACTGACCTGCTCAGAGGTCACCAACACTTGAAAAGAAAAGGTGATCAGGTACTACACTTGAGAGAAAATCACACACCAACTAACTGACTAGGTGGGATTTGCGTGGATTATCATAGATCAAGATTTTAGACGGAGTGTCAACATGTCAAATTTTCTTTAAGAGAAGGCAAGAAGTTCATCCAAACATTCCAAGGGCTTTATTTAGCATAACACCTTCTGCTCTATGGCTTAAAAGGGCTACTACTGCCTCAGAAAAAGCATGTTCTGTCAGATTATTCAAAATAACTTAACTTTTGGGAGGAATGTTCTCTTAGCCCAAACATTCTTTATGAATACTCTAACAGTTTGCCATCTCAGGGCTGGACATGTTTATTTCAGATTGGAAAGAGACTGTTCATTGCCTCATCTTCTAACTTCATAGATCACCTCACGGTTCACACAGGTGTCTGCAGATTCTTGATGATACATTTTAGTTTCATATTTCTCTTTCCTTAATGGAATAAGACAATAAATTCCTAAAATAAGAGTGTACACATCTCACAGCTAGTTCACTATTCAGGTATTCTTAGTAGGTACAGGTCATAGCTTCAAAATTTTAGTACTTACTGGCAGACATTTGTTTTGTTCCACAGAGGCTTTCCTGGATGAAATCTCTGAAAGGTTACATTGTATTCCATTTGCAAATGATGTTTTAGTGTTTTGTATATTTCCTGTCAGTGTCAGGTTTTACACATATACAGGGTAACGCTCTGACACACTCAAAAAGAAAGTCACGGGACAGAAACCTCCGAATTTGTTACAAATCTGACTGCAAGAGGAGAAAATAGAAATTCTACTGCAACATGAACAGGGATGAATCACTATGTAAAAAATACCTAACGCTGCACTGCATGTTGTAGAACGATGCACACTTTTTATCAGTAATAATTTTTCCTTTCACATTAGGCTTGCAGCATCATCCAGAGACAGCTTCACTCTCATTTACATTGCTACCTGAACAAAGGATGTTTGAGGAAAATACTGTTCTGCTGGTTTCCAACAAGAGCTTCAGTCTTTTATGAGTTTATATCTCAACTTTCACATTTCAAAATGTCTTTTTCTATGTGTATTTAAACCATTTTAACATAAATTCAAATTCATTTAGTCATCTTGTCCTTCAGAATGTTTCATTTTTATATACTAGGTTTCTCTTATGTGTTTCCTTTATGTGCAGGTCTATGTTTATGTGCTTATTTACTTATTAATTCAATTTTTAAGCCTTTCATAAATAAACTGTATTCTGCTATTTTTCATAGAAGATTGTTTAACGGCTCTTTGCTCTTAGTCAGCTCTTCTGCTGATGTTTTTATCTATTTTTCTACGTCACTTGGCGTTATCAAGTAAACCTGTAAAAGAGTCACCAAATAAATAGTGGCGACACACTCGGATGACTTAATTCAAAAACATGACCTCATTCCCATGTCAAGATAGTACTAAAGCTCTTTCTAACATCTCTGCAATAGTGCTGCACCACATCTTCTTTTAATCTTACATTTCTGCAACTACAGTTTCAAAATATTGAACAAGTTTAAGGCAGGGGTTTCCTCTTTTAAGTCTAATTCAAGTCTTTTTTTGTCAGGCACTTTGTTTATTTTGCGGGTATGATGATTTATCACACCCTGCTTACTCTCTTGGGAGAAATCAGAAGCAACAAAGACAACTTTGAGAGATTTTGACTTTTGGAGAACACAGAAAATCATTAATTTTAAATCTAAAGACTACTTATTGATTCTAACGCCTGATAAGCATTCAACACATGCTTTAGGTTTGCTTATATTAACACAATCACTGTTCTAACTTACAAAGGACATTTTCCATGCTCCAGTATATGTGCTATTCAATACTTTGACTCAGTAAACATGCACAAAGGGCCAAATTTCTCCACACCACATGCCACCATGAACTGAACTGTAGATTCTGGTATTTGAGGAATTAACAATAGTTTTTGCATTTGTCAGATTTTGTAATATATCAAAACCCAGATGCTCCAAAACCTGAGATCTTTATATTTCTAAGGCAAGACAACAATCCAGCAGTGTATTTCATTCCCCCAGAGCAAATTACAAATGAGAATATGCTTAATAAACAGTTGAATCAAATTCTAAATGCAGCTGGTGGTGTACACCCAGTGAAAGCTAGTCCATAGCACACGGGACATCTAGAAATATCAGTACTCATATTGACATTTAAAACCAGTTGCTGTAGAAGCAACTTGCTGTATGTCATACACAAAGTACATGAACTCTGTCTTCTCTTGCAGCTTCCATTTATAATAAGGCTGATGTTGGCTAACTTCATGCAAGTTTCTGCTATGGACTCCCTCCATAATGAAGACCTGCATCTGAGTTTGACCTTTGATCATCAAAGGAAGTCAATAATTTTGAGCTGAAGTGCTGCCTTCTCTTGGGGATTCTGGAGGCAAGAGAAGTAGCCATATTTGCAACAGAGACTACCTAAAAGCTCAGTAGCTGAAACATGCTGACAAATTACGGTGAGTCAGCTCCTTGCTATGTTTTGTACTGTGGTGGAATACCAACACTGGAAACCAGAAGCAGCAGTGGTAGCAGATGCAATGTGAAGTGGATGGGGAAGGACTGAATAGCCACGCTATCTCCACAGCTGAAAATCTGTCCCATAAATGTTTTATAAAGATCATGTTTGTCCTTCCTGCCAGCTGCCTCCTACAGTCTAGGAGAAACACAACGAAGATGAGTTCTTTTAGCACTTGTCTGAACAAAAGTTTATTCTAAAAAGAAAGTACTCAGAATAGGCTATGTAAGTGAAAATACAGTATTAACTGAACATCAGTCACTTGTTCCAAAGATATCCATTCCCATGTACTTACCACAGTAAGCAATTGAATGAAACATGCACAAGGAATACCTTTTAAAGGAGTGTCTAATGGCTAGTGACTACCTACCATTGTTTGCCTTCAAGCATTTTACTGGCTGCAATAGAAAATTACACTGTACAATTAACAACTCTTCATTTTAGCTCAAAGGACTCCACCTTTTTCTTCCCAGTCTTTTCCCCTCATCCTATCAGGGCAATACAGTATCTTTCTGAAGCAAGTATGGAAGCTTACCCTTCTTAAAGGGTAACTCATCAAAAAACTGCCCAGCATCTGTCTTTCGCATTTGCCTTGGAACTTGCACATCCACAGCAGGTTTGAACAACTCATTATGATGAAACACTCATTCCTGATGACATAATGCAGCTTTATCTCTTGCCTAAACATGCACCTCTTTGTCATGAATGGGTCTATCCACTTAAAGATGTGGTGCCTTTGCAATGACCACAATCCCCCATAATTATCCTGCTTTGCTATTTGCTCTCTCAGGTATCCCATAGCAGGAAGTAATAAGCTCAAGTATTAAAAAGTAACTTCTTAGAAATAAACTTATAACGAACTCTTAAACAACCAAGTGTAAGAGTCAAAGACACTAGAATGGCAATGCAGCTCAGTACCATCTTACTTGTAGGATCAGTTAGAAGCAGTAATGGCTTGACAACTCTCCCATGCTGTTCCACAGGAAAACTTTAAATAAGGAGAGGGAGGAGTCGTAAGAAGCAAACAGATCCCCTGGACCTCACATCCCACCTGAATGGGAAACAGAGGCAGGGAAAGAGGCAGAGAAAGTGCACTTCTCTGATGTGAATCATTCTTTCAATGCTCTTCATGCCATGGAAAGTCGTCTTAGAGTCTTCTTACCTTCCTCACTCCAGATGGGAATAAATGGTTGAACACCCTTTGCTGAACGAACCAAACACCCTGACAAGATTAAAGTACTATTGATTTTTTTTTTTTTTAACCCAACCCTTTGCCAAAGGAATTGGCAATTTAAAAACTGTAAACCTTGATCTAGCCCCAAAACACACAGATGGCAAAGCTGGATAGTTATTGCTGTCCTTCACATTTTGCCATCTTTGTGTTTTTAACACTTTTAACACTTACTAATGAGTCAACAAGCGGTGCTGTTGGATGCAACTAGCAGATTTCTGGGGTCTTTCTTCACTAGCATGTTCCAGGTATTACACAGGATTTCAAACTTTTGAAGCCACACGATTACAAATTTTCTAAAAATATATTCTGTGTTGGATAATCTGTATTTTTCATTTAATAGATTCTATAAAGAAAAGACCAAAGGATATTTTATCATATTTTATTATATTTTGGTATATACTTATGTAGAGAAATATGTACACACAAACACACATGGGAGAAAACTTGAACTAGAAAGCATCCGAAAAAAGATATTGACTTTGATACTCTAGCTCAGCAATGAGACAGTCTGAAAGAGAGAATATCTGGGATATTTCAGCAATGGATTTTTCTACTAGCACAGAAAGCAATTTACCTGTATCTTCTTTTTCTTCTCGTAGAAAGGCTTTAATAATCATTACATCATTAGAGCAGGATCCCTATGCAAAGGCATCTAAAATGATGCACTCAACTTCCCAAATGGAAATATCATAGCACAGAAAACTTGAAGACATTTACTCAGACTCACAGAAGTTTTCCCTCTGAAGTAAAGCTGCGATACAACTCAGATATTCAGACTCCTTGCTCATAGTTCTAATTCTACATTTATACTCCTGTAAAAAGTGTCAGGTTTTATTTTTCCTCTATCCTCTGTATTTTTTTAAAATGCATTTTATACATCATATTTTTTCTAGTGATATCCATTCTACAAGTATAGAACCAGCTATGACTCAGAGGCCAAGAAAAAGACAGGAATGGAGTAGATCATGATGCATGAATTATTTATTTGATATTATATTTACTGGGAATTTTGGAGGGTATTGACAACTTCAGACTTTATATATTGAAACAGAGTTTACAAAAAAGAAGTTGCTGTCTCCTAGTCTTTCAGAAACACTATTCTCGTCAAGGTACCAGTTAATATGTAGTAATTCACTGTCCTACTTGAATGGGTCAGATTTTCAAAGCTTCGTAGGCACCTTTCTCTCATCACTAACTGAAATCCAATCACCCTACCCTGTCAATTCTACGCAGAAATGTTCTGTAGCAGGCACATCACTGAATTCTTTCATGTAGTTGCAGATTTGAAAAAACCCACTTTTTTTCCCCCCATTTGGCTAATTGTGAAACTGAGATCAGTACTGTCCTTATCCTAGTAATTTTTAATCACTATCAGACACGTGATGGTTTAGAGTTGCAGGGAATGAGCTTTGTTAATGCATTAGAATCTGTAAAGCTCTTTCCCTCCTGCTTGCTGATCAGAAGCAGCACTTCTTGAAACAGTTTTAATCAGAAAACACTGAAACAGAAAGTTAAATATTGCCTCTCTTATTTCCTAATGCCATCCTTCACAGAGTTAAGCAACCACTAAATGTTGATAATTTTCCTGATGTGACTCTTACTGTTTAAAGAGTCTATCCTGTTTAAAAATGTCATGCATGTTGCTGTTCCTACAGTTTTATCATTTGTCAACAAATCAACTACCTGCTTAGCAGCCCTCATGAGGGATTTAAAATAGCCGCCATGAAAATCCTGTGCATTTACTATTTTTATAACAAACTTGATTGTCACCTATGATATTTCAAAGATCACTCCTCATATAGACATCATGCTGGAAATTAGATGCAGGGCTTTGCTTTCCATGGAACATTATGCAGAGGCACTCTGGCTAATAAATCTTTGTAGCTAATGCATTCCAGATGGAAGCCATGTCTCACAGATTTAACCTTCCTAAACCCTTCCAAAAATTCCTCCCATCAAAAGCTCTCTGAATGAGATATGTTTGATTGAAATAGGATCATCAATACATGACATGTAAGTAATAGTACAGATGATTACTGCCTGCAGAAAATTGCCATTTCCCTTCTCACAAAGATATTGTTTTTGCACAACCACGGGGCATGAAAATGGACCTTATGCGTTTTACCAGATAGTTTAAATGTTTTTCCTGAACCCTTAATGCTATTAACAGATGCTATAAAGAAAACATCCACTTCTGTCCCTTTAACTTCTGTACATGCATAACAAATGCTGCTAAAAAGAGGGATCAAATCTCTTACAGAAGCCTCTAATTAACATCACTGTTTAATCATGTCACCATGTTTAGCCAGTCTACATCATTAGTTTATGTCAGACGGAAGCAGTGAAACATCTAAACACCTACATGTAGATCCTTACAAAATCAGTCATGTGAAGTGGTAAGGTCAGTGTTAGACAAGGCTACAGCCACTCTCTACTATTTAGAGACCATTACAAATCACCTTGCTAACAGACAAATGCAGTCTTATTTTAGAATCCTTAGCTTTTCTTGTAAGGTAATTTCTCAGAGACAACTCTCAAAAGTAGAGCAATATTTTAATCTCATCTGTGAGTCATGCAGAATAACCTGAAGTTGTAGCCAGTTATCTGTGTTTCACTATTGGCAGCATTCAAATGGCAGACTACCCTATATTGCTTTTACTGCTGAAGTTCTGAACTCTACAGTTGTCGGTCTGAAGCAAGCAATTTATTAATCAAAGTACAAAACAACAGGACTCTCAATCTCACAACAGCATCAGTGAACATTCATTATGTGAAAACCTAAGGAAATTGTTAGAAGTCTTAAACAAAACGGATATGGAAAATCTTTAGGTAGCAAAGGTTTTCTTCCTATGTACCAAACTTCTGTAGAAGTGATATCTAGGACGAATTCTGTGTAAGCTACAATTACATTTCTTAGACAAAAGCACTCCTGGCATGTGCAGTCGCGGTACGAGCTTGGCTCATAAAAGTATGAGTGACAAGTACAGAAACAATTCTAAATCAGACTGGGTAATTATCTTCTTTATGTTAAACCTCTAAAATTCTTAAGAGCCCGTTTCCAATGTATGGTTCACTTTGATCCACAGGGTTGTAATCTTCCATTAGAAGTTGATCACACCCAAATGTCATTTGCAAGCTTTCAGATGAGAGTGTAACAATAGACCCCTAACTGCGGAGACGGAGAAGAGATCAAGCACACTTCAACTGGGAAAGCAGCAGGAGTTTTGAACACAGGCAGACACCTGGGCAAGGTTAGCTGTGCTGCAGCACCATACCACTTCATTCAAAAGGAACCTGATATACTTATGTGTTTGAAAGATAATAAGCAACCACCAATGCTGAAGATCATTTCGTTTAGTTAGTGTCCTCGACCAAAGGAGAAAGTCAATGTTGGATACATATTTTTATATCAAGGAACTACGCCTACCTGAACTTAATAAGAAGCAGAGGGGAAACTTAATAGGAAGTGGAATACATTTCCTTTTATTGAAGACAAGTGCTTCTTACTGCCTTAGTCAGACATAATGTCACTCTGCAGAATGTGACTCGTCTTTTTACTTATTCTATCAATCTGAGTCAGCTTCAGCGAAATGGTGCCTCAAAAAGGCAGCAAAAAGAAAGCATTTGTCTGCTTTTGGAGAGGCTTCTTTCAAATGAGATTAGAAAGTTTGGGTCCATTTTTTTCATGTCTAATCCTATTATGCTCACTAATGAACTCAGTTTGCCTCAACAGTTAAAATAAAAGCTAGTGGTTGTGTCCTAAAAAGCACAGATCCTCTTTCAGAAGAATATATTAAACTGTACAGCTCAATATTACATGTTTGTACCACCCAAAGGAGTGTTTTCTAAAATATGCTTCTGACTGCACTGTACGGCACAAGTATCAAACAGTTTTAATTGAATGAGAAGACATTAAACTAATACAGATCTTTGCTACACCTAAAGCCAAATAGAGGGGGTAAAAGGACAACACTATTATTAAGATAAGACAAGCAGATTTTTAGATAAAACTCTGTCTTTGGAACAGTAACTCCTGCAGGGTGGGCCCTCTGAAACTATAGACACTAAACTTGCACTGACAAAAGACCTTTGCTTTTGTGATATCAAAACATCAAGTTGCCTTAAATATGTACTATATGGAAATTTGGTCTGGAATGTAGTTTATTTTTATCAGCATGTCAGCCTGGTCTCAACAAAAACAAGTAGGTCTGTCATAATCATAGGGACAAACATACTGCACCCTAAAGCAGTAAATGTAAGAAATAGCGAAGAGTATAGTCATGGCAACAGATGCTGATGGGATACTGTTCTAGAAGTTTCCCTTGCATCAGGAAAATACCAACTATTCTCTTCAACAAAGACAACAGTATTTTCACTAATCATTACCTAACATGTGGCTCCATACCAGTGTGGTGTCATATGACCTGCAGCATCTTTAGGCATTTTGCTACAAAACAGAAAAAGGCTGTTGACATGGGAAAAGGAATTGTCCTTATTGCCCCTTTTACTGAAGGGCCAAGGAGAGCAGGCTGCACCATCTAATGAATGCCTTTGATACAGAAAGATGTCAAGAAAATCCTTGTATAAAACTAGACATGGAGGTCAGCTGGACCTCTTGACCATCTCAGTAGTGCTTAGGGATCTATCATCATAGGATCTAAGTTGTTAGAACTTCAGAGAGAAGGGAGAGATCACACACTGCAAACTCCACAGTCTCATGAATTGTAAGCATTTGCTGAAATGACAGGGACACAGGATCTAAGCAGAACTAGTTTTGTATGAAGAAGAAAAGAGGTTGCCCCAAGTAGATATGTACTTTGGAGATGGTTTCCTTCTGGTTTTTGTTTTGTTTTGTTTTTCTTTCTTTCCTTCTTTCCTTCACCTTTTCTTTTGTTATGGAAGACAGAAAGTTCTAGAAGTCTTCCCCCTAAAGATCAGGATGAGGACCCTTCCTTCATGGAGGTGGTGCTGGAGGATCTGCTGTAAGGTCCCAGATCAAAATTAAAACAACATGTTTGAGTTTTTTCTCTATTAAATTTCACACACTCATAATTTAAATCAAGTTATTTCATAGCTTCTTTGTATGCTCTGTGATAGTTGAGTTGAAATATTGCTACTTTTTGCATCTTTTTGTGTAATTAAACCTCAGACGTAGATTTTCTAGATTTCTTTCTCCTTAGGAATAGCATACAGACCATAGAAAACAGTCATGCTTTGGAAACACACTGTGAAACACACTTTATTATGTTCTGCCAAATAATCACATGAAGAATTATGGCCATTGTCATCATTATAGGTTTGGTTTAAATTAGTTTCTCTCATAATCTGTATGTATGGTGTTTAGGTTCAAAGTCACATGGTTCCTGGACCATCTCCCTTTTGAAAGTCCACTTTTTCATGTGAGGAAGAAAGAGAAGTTTGCAATGACAGCGCTGGTTCTCCTGGGAGAATAAAGCAAAAGCGTTGAGGGACCGCCTTAACAATCTCTGCTCTTCTGATGGACAGGCAACCATACCAAACAATCCAACTCACAGAGATATTGCTAAGACTACGTTTACACCAGTTACAGAGAGGTTCCCCAGCTATACATGCAAACATCTGACTTAGGATCAGAAACTTAAAAGGGGCATGAGAAAGGAGGGGACTGTTGCCTAAAATCAGAAGGACCTTTAAGACGATTATCTCTTTTAAAGCAGATTTGCAAGACTTAAGTTGCAAGAGGGGAACGAAGCACATAACATGATAATGTACATACATCACATGAACTGTGTTGATGTATATACAAACCTGTGAAACTATATTTAGGTTACAGAAGAAATTCCCTGTCTCTGCCTGCAACTCTTATCAGTTCATTAAGAATAACTTTATTTTTTTAAGAGCTCATACTGAGCTCTACTGAAAATCCATCCACCTACTTCGACGCTTAAATGGAAATGGAGTTTTTACAAAAAGTTACTTCATTCTGCTAAAACTTTTATGCTGATAAATGAGAAAGGAACTCTAATTTAAGATCAACCACTAAGTCAGGCCATAGGCCCATCTAATCCTTTACTATTTCCTTGTCAACTGGGAGAAGCAGACACACAGGGAAGATGATATAGTAACACATTCTTTGAATACTCTACCAACAATCTGTGGCTTAAGTATTTCCTGAGGCAGAGATGGTTTCTGTGCTCTTTGAAAAGAGTCAGCATCATCAGCAAGGAATGGCTAAAATGTAAAAAATAGCACTGGAAATCCATTTATTCTCAATTAGCTGGTGCAGGGACAATGCTGGAATGTTAAATCATAGTTTTTCCAGCTCCCGGCTGCCTCACAGTTTTACTAACAGTCACATTCCTGATGAAGTTGACTATATTAAAAAAAAAATATTGTCTAATCTTTTTGCTTCTGTTCTGGATGGAGGATACGGAACAACAACAAAATCAATAAACTTTAACTCCCTGTCCTTCTGTCTGTGAACAAGATGGACTGCCAGCTTCCTTGCTTACACACCCTGACTATGTGAGGCTGCTATCCAGATTAGTTCTTATTTATCGTCTTTCAGTTGGAATCTCTCTGCTGCCAATAAATAAGTGAGAACTTCTAGGATAACATGGATCACACTTGCTTTTCCTGTGAGAGCAGACGCTCAGGAAGGCAGAGCACAGCAGTCACGGCACTGATTTATTTATTTATTTACGTATTTTAATTGCTGACCTTCATACTGTCTTAGTACTTGCCATATTCAGAACAGACGTCTTCCATTGTAGAGATAGGCTGGCAATGGTGTTTACCTGATGAAGGATCTATAAGCAGAATTACATGGACTGTGATTTCCACAAAACAATCTGTGATATGCTAGTGCTTGAAGCAGGACTTTGGGAAAAAAAGTGATCAGTGAGGCATAAAAGTGCAATTAAGTCTAAACGAATGGGAGTTCTTTCTCCTAGGCCTTGCCAGACTACAGCATACTTCTTATTGCAATCTAATATTTACTTTCCCTTTAAAATGTTTTAATGCATGTACCAATTCAATAATCAACTAGTCCTGAACACGTGTGTTATAAAACATTGCAATTACAAGACTCAAAATAATGGAGTAGCTTCAATGTGAGATATGACTGAATACACCAGATCTCTTGAACTTTGAAAAAAATTATGAAGTGGGAGCAAGGTAGGACTGTACAAAGTCACAACAGGTCTGGAGAAGATAAGGGTGAGAAGGCACATTCCTTGTTTCTTCCTTTCTCTGCCCCGCCCCCCCCCTCCCCGCACCCGAACTCTTGGAGGCCACCAGTGAAGTTAAATGGAAGCAGGTTTAAACAAAAGGAAGTATTTTTCACACAGTGAACAGTTACAATCACTTGATGCCATGCAAGACGGAGAGGCCAAAGCCCTAGGCAAATTTGAAAGCAATTCTTAAACTCAAAAAAGAGAAAGAAAAAGCCCCGCAAAAAGTATGGGTACCCTGTTTGGCTCAGAAAATCCTTAAAGTGCAGAGAGACAAAGCCAGGAGGAAAATGTTATTACATGGTTGCCCACATCTAAATAAAATTATTAAATAATTGTCTGCATTTCACTACTCCTAGAACTCATGAAATGTGTACTGGAAGAGAGAGTGCAGGTCTTATGACACAGGGAAAAGAAGAAAAGAAAGAAAAAGAAAAAGGAATTCAGCATGAGATCCTGTGCTCTGCATTAGAAAATAGGAAACATGGATATTACTTCTGGATTCTGTCCCTGGTTTACTAGACTAAAAGTCCCAAGAAGCAGCAGTACAATTGCAGCTTTAATCCAAAGCCAGTTGAGGTCAATGGGAGTATTTTCATTAATTTCAATGAGTTTGGATCAGACCTTTAGGCCTTGTGAAGTAACTGCTTGTAATGTCACTCAACATCAACTCTCTGACCACTCTAGGAGCCAGACTGGCAAATTCATAATGTAATCCACACTCATTTCTTAACTGAAGAAAAATTACTGTAATGCTCACAATATTGTTGGCAGGTGAAAGATAGTAGCAGTGGTAGTAGTGCGTGTGCATGTTTATAACTGCTAACCAAAAGCAGAAATGGTCGCAGTGAAGCATTTTCTACTGAAAAATCATGAAAGAAGAATGGTGTATTTGTACATTATTTGAATCATTTGGCAGTTAACCAACCAACTTGGCAAAGAGGATTCTCCTTTAATTTTAGATACAAATGTTTGATATACACAAAGGCATCAATTGCAAAAAAAACCCAACCAAAAAACCCAAACAAAAAAACCCAAACCAAACCTCAGTCAAGAAAGAAATATTCTGAAATGTAATGTGACTGCTGTAAAACACTTCATTTTAAAATCTTCGTTTCTAATCTGAGATACTTAGGGGCTGCCATTACCTTTCGCAGGCTGGCTGCAGTGACCTAAGAAAATTTACTTGGTGATCTCAGTCAGCTTTGTAACAGACAAACAGATCATTAAATCCAACAACACGGCTAGTTTTCTCTTGTTCCTGGAAGTGGTTATTGTAGGCGGCAGTATACTGTTTTTGTGGGAGCTCAGATGCCCAGGCTCAATGTGCAACAGTAAATTTTGGCAACTAGATTCCAATTTGAAGCTTCATGGACTTTTGTTATTTTTAATGTAGGCTTATATAAAGTAAAATTGGTAAGTATCATCACTTCATAGTCTGAAGATCGTGTTAAATTTGTCAAGTTAGGGATACATTGGGAACTTGTTTCTGGTGGACATGCAGAAGTAGAAAAGATGGTTCTTTCAACTTCTCTGAAAAAATACCATGCCACATACTGAACTTCTCCCAGCCATGTCATTTCCAGCCCTTAATTATTACTTATTAGCTATCTCTGCTCAAAATTTGAGTCACACTGACAACTTCTGGAAAGAAAAAGAGGGAGAGAAATCTTGCAGTAACTTTACATTCCTAATGAGAAGTCAGGGCCTACACACGATACATTCAGGTGTTCGCTTTATGCTTACAAAGCCTATTGCAGCACTACTCAAGACTTCCTCTCCTTTTACATGCTCAATTTACCGCTGATGTTCGAAACAGCTCAAGTACTTTTCAATGTTACTCTGCCAACATGTAACAAAGGCAGAACTCCATGCTAGGTCAGAAGGAAAAGAAAATAATGTTTTAAACCATACAGCATGGCACTCCTGGAAATGCTGCATCTTTAGATATATCAGCAAGTCTTGCCAAAAGTCAAAGTATTTACTTATCATTTTCTGAAGCAAACAAACAGAAAACTAGAAATGTACTTGCCAAATTAATAAGGAATGATTTAGTCAATCTACTAATGTATTACTTAGGTAAATTTCAATTTTCTTTAACTCCATTATTATATGTATTTATTTATTTTTCTGCAGTATTTGCACATTGCTTATAATGAAATTTACAGTCCTACTAATAATATCACTATGTGGCAACAAAGAATATATTAAAGCTAATTTTGAATTGCAGAGAAGAAATAACAAAGTTTTAAACCATTTTAGACAGTACATGCAATATAGAAAAGAACAGCACAGAATATCCACACTGTATTTCATGCAGAATTTCCATGCTATTTTCTAAATAAATTATTTATCCTTGGAAAGATTAACTTCTTAGGTTATCTATAACACTAATCTAGCAAAAATATGTGTTTCACAATACGCTGACATTCAGCTGAACTTCAAAACAGGTTTTATTTTAAATGAGTTACACTGTAAGTGTAAGAAACAAACCATCCTTTGCAGTTTGTATTCCAAGTGGTTTATGCTTTCTTTAACGACAAAGAAAATTCTGAGCAATAGCAAATCTATCCTATATATTTATATATAGGTTTATTTGTCGTGCATGTGTGCACATACACACAAGCACTACCTATCAAGCCAGGCTGTCCAGCAGAGGGCTCCTTTGAAACAGAATGTGAAAAAGCAGGCACTCTTTCAATGTATAGACAATATGAAGATTAAACAAGCAGTATGTATGCTAAGGCCCATCAATTATTTTAGTAAAAAAATTTTAAATCCTTTTCAACAAAATAAATGCTTTCATGAAACCCATTGGACAAAAACGTGGGAAACAAATTCATTTTCTTTAAAAACTGCTCTAGTCTTCACCTTTTCCTTCCTTAAGGCATTGTGTGCCTATTAAGAGTAATCAGTCTAACTGTATTTTTATTTTCAGTCATAATCTGTATAAAGCAACCTGTAGAAGCTGAAGAAACACTATCTGATCATTGACCAGGCATTCATATACACAACACTAAAGCCAGACAGAAATGGCATTTAATATTTTTTTTCTGTTTTTCTTTCAGGAAAAATATAGAAACAGAGAACTGGAAGACAGCACAGACCATCATAGTTGCTTCTGCCCCACACAGCCATATTTCAGAATCCACTCATAATCAACTTCCATTTTTGATAATTTACTTGTAGTGCTAGTCCACAAAAATCTTTTGATTTGCCTTCCAAATGCTACTGTGACATTAAGAGTGGTCTGTATATTTTTTTGCAGTCTCCGTTTTGTCATTTCTGCTCACTTTAATTCCTTGGGCATTCCCAAGAAATTTAACAATAACATTTCTAGTTACACAGAATGCCACTGCAAAGAGTAAGTTATTGTGTTCTTTCATATTAATAGAAGATTAAAGTATGACTATATCAATGGTTGAAATGTCTACAACAAATTTACACAATCTATTTTTTCTCAGTTTCTAGATATCTGTGCTTTTTTCCCCAAACTTGCTAGTGATACATGAAAAAAATACGAATGGAAAGAAATTATTCTGAAGTCAGTTATGCTTCCACGTCCCATCAGGTAATCAGAATAGTCAAGTGTTAAAGAAGGTCAAATGTCAATGAACCTTAAAAATACAAGTTACATTGTAACACTGACTTTTTCAGAAGTTCCATCACACATATGTCTACAGTAGAAAGGGCAGGATTACGAAGGAGATCCTAAAGAGGCTCCATATACATGCTACAGCTGAATGTCACCCCGCTATTGTATCCATTAGAAATCAAAAGAGAAGTCAAAACACAGCATGATTCTATTTTCTTTTAAATACATGCTGATAGGACTGATTTTGCTTGCCTCACTGTCAATGACAAAAGTTTCCCATGACTGCAGTGATGCAGGCTCAGGACCCAAGTGTCCTCTGAGGATAATTCCCAAAAGCCATTTGAGAAAATTCTCTATCATTTAAGCACACAAGTTATCATAGAAGAATATATATAACTAAGGACCATGAGCCACCTTATACAGAGCTTACTGCATTACAGAATGCAGTGAATATGGTGCAGATCCATATTTTCTGGAGTCACAGAACTTAGAAGTGGGAAACTTTTTTATCCATGTTGCTGCTCCTGAATGGCTAACAGGACTGAAGAGGTTGCTACTTGGCTCTTGAGAAACCAGTTGCGGAGGGGAGAATTTGGCCACCCCGCAGATTTCTGCATATTCTGTCCTGCAGGATTTTGACCTGTGCACATTCCTGCATTACGGAATCCATCTGCTATCATGAGTGCACCTTACCAGCCCTGCCCTGCACAGCCATAGCCAAAGCTGGAGCTGGGCTTTGAATAGGATATAATTTTGTGAAACTTAGAAAACAACTGTATGTAGGCTTCACACAAATAAGTGAAAACTAAAGAATGTGGAAAGTAAACTTTTATCATTACTAGACTTACAAATTGCATAAACATGCTATATTTTCTTCCATATGAATATCACATTCTGGTATTTATGTTGCAACTAGCCAGACAACATTTGCTAATAACAGCTACTTTTAATACAGCATATCAAACTGCTTAACCCCTTGGCTTGCCGGGCAGTTTAGAAGCTCCTACTGTGATGTTTTTGTTCTCACATATGCGCCAGTAAAGGCTGTCACGCTCCTCATTAAATAAACAGACATACATGCCAATTAATAATTTAATTTACAGGGAGAATCTTGACATAGAGCTAGAGGTGAATTGCTAGCACCTCCTGAATTGTCTCATCTTAAAATAGCAAGCAATCAGGTTTTAGTCCCACCTCCAAAGTTATGCCACTGTAATGACATCAGAATGTTGGCAAATCGTTAGTTCTGTATTTTACTGTCATAGTGAGAGTTGTCCATTACTATGTACAGTCATATGAATAAGGGCACTGACCTTAAAATAAAGCCATACCTTTCACTTTTGCAGGTACCCCATTTATTTGTGGTTCCAAATTTTGGCAGGATTATGTTTGACATCTGTATTTGAAGCATGCTTAGTTTAATAGCTTTTTTTTATTTGGATGAATATCATTGTTATTCCAAATACAACATTACTGTTACTGTTTTGAAAAGCATTTTTCCCCTTTAAACATTTACCTGAATATGCAAATGTGCTTCTATTTTTCTGTTCTTTTCTAGCAGCATAGAACATTTCTGACATTTGGTTTGGGAAGAGTCCCTTGAAATTCAAACAGTGCTTTAGGAAGGGACAGATCTCTCTTCTTGATGCAAACAGTTGGCTAACAGCATCAAAATTATTTCTCCATGAGAAGCAGATACACAAACGGTTCTAATGGAAATATTTGGATCATTTCCTCACTTCTAATTTGGGCATAACATTGCCAAGTCTCCCTGCACAACATTCCTGTTATCTTGCCTTTCCTCCTTATCTACTCAAGCAGAACTTTGTCAAGGCTCCCATCACCATGTGTCTTGACTTCTGTCATCCCTTCTTTTACCATCCCACAAACATCATCTATCTTGTCTACTTATTAAAAACTGGTATTAAAATTATGCATTTCCTGGGTCAGTAACCTCTAATATAATTATTTCTGCCACTTTGTTACCCTTCTCTTACAAAACCAAGTGCAAGACACTTCTCCAGGTACTATCTTGCCCATTTGCTCTCGCTTACTTTATGTAGGGATATTGATCTTCTTCTGTTCCAGAAATCATAGCACTTTTGATATATCAAAATTATCCAGGTAAAACTCTATGCAATTTTACTTGTTGCACTTCATGCAAAACAGCTTTCCCCAAGCACCCACAATGCCATTGTCCATCTTTCCTTCAAATCCCTATTTGAAAGTTTCTTCTACCAATGAAGTTACAACAAAATCCACAGCAGATGGGAAAGTTGAATGTTTCACTGAAATCTAAAGAGAAGTCATTTCTGCAATAAACATTTCTGCTTAGGACTGTTGAGAGGAGGTGGCCTTCTCAAGAAATTTTAGGGAGTAGTCCTGTTAAACGTACGGACCTCTAATGAAGTAGTTGGCTATGAGCATATGATTCCAAGCAGTACATTTCTTATCTTCGTACAAATTCTGTATTGATAAAAGAGAAATAAATTTGCAATGGTACTACATTCCTTCTCCTCTCATCTCCTTTTTTTTTTCTCTCCGGTGTAGTTCTGCAGAAAGAAAAGTTGTGAACTATCAATGATTTCAAACATTGTATCCACATAAGAGAACTATACCTTTTGATTTAAAGTCATCTTTTGACCGACAAGGTCTGCACATTTGGCTTTTCTAGCCAGAGCTGTAAGGATAGCATAAAACTTCTAAACAAAAAAATCTTGAAAAGCATCTTTGAATCAGTAGCCTTTTCTGTCCTAGTATTCTCTTAATGATCTATAATTATAGGCAAGCAGCAAGGCTTCCAGTTCAAAAAGCAAAGAAATAATGGGACATTTACCTTAGGCATATTCCTGTCCCCTTTCCCACGTTCTTGATGACTACTGTCACTTACAGCAGATTCACATCATGCAATGCTCATACTGTCCCTGCCTTCCTGGATTCTGTCTCCAAACCAGCACTCCCATTGTTGCCCTTATCAAAAGTAGCAACTGCTATAATTTTACAGTGAGATATGAATGAAGCTCAAGGATATATCAGTATCAACATGTAGCCATGTTGATTCAAGCGTATTCAAGAAAGTGCCCCTGTCAAATCTGTAAGCACTTTTTCAGTACAGAAGAAAATGGACTCCTAGTGCATTAGCTTTTCAAAGCACATCTAGGATAATCTAGAGAACAGAACAAACAAAAAAAAAGGCGTGATTTTAAAATTTCCATAGTATATAATCCTTTAATAAAGAGCATGATAACAGTTAGAAGCATCCACAAGTTCCAGAGACAATTTAAATGTTATTTTAAATACCAAACTCTGCCCTCAATTACATCCAAGCAAAATCAGATCAGATTTTAGTTGTGGGTAAGCACTGCATGTTGCCCATTGCAAAAGCAATTCCCTTCTGTTTCAGTGAGCCATTTAGTTTTGTTATGAAGAAGTGACTTTAGAGGAAAGAAGCACTATTTGCTCATTTTCTGTACAGAGTTTGATTTTACCAACACAGTAATGTAACATGGAAGCGCGATTATTTAAACCAGCACTTCACTACACAGAGGGCTGTTCAATGCACTGCTCTTGCCAGGCTTGTCACAATGACTGACATTTTCTAATATTGAACTGGAAATAATATGGATATTTAATACTGCAGAGTTTACATCAAGTAGAAGAAAAGTGCTATTGTTTATCAGCAATCTACTTCTGATGGCATATATCTATATAGACATAATTATTGCTGTGATGAAACATGATTATCGAATAATGGAATACACACATCTGTACAATATTTGCAATGTTTCATATCAGGTGATTTAAAAATCTTGTAAAGCCCTATTCTTAACCATTTTCTATGCTTTCCACTTGAATTTTTACTAAAATTTACCTTTTAGATCTGTTATGCCACTCATGAATTTTTTACAATATCCATCTGTGCATTGCAATCTCTATTCTCCATGGCTCCGCATTGTTTTGGCTAACTAACAGGCCCATATGTTGCCTTAATGTATTTCTGCACAATGTTTGTGCTTTTGGAAAAGAAAAAAAAAAAACCACAGGGAAAAACCACAGGCCTAAATAAGCTATAAGGAGCATCCACATACAGTTAGACTGTCTTTACTGAGTCTGGAGACATTATGATTCTGCTGCGACAAGCAGCATTTGTCTTCATTTTGTCTGACTGTCCTCATGTGTTATTATTAGTGGCTGTCAGGCAGCAGCAGAAAAAAAAATAGCGTCACTTGACTAAGAAGTTGAATGCATAAATGCAATAACTACACATTGGTAGCTGAGGAGAGGATGTCTGTTAAGATGGTTTAAATGCAAAAACCCTCCTATAATTACATTTAAAAGGGAAAAAAACACGTATCTGGCAAAACACAAGCATCCCTCCTCCCTTCTGCTTGCATAGCTAAATTAGGAACTAATTATAAATACAACTTAGCAGCATCTGAAGAAGTTGCTTTGAGAATGTCCTTTCAGAATGTCAGTTTAGTTTAATAGCAAGAAAACAAATATGTTGGAACATTCACATCCAGTCATGTTTTTCTGATAACGTTGATAAATATGAACATTTTTAAGATGCGTTTCTTATCATACAGAAGTTCACACTGAAATGTATTTAGCACTTTTAAAGCCCAATGCACAAAACAGTCTCTGGTTCTGAGGTGCTCCAAATGAAGTTTCTTTATCATAAATTTTTCAGCTGTAACACACAGTAAGTAATAATAATAAACAGAACACCTTTTATACAGTATAAAATAATACATCTGGAAATTTATGCTGTAAGAAGGAGAAACCATAGGTGTTCAACCTGAGATATGTTGAGACTGTTTAAAAGCAGATATAGGTTTATGATACTCTTAGCTTTAAAGTGATAAATTATTTCTCTAACAGTACATATCTTTTGAAAATACATAAACAGAAAGGTTTGCAGACTGCCTTTTTTATGAGACAGCCAATACAAAATTCAACCGTGGAGTCCCATAACAAACTGATTTCCCACGAAACTTCTTTCATAATTACATTATTTCGTAAGAATTTATTTTGTTAAACGTATTTCACTTAAGGATTAATAATCAAATAAGTGCCATTACAAAGAATATTTTGCCCTCAGCAATAAAAAACCTCCAACCCTCCCCCCCCCCCCCAAAAAAAAAACCAACCCAAAAATAAATCAGTGGTGAACTCTGGGTCCTGCTGCAGCCAAAGACAAAATTTCCATTTACTTCACTAAAACTATTTCTATTGCAAGAAAGCAAGCAAACAAGTTTTATCAGGAATGAAAATGAAATAATGTGCAGCAGATAGTACTGACAAGTTTCCCATGAGCAGCCTTCAATGACACACACAGCTACCAGGAATTTTGCGACTAACTAAAAGATCTGGTGGCAGATCACCATCCATATTAGCTAGGAAAGGATGCTTAGCAGTCACTGCTGCTCCTGTTCGTTTTTACTCTAGGTCTGCAGATAACTACCAAGTTCCAATTTCCAAAATTAACCTTCACTTTTAGCTGTTTTCATTTGGAAGCCTTCTACTATTTTTCTCCTTTAAAATTTCACACTCTAGCAGATCCAGTGGCGTGAGTTGAAAGGGGAGCTCTAACTTACAGTTTTGCCATCAGCAATTCAATCACTGGATTTTCTAATCTTGGTCAGATTTTATACAAAGTTCAAAGTGATAGCAACTCACTGCCCTTCACTTACACATGTCACAAAAGCGGGTCACCTTCACAAAGTACATATACTAAATGGAAATATGCTGGAAGACTGATGCAGCCAGAGATGGAATGATTTGCTCAGGAAACACAAGTAGTCTGACAAGAAGCCAAAAAGAACCGTCCAAGTTCCTGAATCATGATCCAGTTTTCTAAGCGTAAAGTGGGGGGACATCACACACGCTGAACAGTTAGGCGTAAGCTTAACTTAATTAATCAGGAACTGTGAGCACATTGTCCCAGCTTTTCTCCTTTTAGCACTGCAAATCCCAAAGCTGAGGCAGGAGAAAAGGGAAAGGACGCCAAACTGGGTTGGGCTGGGTAGCACTTTGGCCTGTTTCCAGCAGAATGATGAAATTATTTCCAAGAGTAAAATATATGTGATTGGTGTTGATACAGAACTGAGACAGATAATACCTTGACCCACATATTCCGTGTTTTAGCTGCACTGACAGAACTTTTATTTAGCTTAAAGAAGGAAAAAAGTTTCAACGAAATAAATGAGAAACAGCCGTGGAACCTACATGGCCATATTTACAGAGTTATTTTTCTGAACCACACTGAGGTAATTGCACAAGATTATACTACACAGAGCCATAAAACTGTATCCAATCTTTAACAGAAGTAGCCTCTTTGTGCCATGAACAGGAGATGGGAACAATCACTTTCATATTTCCTATTTACAGAAATGCCCTTGCATTCTTTGTTTTTCCTTCCTGATATCACACAAACCACTAGTGAACTGTACTCAAGAGAAAGACCAAAACAGAGTTAAAAATAAAAAAGAAAGTCATTTGTTGTTTTTGGGCAAGGATAGTTAAAAGGAAAAATTATATTTAAACTGACAGAAAAGCTGAGAAAGTCAAAAGAAGTAAAAATTAAAGTAATCTCCACCTAATGATTAAGAACTCCCTGTATTAGCAACATATATAACACTCGATTAAAATTGAAGTGAAACTAAGGATACTCTTGCTAAGAACTTCATTTTCGTGATGTTGGCCATGCAGCATAAGATTGAATTGAAACTGCATTTCAAATTCCTAAACACTGGACAGCATAGAGGTATATTAATCTCTTTTGGGTTTCTCCTGTGTCAAGCAATCCCTAGCTTCTGTTCCTTCTGGAATATGTTTGGATGAATCAAATGGGTTTAGCCTTTCCTTGGCCACATGTGGTATAACTGGTACACTCCTGTCAATTAAATGGCCCGTGCCCTTATTTTCCAGGACATAAACAGCTTCATTCTGTGTCCTTCCATACAATTTTAATGTGAGTTTATGCACTTTTCAGACTGTTCGGTAGCTGTTCCCAATTAATTGCATGCTTGGGTATTGTTATTTCTCTCATCAAGGGGGTTTCATTCCTGTTAGGTTTGAAAGTTGGGTTTCACCCATTCTTGTTCTAGAATAAAAGTGTTCACACATGGAGACAATCAGGAGCAATTAATATGGAACATATCCATGTGCAGAGAAGCAATGTAATATCAGAGTATAAAAAGAAAGCTCTTTCTGCAACATTTAGGGCTGCATCACAAGACTTAGCTACTCCATAGCAAGTACAGATGGGAAACCCGCACGAGTTTGGTCACATTTGTTATATTTTAATAACAGGAAATAGTTCACAGGAAAGTATGTCTTATTATCATTTTTAATAGCTTAGACTTGCAGAATCTTCTGAAAGAAATATAAACAGTAATGGGTTAACAAGTTAATGAATATGCCTGAACATGTTATTGCCTTTTTTAAAGCTTTCTCTGTGTTGATGTTTGCCTGCAAAGTAGCAGAAAAAGGGACTTGCTCCTCCCAACTTGATCTATTTGCCAGTCAATTAACATATGAACTACGTAACAAAGCACTTTAAACTATTTGATGTTATCTAAGCTATTTTGTTCTGTTTTTTTCTAGCAGTGGTGGATTTCTTATTGCATCTCACTCAGATCTACAGGGTGCAGAAGCATGCCGCTTCATCTTTCAGTGCACTCCACAATGCTACATTCTTCAACCCCCTGTACCTTCCCCCCACCCATTTCCATGAGGCTTTGCAATGGACTCTTGTATCACAAACATGTTCTTTTCTGAAGGGAGCACTCAGCATTTCAAGCGAAGCCAGAGAGCAGCTCTAATATTTCATTCTTCCATACTGCAGGAGAGGTTGCACTTACTGTCTGACAGAGTACAATCCTTCTCAAACTCCTCAATCAGTTAAGTATTGCATATTAGAAATCTTATACTCTTCTTATGAAGAGCTGAAACAAAACCTCACTAACATAACCCAGTAAGAGTCTTGGATTTGTTTTCATTTGCATGATTTATTTTACTCACTGAGAAGGGCAATGGGCATTGAAAAATTTAAGGCACTTTTACATTAATTACTAATTCATGGATATTCTTAAATTTGTTCCCATCGGTCTCCTGCCCTTCCCTTCTTGTTCAGTTTTTAAAAATTTTCTATACCCTTTCAAAAATGTACAGACCAGCTTCCTTTAGAGCAACTAAGTATAGTTCTTCTGTAATTTATACTATTTTCACATGGATTCAGTACAAATCACTTTTCATTATAATATATACAGTTTTTAAATATTTATAGAAATTATCTTCTGTCTTTACACTTTCAACATTGTGTCTTCACTTTTCTTCACAACTCTTAAAAATTACCCAAATCTTTGGAATTTATGGTTGGGTTGAGCATATAAAACAATGTTCAGATGGCCTACCTGCTCCTAGTATTTTCTATTGCTTAGGTATTTCTGAAGGGCAGGAGGTCTGGATGGGGGCAAAAAATCCAAGCTAAAGAACCTCCGATGGCGCCTGGGCCAAACATTATATCAGGCTCTTGTTGCATCATCACCATATCACAGCATTGGGTAGAGGCCACTTTTACATATGTTGGAGGAAAACAGGAAGAAATTGAGGGGCAAGTCCTGTATCAGAGAAATTGCTGAGCATTAAAGGTAGCTAAGACACACCAGTGTTTGAAACTGTAAAATGTGAGGATCAGCAAGAAAAAAATTTCTAACATTCACCTTTCATCCAGAGCCACAGGAGCTAGTAAGGCAACATTTAAAGTACAGGAAAGTTTCAGAGAGCTATATCAACTCTGAGTGACAAATTATTATTTCCAGAATACACCTTAGTCAGTGGACACATGCTTGGCTGAGAGGCCCCAGAAGAGCAGCTCTACACTGGAAGGCTCCCAGGACTTTGGGAAGAGGCTGAAGGTAGGGAATGCCTTGGAATTGACATTGGCTGACCGTTTTACCAGGGTGTGAATGCAAACAACAAAATCCCGTATGTGCCAGCAATGAGGCAAATGAAAAAGACTCACAAAGGCTGGAAATCTCCCTACAGGAATCACCACAAGCTATTTTTCAGTTGCACAAATGTCAATTTATTTTCTGGTTAATCCAAAATCTACATAAGCAGAGACAATCACTCAAGTCAGAGCTCAAAAATGTACTAAGCATAAATTCAGAACAACCTGTGGTGAATTACATACCTTGCCACAAAACATAACGAGGAAAGCTATGGGCAATTGAGTTTTGTGAATGACACAGGGCTGGGGACATGGGAAGTCTCTGATGTGATGAAACCTTCCAAGCACTAAATGCATATGACCAAACAGGCACACAGACCTTTCCCTCCTTTTCAGGTTTTAGAACAAGTCTATATCGAAAGTTAAAAAGTAACAAAAACAAGTATATATGAGCTGAAACACCATCAATCACCAAATTCACAGGCAACAGCAAACAAAACAAAAACCACCCCCTAAGTCTTGCATAAGAACTACAGGATACCTCATCCTGAAGGTTCTTATTTTTTGCATGCATTGAAAACAGACTTCCAGAGTGCAAATTTGAGATGGTGATTTAATGAAGAAATATATGAGATTTAGCTACTGATTTGGGGAGATTGTTTTAGAACAGATGAACATAGAGTTCACTTTAAATTAGTAAACAGATTAAAGATTAAATACAGTATCAACAGTGACAAGTACACTTGGACATCAGCTTATATGGATTTATTAAGAGCCATTGCTGAATAAATCCCCTAGACTTATTTCTAACAGTGTAGGATTATTATTCAGTTCCATTTTTGAGACTCTAAGCGTTCATTTTATTTACATAATGCATATGTGGAACAGTGTGCTCATCTAAACTCAGCTGAGTACACAGAGAAGGGATGCTCTCCTACAGTTGCCTGAGAATATCAGTTTATCGATAACTCAGAGACAACTGTCACTGTAGCATTTGACAAATAGACAGCCTGATCCAAGAAATTTACATAAGCGAAGGTAATGATTTCTCTGTGTGTAAACTCTCTCTGTGTATAGTGTCACAGAGTAGTAAGTGAAGTAATGTAGAAAGGGGGAGAATCACAACCCTTTGTGAAATGTTTCAAGCAAACATTGAAGTATCAGGAATTTGAGCTGACTTGAGAGTCATGTAAATAGTGTCAGCTTATAAAAACAAGGTGATTCCCTGGATAGGAGAATACCCGTACAGCGTCAAAGCTCCCATGCGTATGTAAACATTCTGTGTAAATATTTGGTTGAAGGTTTCACTATAGTGAGCTTTCGCTGTCCCAGAGTGTGGGCGTTGTCTAGAAACCTGAGATCAGGAATGACATGATCTCATCTCCCATTACTTAGATAACTGCATTTGATGCATGCCTCAGGGAAATTGAAATGATCTTGGCAGAGGATAAAACAGAGGATTCAAATGTGCTCTTTAAATGATGATCTGGACTTTGAGAATGAAGTCCCATCTGGTTTCAAATAGACTTCTAAATATCAGAGAAGAGTTGACAGAAATAAGAGAGTTCAAGGAACCACAGATGCAGTTAGTGTCAAGCTATTTAAGTTTGGTTTTAGGACGTTTTTCAGTGGATTATATTTGCTTGCAATTTAGAGGCTTCCGCAGCTGAGGGTATGGATTGTGTCATTTCATGAGAGTTACAAGCCGTTAAAAGGAACAGAGACATCAGTCTGGATATTGTTTCTGGAGCATTTCACATGCATTCCACAGGCCAAAGGTAAGGCACAGCTCATAAAATTGTACAGCACATGATGTTCTTATCAAGGGGGATACATTTTGGAGACTACTTGCATTGCTTATGGTTTGCCAGAGAATACAAGCATATCTTTCATATACAATTAAATGAGTCATATTTTTAGAAGATTGTCTAATCATCCTGATTTTGTTCTATAAGGTGAGACTGTTAAAGGAGCACAGGGTGGCCTTTTGGTTAGACAATATAAGAGGTGTGCAGCAATTAATGGGCAGACAGCAGAATCAGGAACAGTGATTAAATTATAAAGAATTTTTGTCCTAAGGTGTTTGATCCTCAATATATCTTTCAGGACTAAGCACGTGCCTAGGATTTGTAATCAAGTGGTTGATGTTCACATTGACTTTCAGTGTTCTGGCTTCAGTATTCTGGCTTCTAAAGACAGTTACCAATGCTGCTGACAATTTAGGATCATCAGTTATTAACACCAATTTAAAAAACTTAGGGCCAGCAACACAAATGGTTGAACCTGCAAAAAGTTGGCTAGTCTCATGGCAAAACACAATTTTGTTTCCATGATTATTTTCAGAAGCTACTTTAGTCTTTGCTGTTGGCTCCAAAAGCAGCAGTGGGTAGAGTTCCACCCAAGCCTACCAGAATAAGTGTCTATCCAGTCTAAGATCTAGATTGTGTTAAGAATTGAAAAACCACTTCAGAAAAAGTTATTGAAAATTTAAGTTTGACAGTGTCAGGTTACTCCAAATATGGCAGGTAATACAAGAGCTATGTCTTTATTAGAAAGCTTGACAGAAAATAATTTTTAAAATATTTAACAAGCACTTGTATATGTTTGAAACCTTGGACGTCAGTATTGCCCAGTAGATAACTACATCTACATTTCTGCTGATAGCCTCTATAGATATTATAAAGAACAGAGCGGTATTCTCACACCCTTATCCATACTATGTATCACTTCTACTAGGCTGACATAAGGATGGCCATGACAACTGTACCTAAGTTCTAGAAGGGCTTTTGTAACTACTCTGTCAGGAGAGCATTTAACAAGGCATCCCTGCTCCCTCATCACACAATAGCCATTAGCGAGTAAAAGTATTAAAAGCATCATCAAAATTATAGATATTTAATTTGCAAAAGTTCAGACAGTAGTATAGTTGTGTTACTATAGATATTACCACAAAGACCTCCTATTCATTCCAGCTGTTTCAGTAGTTTGGGTATGATTACCAGAATTATGAAACACTGACAAAGAGATGAATGAGAGTGTGACAAAACACAGTTACTTGTTCTGATTTGGACAGTTGTAAACATGGGGTTTGGGCCAATGTATACCAAACACATTTTTCATAGAGAGGACCTGGAATGAGTTTCTTCACAGATTATGTGTTTCCTCCTCTAGTTTGGGGTTTACTCACTTTTGATTCTGGCAGCCACTGCTGAATGAAGACTAGGCAACTCTTCCTCATCAGCTAAATGCTTAATAACCAGAGGGTGCATAAATGTTCAGTATCAGCCACTATTTGTCAGGACTAGCGGATGTATCTTTTTGTATGCTGAAAATAACTGCAGATACACAATAGAGTGCAAACATATTGCTGACCTAAACTCCCTGAATTAAATGTTTTAGAAAAACTAAAGCTGTGGTTGATTGCAATTACATTTTGAAGTGTAAATCTCTGCCAGGGACAGGCAGGATACACTGACAGCATTTTTTTTCCTATCTCATCTCTACAAGCACATGGAAGCGAGGTGAGTCTCTACATATTTCATTGTCTACCACTGAGACGGGAAAAGTGATCGCCGAGTGACATTTGGAGCTGGAACCAAGTGAACTATGACTCAACCCTTCCTGGTTTCAGATTGAGCTGATTTCCAATCAGCCTCTGAAGACTAGGCTATAGCAAAAGCAGGAAGGAGCTATGGTTTGAGAGAATTAAATATAGTCCGGTATTGATTTAAAGAGAGAAGGATGGAATGCAACGGCAGAAAAGGCTGGAAAGAAAAAGTTGAGGGTGTTTGTTGTATGCTGAGTTTCATATGGACTGTAAGAAACTAAGAGCCTTAAGTGGTTTAAAAATAACCACAAAACTGAGTAGCTATGCTTCCCTGTGCCTACCTTAATGGTATAACTGATCTCTAGCTACAGTCACCTTCAGATCTGGTTGTTCTTCCTTATCAAGGATGGACCATACCAACATTTTTAAGGGTTTAAGTGCTTGTCTGTTTCCTTCTCTGCTGTATGCAACGAGAGTCATTAGACTCAATAAAAGAATTGAAGTATATTATTTAAGTGAGAAATCCAAATCCCTAAAAACTACAAAATGCCAGAATTAACATCGCTTGGGGAAAGTTGACCTTTCCCCTCCCTCCATGCATAATCATAATGACACAAATTTTAATTGCAGGACCATATAATAATTTTTCCACAGCAGCCCCCTGCCTTGCTTGAAGCCCAAGATAAATACTGCTCAGAGAAAGAGACAGCTCTTCAATATTTCTATCCTTAACACGCTATTACTGGCCCCTGTTTTATTTACTGCACACCATCAAATGCCTGCAGTGAATGCAGAATTGTTTATTTCCTCATGGTGTTTCTAGAGTGCTCATCACCACAGAATCTTCATGCCTCGTAAACATTAATAAATTCATCTCCTCTATGAGATGAGAGTGTTATTATCTCCATTTTACAGGTGGGGAAATCAAGACAAAGAGACTTCCCAGAGGTCAAAAAGTTAATAGGTAGTACAGCCAGCACTGGAACACAGAACTGCATTACTTCTAAGTGTCTGGTCTAGAGACTTGAGTGCAGTGTCCTACTACTAGCACTTTCTAGCATGAACTCTCACCGAGTGCAGCTGTGTATACTCTGGTCTTTTCCATACCTACCTCTGCAACCTTGAACTGATGTCAAGGAATTAAGGAATATACAATTAGTGGCCCCCTGCCAACATTTTAGTTTAAATAACTCAGCATTGTATAAAAATCTGGCAGAAACATGGATCAAACTAAGGTCTCTGGTGCGATGTGAACTTTTGTCATTCATGAGACCAATCTTTTTCTTCCTGAACCTCCATCTTTTTTTTCCCTCTATGTAATTCCATTACTAGGGAAAATAACAGCAATGAAAAAAAAAACTCTAAATGTATTACCTTCTACACAGCCACAACTACTTTTCAGGACCTTGCCGTTTGTGCATATTGAATAATGCAGAGAACTTGAGTACAAAACAGTATATGATCATGTGGTTGAAGACGTTATTGTAAAACATAAATGTAAGAGGAACAAATTAAGGTTGTGCAGAAAACCATAAATCCAATGTTGCTTCAGCTTCTGGTAATTGACATTGTAACTCAGTTACTCTTCTTTTAACAGTGGCTTTTAAGGTTGCTGGCCTTTTTTTTAGTAGGAAAAAAGTAAAGCAAATTCAACTGCAAGCAATAACATGCAAGTCAAACTTGTACACCAGAAAAGCTGAAATCCTAACACATGAACTTGGGAGCGTGTCTTGTGCTGAATGATTAACTACACTGCTGATGATGGGAGATAGCTGCTGATCTAGGGAAGAGGAGATGGAAAGCTCTTGGCTATGGTCTACTTCTACTCGCACTTCTCTTTGTCCCTAACCCAGACAGACTATCTGTTGTCAGGGTTCCCAATGTAGGATGTTCAGTTGCTGCTCTCACTTTAATAGTGTTACAGTCTTAGTCTTTCATTAGAATGACCATTGATAAATATTTTGAATTGTTCTGGAACAGAATAGTGACAAATAATTGGTAAAACCTGGGTACTTCTCTCCACTGGTTCTGCTCGGAATTTAGGTATCAGTTCAACCAGTATTTTGACAGCTTGCCACATAATTGTCAGCAACGCAGTAACAGAAGGTAATGGACCATTTTTCCCTCCAAAAATACATATTTTGGACAAAGTGAAAGGAACTTCAGTAGGAAAAAAAAAAAAGGACACTTCTTCAGCCACGGGGTTTTAGCCCTGCAGAATATTCAAGCCCTCTTTCAAACAACATAAGTGTTAAGAGCTCTTAAAAAAAAAAAAAAAATCAGAAGCAAGACCTATAACGAAAACTGTTAGGCCTCCTAAGTATAGGCAGCAGTAGGTATTTACTACCTAACTATGACAAGCAGGTTTTGAAATCAATCAAGTCAGGGTCTGTCTTAGAAGTGCTGCTCCCCCTGCTTCCTTCAAAAACTTCGGTGTAATATGATATTGCCAGACTGGACTCCATGGCACACACTTGATGGCAATCAGCCATCATGGGGATTATCTAATATCACCTAGGGATCATTTAATTATTTAATACCACTCAGCTGAAATGAAATACCCTTGCCATTCTGAGAGAGCAGTATTACAATGGGCCCAGAAAAGACCTACAAAACCCAGGAACAAATTGTTTTGAGGAAAGTGTTCACATTTTTTAGAAGCTCTGGTCTACATAACTGTCTTGTCTAAAATCTATCACTGAAAAAAGCTTATTTTCCAAGTGGAGATGAAGTCATATTTCCCCAGGTGAATATTATTTTGGGTAGTACACTGAAATGAATACAATTACCATTACATCATACAATATAAATAAAGTTGCAGTGTCATTATTTCTCCTGTTTGCATAACAATTAGTGAAATTGGAAGCAAGAAGTATGCGGGAGGATGCAAACACTGAAGTTCCCATTCTCACAGATTTGAGGGGAAGCACAGCAACTTATTAGTTGAAAAAAACTGGGAAGAAATAGACCATGTGGATTCTAACCTATTATTTAAAAGCAACAGTTTATAGCTTTAACATCCTTTTTCTTTTCTGGGTACGACACACAGAGCTGCATTTGCAAGACCAGATAACATGAACAAAGATAAAAATAGTGTCAGTGTCCATTTATGATCCTATAATTCTAAGGTGTCAGTTAACAAAGAAATTGAATACAAAACATGTAGAAGGTAAAAAAAAAAAGGCCAAACCTACAGGCAAACTATGTGGCTTTATGCAAGCTGCATGACTGACATAAGCTATTTACCATTTTATCAGTGATTGAATAATAGAAGCAGGTGTTCTTACTGGTCTAGGCAGAATACTCTCACTAAACATTTTCTAAATCTATCGCTCTTGTATCAGCGATGCATTGTGTTGCTGTATTTTCCAGGGCCTAAGTTATGAAATAAATTCACAATACACCATCTAAGAATCAACCAGCAATGCTTATATCTCAGGTACTGTAAGCTGTTAATTCTTCATTTAGGGAAAATGAATTCAGTTCCTCTAAACAGATAGTGTATTTTCCTTTAAATTTTTATGTACAGTGCCTAGCACACTGTCTGTATGTAAGCCATGCAGAAATACCAATTTTAACAATTACTATTTTGTCATGGACTTCAGAGAAGAAAAAGAAGAATGTGCAGGTAATAAAATAATTCAAACCCATCCATCTCTGTTTTTGAACACTGCAGCTTTCTCATACAGTTTTGAATGCTCCTAAAAATAAGCAGCAAAGATGGTAATGACACATATACACAAGAATTTTTAGCTTCATAAAGTTTCAGATCTCTTTATATCCATATCAATGCTACTTTTAAGAGCAGAGATGATCTTGCTCTTTTCTCATACCAAAGGCTATTTCCTTCAAAAAGTGTAGTTCATAGTAAAGTGCCTTACAAACTTTTTCTGCATTTTATTTGTCAACCTATGATTTGGCAACACACAATTGTTTAAGAAAATTATTACAACAATAAAATATCTTTTAAAATGTTTTTTACCATGTCTCGAAAGCCTTTTTAGTTATTAGCAGTTCATCAACAAAGTGGGATAGTTCTGTATATTGCTACCTTTTATACCTGTGAAATCACAGGTATATACACATATTTTGGGAGCAATATGTACATTTCCCAATGTATATATTCATAGAAAGTAAAATAAAAATACCAGATCTGATTTATTTTATTTTCTGTAGCTAGAAAAGAAAACAATCCGATAGGACTATTTATGGAAAAAGAATGAGTAAAGGAAAATTAGGTCATAATGCAACAAACAGTGAAGCTGAAAGTGGGCTAAACTTGAACACTCTGTCAGCTGGAGTTCAGATCATTTAGAGCAGATTTGGAAATCAATGGCTGTCATAGATTTTTGTCAGATTCTGATTTCAATTTGTGTGGTGAATTAGTGACGACTTCTAGATCATCCTCAAGCTCAATCAACAAAAAATATTTTCTTAAATGAGGAGAATGGTAACTTTAAACATATAACTCAAACTTTACCTTCCAGAAATACATTCTCTACAGTGTTCGCTGCTGTGGCCTGTATGTCGGCTTATTAAATTAAATTTTGTCTAGGTTTTCCTGTCATCCCTCCAAATCTTTGTTCATCAGACACCTAAAATGGCCAGTCATTTACCTTTTCACTACATTTCCACTTAATTTTTATTTGCTACTGTTGACTCAACTGTTATTGTACAGAACATCAAAAATTCTGCCTCCTTTTGCTGCTTCTTAGTCTTGTATGACACTGATGCTAAAACGCACTGTAGAGCCAGCAAGAATTAAAAACCAAGTCTTTGATTTTTAAGATGCTAGAAAGAGCAGTGCACTATAGCTCTACATATAGAGTCAAAACCTTCACATGTATGACCAATGAGCCACTGCTGTCTTTTCACAGATGAGGGTGTTGCAAGACCTTCGAGTTTCCTGGTGGTAAGGGTGTTGCAAGTCTTGAATAACTACGAAGAAATTTGTATATAGTGCAAACACATGTCCAAATTACCCTATGGAAACCTTTCTGAAAATAAGGGTAGTGTTTTGATTAAGCAATGCGGGGTTTTTTTGTGGTTTTTGGTTTTTTTTTTAAAAAGGACAATTTTCTGTGGAAAAAATTAAAGAAAGCAAACAAAACCCCCACCTTTGTCTGTCTTTCAGACAGAAAAATGAAATGCTGTGCTCACCTTCCCTCTTAATCCTCTGCCACCCACCTGCTAGACCATCTGACCACCGCTGGTTTCAATGCAGAGAGGGAAATTATGATTTTGTGCAAATATTTTCTGCTGTCTTCTTTAAAAATCCCTCCTCACATCCCCCTCTCTATTTGCATGGATTCCACTGCAGCAGAAATACAGCTCCAGAGCTGCCACAGGGCTAGAAAGCAAAGGCTGGAATAGAAAGGTATAGAGAAATACACATGGTCTTGGTGGTCTCTGTGACTTCTCTGTTTTCCCATGAGTGAGTATTGGATGGACAATGATAGCCTGTTTTAGTATTTACTGTGGCTGACGGTCCCCTTCCAAATACATGACTAGTGCTTATGTGTGCTCTTTTTGCAGGGCTTTGCACACACCAGGGATCTCAGCCCCATATATCCCCCACTATAGAAAATCTGTCTCTTCCAAGAGGAATCTAGAGTTTCTGGGTACCACAGACACACAGCATCAGCCATGTTTTCAAGCAGAAGCACACGTCAATGTCCAGAAAAAGGAAGCATTCCCTTTATCCAAACAGAATTTCCACCCTGAGATTGATAATAATTTCCCAGCAAAATACTGTCTTGTAGAAGTTAGTGTGTTTTCATGAGAACTCTCTGTGCGATCAATTTTCCTAGGGAATATTTTATATTTAAAAAAAATGTCCAACAAACTATAGCTGCAGCTGCTTAACCAGCAGATATGGACATGGACACCTATGCACAGAACACCCATATTTCTTTCTCAGTGGGGTAGAGCATGATTGAACTTGTGCATATACTAAAAGTCATAGAGCAAACACCTTTTTAATTCCTGGATCATTTTACTATGTTGCTGACTGCATAGTCCCTGGAGAATAGCTTGAAGTTTTATGTACGTTCAAAATAAATTTCTGTGAGACTAAGTGAACCACCTGTTACAGATGTCTTTTTAATAACTCTCTTGGAGTATACTAGAGGTGACTCAATTAAATTAGCTTGAAATGTGTGGTTATTCTTGTCCAATAAAACACTTTATTGAGAGTCCTTTGTGTTCATAACCAACCTTGGTAGCAATCCATTTCCAGTTGCAATTCAAGACAGCACCAGCCCTTAATGTTCTAATAAACAAATGGTTTAACAATTGGGAGCTAATTGTCACAGTGGGACAGCTTGGGAAGCTTGTAATCAGGCTTGTATTGTCACAATTCATTTTCATATTGTAGCAAAATAAAAACCTCAGGAGCCCTTTTGAATTAAAAGAAATCTCACTTTATACTCATAGATGCTCAGTCTATGCACTTTAAATCAGGTTCAGTAATTTTAGACCACCTTAATCTCCTCAAAATCAACAGCCAACATTTTCTTGCTGTGTCTAGGAACGACACTTCAGCAATGAAATCCCATTTCCAAAAAAATGGATGGGATACACATTCAGTGGCAAATTACTTGTAATATTTTGCAGATTTACTCCACTACACCTTTACTACAAATCTTACAAAATCAGCACTTATTTAAACCACAGGCGTGTTTATAGACAAGCAGATATTGTAAATCATAGACAGGATCCAACTGGTAAAATAAACTTACTTGCAAAGAGATATCTCTTCTAGGAGTATGCTAATAAATCCAAACCTAACTTTCAATGTATCTAAATTCAGGGTACGGCAGTGCTTTAGATTTTTGGAAATAAACTATATTCCATTCACTCAGTCTCCCCTTCTCCATGTTTTTCTTACTTTATTTTCAACTAATCCTATAATACTACTAAGATTTTTAACAATGAAAACTATAAACATATTCAAATAATCCATCTGAAATTAAAAAGAGCCCCTTCTACAAGAGCTCTTGAAAAAAGAACTAAGTAAAGCAACACCTTCAATATTTCAGAAATGAAAGTTGAGAAAACCCCTCCAATCCCAAGGCTTCTATTGTTGTTCACAATTGTCCAGATAAGAAATCCATTTGCCAGTTTGGTGGGACTCACGGTCTCTGCTTGGAAAAAGGCCTGGCACTACCATAGAAGGGTTGTCAGGCACTGGGATCCAGTTGCCTTATTAAAGACATGTGAGAAGCTTACAAAAGACATCTACTCCAGCTGAGTTGGAAGTATTTGGTCCCTTATTTACACACACACCAGCTTTCTCCTTTTGAACAAATGGAAATAAGTCAGAAAATTAAAATGGTTGTGTATTCACTGACTTCCATGTGCCCACTGAAAACAAAATTAGAATTGTTCGTAAATTGGTTTGCGGATGCAAGTTGTATCCTTTACAGTTCGTTCTGGACACAACTTTATGATGTGATTTATTGCTCCACCTATGAGAAAATGTCTAAATTATTTTATCTGTACCAAGCCAAGACTATTATGGAAAATGCCGGTTATTAAACCAGCCCTACTGGAATTTCACATTAAATTCCAAAGAAGAAGAAAGCAATTTTGCCAACTACTTTTTCAAAGATCATGTTTAGTTGCTTTTCTTACTGTACCAAGTCGAGTAAGTACATCCATGCCATTAAGAACATGTACTTAAGAACTAGCTGGAGCCTCCTAATTATAATTTCTTCTTGTAAAATAAAAATTACTAAATCCTAAAGCACTATTCTATGTTTATTTTGTGTTTCTTATTAAGACAAACATGTAAAACTCAAGTGTTTAATTTGCCAAAGTTTGGCAATTAATTTTTAAATTATTTTTTAAATTAAAAATAAAACACTGATTATACCAAAGTATAATCTCAATATGCTTTTAACCCCTACTTTCATCAAAACCAAACCAAACCAAATCTAATTCAAAATCTCAACCCAAACAATACCACTTGTTATTATCCCAGAAGTTTCTACATAATGAAAAAAAAAATTCTCATGATGACTGCCCTTTATGCACCTGATCTCTTGACCCAGGTTTCAAGGCAGTTGTTGGTTCAGAACTTTGTGCAATTCTGCCTGGGCTTTCCGCATCTTAAATATTTTAGCTGGTGTTTTTCCCACTGGTTCCTAAGAAAATAACTATTGTTAAAAAAAAACAAAAAAGAAAGAAGTGTCTCAAAGACTAATCATAGAGGAAATGAGAAAATGAGCTAGATGGACAGCCAGTATATGTCATTAAGTCAGGACAACATCATAAGCTTTAGAATCAATAAACAGAACCAAAACATTATTTGGACACCATTATGCAGTATGAAATGACATTTTTTCTAAAGAGGATTTGCAGCCTTGAAAGAGAAACAACAGGGAGAGGTGATTTTATTTTATAAGATTTTAATTCTGATTTGTAGTATTAAGTTTTGTTAAACATAATGCATTTACTTTTGTTTCCTAGATAGCGTGGAGTAAACAATGACATTCAGTAGTGATGTTCTAGAGAAAAAAATATATAGCCTGCCCCCTTGGTGAAACAGTTTTTAAATTCTAATAGAATTTCAAGGTTATTATCTATTTCAGATCAACACCGGAGGTCAGAGTTCACAGCAGCCAGAATTTACAAACCTCCAATGGGTTTTGATTGACAGCAATCAGCATCTCTTCAGCATCACTGAGGGAACAAAGTACAGGTCAAGACAGCAGGCGATTTCATCTGTCATTTTTAATTATCTAAATGATATTCACAGACAAAACCTTTCCCATCCATCAGGGCATCGCATTACCATAGACAATGTTTATTTAAAGAAGAGGCCATAAAATCAAACAATTATGAATGCAGACAAGCCTTGCTATTGACTGCATAAATAATCAAGTGAGATTTCCAAAACTCTCTGCTAATGAATTGGTAGATTGCTGGCAGGAAGTGGCAAGTAATAATACAGACAACAATCTAATGTTCTTATTGACTTTTACTAAAGCTTGGCTACAGTAGCAAAGATCCAAAAATGACGTCAAGTAAGGTTTCCATAGGAGCCGTATTGATATCAGTACACTGCTAAAATACAAGTAGTTAACTCCTGACCTTATAGTAGGACCAGCAATCCCCCGAGAGAGCTGAAACACTAGCAGTACAATACATCATGAGCTGAGCCAACAGCCTTAGGGCTCCAACAACAGGTTACTACACAGGCAAGGGTCCCTTCTTTTGCCATGTATAACAGTCTAATCCACAACAACTCGACTGCAATCCCAAAAATTAACTCCCTTTGAGTCTGTTACATGAGTAAATAAACATCTGTAAACTGAGACTGAAAAGTATACAATCTAATATTGTTATGAAAAATATGGTGCGCAGCATACAGTCTGTTGGAATGGACTCAGCTTTCTCATCCTGACATCCCCAACAAGTTAACAAAAGTCACAAATGTCTTAAAGGCCAGAATCACAGGTGACATAAATCACCATAAGTCTGTTGCTCCATTTACACTATCATGCCTACATCTCATTAACTATAATCATAAGTAACTACCTGGCCCAAATGTTAATGACAGTATTGGTTTCATTAATCAGAAAAAGCAGAAAATTATTTTTCTGCTCAAGCCTGACATGGCAAAACTAGTAAGAATCTTTTTCTCAGGTTCTATTAAACTAACATGAGACCTCTTTGAGGGAAAGAAAAGGTACAGAAAGATGATACGTGAAATGTACAGTCTGTCTCCATTCAGTGGGGCAAAGCTTAAGATGTCTTTTCTCCCACTAGGTAATACTGGGCAAGGATTTCCTCTGGGTAAAGGAATTACGGTCAACACTACAAGCACTGTGAAGACAATAGCCAGCCAGGTGTACAGCACAAAAGAAGAGCGAGAGTTTTTTGCAAAGCACATAAGGATGGTTATTGAGCAAGAGGGAGAACAGCAGACACATTTCCCCTCATTACCACACCTAGACCAGATTGCTGTCAGCATGTAATTCTAGTTTCTTTCACCTGAAAGCATATCACTAACACTACAAGTCTCACACTTTGCACCCATATGATGTCCCTGGAACTGGTCTGGCAAAGAGTACAGAGCAAAAAAGCAGTTTTGAACTTCAGAATCTCAGTAGTTTTAACTGCCAAACAAAATAAGCCAGTCTATGTTTGCAAAATCTTTAACTGCCAGCTGTGTTTCTGGGACTGTCCTTCATATCCATTGTGTCTGAATGAGCCCAAACTAGCTCACTGATCATCTCATATTAGCTCAATCACATTTTTCAAATCTTTATTAGCTCTTAATGATCTTTCACAGATGTTAAAGGAGGACACTGGACTGATCTCTGTAGGATTCCAAAAAGCAGGGTGTTAAAAGGAAAAATGGAAAAAACTCATGATGCAGAGAGATAAGGACTATCCTTATATGCGATCTTGGTTCACAGAAGAAAACCCGTGATGTCTAGTTACTCCCATGTATCCTACCTTCTGGCCCCCAAAATTAGTGGAAAACTCTTCCCTTCCCCTTCAGCCCCCTTCCCCCCACATACTGATTTTAATTATCCTCAAAGCGTACAAATGATTCTCACCAAGCTTGGTCATGAAAACAGACATTGCAGATTGCATCTTTCTACTGCAGTTTCCCCCCTTGCATGCAAGGCATCACATTTTTACAGAGTATTATGGAACTGCTTCTAAAATCCCACTCAGAATTTCTTCTCAGTAGGTAATACGGTATGGCTTGCTTTCTCACGCTGGTAACCAGACAACAGAAACATTAAGATTGCAGTAACGGCTTACAGCTCCTGGAACAGAGTCTTTAAGTTCAAGTCCCACAGGTTCAGGTTTGAGCCTCAGGAATGCCTGGTCAGTATTTGATCTCAACAGCTCGCAAGGTGACTGTGACACCCTAAATTCATCATGAATGGATGTCTGACAGAATGTAATGTATTTATGTCAACAGAAGTCAGTCTAGATCTGACTGGAGTTAAGGCACTGCCAACCTAAATAAAAAATACAGTTCAACATTACAAAATTTTTGCTTTAGTTTGAATGAGAGGTTAATTATCTCTCAGTTCAGATCTGGATAACTTGACTGTAGCTGTATATTTCAATGCGAGAGATATGCGTGAAATTCACATTTATGTTGATGATTCTGAGTTTCTAGAGAAGGCAGATACAACCAATACTTGTACTGAAATTATTCTAACTACAGGTGTTCCTACATCACAGAATCACAGAGTGGTAGGGGTTGGAAGGGACCTCTGAAGATCATCTTGTCCCACCCCCTGCTTGAGCAGGCACACCCAGAGCAGGGGCACAGGACTGCGTCCAGGCGGGTTTTGAATGTCTCCAGGGAAGGGACTCCACACCCTCCCTGGGCAGCCTGTGCCCCTGCTCTGGCACCCGCACAAGGAAGTTGTTCTTTCTCATATTGAGGTGGAACTTCCTGTGTTGCAACTTGTGCCCATCGCCCCTTGGCCTGTCATTGGGCACTATAGAAAAGTCTAGTCCCATCGTCCTGACACCCACCTTTTAGATATTTATAGGTATTTATGAAACCCCCCTCAGTCTTTTCTTCTCCAGGCTAAACAAACCCAAGTCTCTCAGCCTTTCCTCATATGGGAGATGCTCCAGTCCCCTGATCATCTTCATAGCTCTCCGCTGGACTTGCTCAAGCAGTTCCACATCCTTCTTAAATTGGGGGCCCAAAGCTGGACACAGTACTCCCAATGTGGTCTCACTAGGGCAGACTAGAGGGGGAGGATAACCTCTCTCGATCTGCTGGCCACACTCCTCTTAATGCAGCCCAGGATACCATTGGCCTTCTTGGCCACAGGGGCACATTGCTGGCTCATGGTCAGCTGCTTGTCCACCAGCACTCCCAGGTCCTTCTCAACAGAGCTGCTTTCCAGTAGTTCAGCCCCCAGTCTGTACTGGTGCCTGGGGTTGTTCCTCCCCAGGTACAGGACCTTGCACTTGCTCTTGTTGAACTTCATCACGTTCCCCTCGGCCCAGCTCTCCAGCCTGTCCAGGTCTCGTTGGATGGCAGCACAGCCTTCTGGTGTATCAGCCACTCCTCCCAGCTGGGTATCATCAGCAAACTTGCTGAGGTTACACTCTATCCCATCATCCAGGTCACTGATAAATATACTAAACAGGACTGGACCTAGCACAGACCCCTGGGGAGCACCGCTAGTGACAGGCCTCCATCCAGACTCTGCTCCGTTGATCACGACCCTCTGAGTTCTGTTGTTGAGCCAGTTCTCCATCCACCTCACTGTCCACTCATCCAACCCAGACTTCCTTAGCTTGCCTGTGAGGAGGCTAAGGGAGACACTGTTGAATGCCTTACTGAGGTCAAGACAGACAACATCCACTGCTCTCCCTTTGTCGACCCAGCCAGTCACGCCATCGTAGAAGGCTGTCAGGTTGGTCAAGCATGATCTTCCCTTGGTGAATCCATGTTGACTACTTCTGATAACCTTCTTTTCTTCTACGTGCCTGGAGATGACCTCCAGGACGAACTGCTCCATCACCTTCTTGGGGATGGAGGTGAGGCTGACTGGCCTATAGTTCCCCAGGTCCTCCTTCTTGCCCTTTTTGAAGATTGGAGTGACATTTGCTGTCCTCCAGTCCTCGGGCACCTCTCCTGTCCTCCACAACCTTTCAAAGATGGTGGAGCGTGGCTCAGCAAGAACATCCACCAGCTCCCTCAGCACTTGCGGGTGCATCCCATTGGGGCCCATGGATTTGTGAGGGTCCAGTTTGCCTAGGGGATCTCTGACCCAGTCTTTCTCAACTGATGGTAAGTCTTCCTTTGTCCCAATTTGTCCTCTCCTCTCTGGGGGCTGAGATGCCTGAGGGCCAGCCTTAGCAGTTAAAGACTGAGGCAAAGAAGGCATTCAGTAACTCCTCCTCCTCTGCATCCTGCGTTACCAGGGCCCCTTCCTTTTTCAGCAGTGGGCCCACTGTATCCCCAGTCTTCCTTTTACTGATGATGTATTTAAAGAAGCCCTTCTAGTTATCTTTGACATGAATTGCCAGATTTAGTTCCAAGTGGGCCTTGGCCTTCCTTGTCACATCTCTGCACACCCTGACAACACTCCCGTATTCCTCCCAGGTAGTCAGTCCCTTTTTCCACATACTGTGAACCTCCCTCTTCCATTTGAGTTTCTCTAGAAGCTCTTTGTTCGTACACGCAGGTCTCCTGACTCCTCTGCCTGACTTCTTCCTCCTGGGGATACACCGATCTTGACATAAGACACTCTTAGCAACCACTTTGGCCTATGCATTTCACCAGGAAGCTTTTGCCAATCTTTTTTTTGTTTTATTTTGCAAGTTTAATTTTCTTCTAACTTTGCAAGTCTTGCAAGTTTATGATTTATTAAGATTTGCCTTTTCTTACCCATAGGAATTACTTTTTGTACAGCTAACATTGCAAAAGAAGCTTAAAGTTTATATTCACTGTATCATAATATATTTTTACAATATTTTAAAACCTATGGATAAGTATCACAGGCCTGTTAGAAAGACTTCTTTCCCCTAAGAGAACATACTGTTTTTTAAAAATCCTAAATATATTAAAAATATTTTAAAATGTTTTGTGAAGACTGGCTCTCTAAAGTATTTAGTTGTGTTTAATAATAATCCTTCCTTTACTAAAGCAATCATTTATACCATGGACAGTCTGAATTAAAATAATCCATCAATGCATCATAGTTTGGTTGCAGGCAGTAACACAAAGGAGAATGCCATGGCAACAAACCAATGGAACCGTAGAAGTTTCATAGTTTCCACAGAAATAGGGAGTCTCAGCTAGGTGTCTTTCTCAGAGACAAAGCTGTGAATATTTATATGTATCCTCACTTTTAGAAATTATGTTTAGAAAGTTTTTAATAGGACACAGCCCCTTTTGATTAAAAGAAGATTTTGGAGAAGGGTAGTGGCATTTGGTCCCAGTACTTAACCCTAAATCTCCACTGGAAGAAAACAAGAATTAACGTAATGTTCTTACAAGAGATCTTGACCTGACAGTCCAGGCAATACAGACACAATTGTTCTCAATGAATACATTATATTCCTTCTCCCCTTGATACTAGTGGTCATGATATTTTCAGTAGATGAATGATTTCCTGGGAAAATTCTACTTTACAGGACACTTTGGATTTCATTCTTTTCATAGTTATCTTCTGAAAGGTAAGGCTACATTCCAGAAAAGGACTTCAAAGCAAGTGATTACTGATTTAAGAATGTATTTCAGGATTTTTATAGGTCAGTTAATTAAGAAATATGTGACCAGCCAAAGCTCTTGGAGAAAGATGGTAACCAAACTAAAACATTTACACCATCTTTTTCAACAGCACTGTTATTCCAGTGCCCCAGGTTGAAATATTCCAGGTTTCAAATCACAGAAAACAGGAAAAATTATTGAATCAATAAGAAAAAAACCCAAACACTCAAAATAATTCCACTGTCAAGGAAATTTTCTTTTCTTAAGGTATTTTCTAGATTTGCAAAGCTATCTGAAGAACGAATATGAGGAGAATGGTATCAGAAAGTTGTGTGACAACCTCATTAAGTACTGATATTGCTTCATTATCAATAACAAAAAAAATACCTGGTGATAACAACAGGCAGGTATTTTTCAAGTCAAATCAGTCTAGAGGTGTTTAGCTGGTATAATTAGAAAGCATCCTATCTCAAATGGCTCAATAGTTGCATAAGATAAGATTGTCACATGACCAGAAGTAAAAATACATCAACAAAAACTGCAAAGGAAGAAAAAGAGTTGAACAGCAAACAACCCTCCTTGAAAGCAGAAATCAGGGTAATACATGCTTGCACAAAATAAAATGAGGAAATTATCTTGAAATAAATGAATCCTAATGAATGATTTTGTTATATTGACAGGGAACCATTAATAATCTTGTTCTTAAAAGAGGTACTTCATTTGAAGGAGGAAATCTTTCTACCTATAATGAAAGCCGTTACGCTTTTCGGCAAAAGCCTTTGTAATACCACAATGTATTCAGTCATTTTCACCCAGCAGCTCAAGGAATTCAGTCCTGGATACTATTTCTTTAATCATTCTTACCACAATCTTTTTGTCTCCGCTTACATGCACCTATTAAGAGAATCATTTAAGCACCTTTTAAGTTAGGCCCAAACTTCAGCGTAGGGTTGAATTGAAGCACAGAACACAGCTGCAAACAAGTTTATCATAACTGATTGGCCAGTTGGACAATACATGCTCTCAGGAGTGCAAAGTTTTCAGCTCTGGTTCGTTAACAGTGGTATAAATCAGGAGTTTCCACTGGAGTCAGTGGGTTAAACAGTTTTTAAAAAGAGCAAGAACTGCCACGGGAATGAATTACTTGCATTTGTGAGGTCCACATAGTGGATGACATTTCTTGCTTCTGAAAAAAGCATTAGAAGTTAGAGAGTAAACTTCCACATAGAGGCTGTCATAAATTTCAGCAGGACAAGGTCTCAGGACCTTAGCCAGCTTATAAATTTCTAACAAAATAAAGCTTGTAAGACACAAAGTTTGGGTTGAGGGGTTCCATTTCTTTTATATTTGATAACTTTTGCATTTTGGAAAAAGAATTAGGCACTTCTAGAATTTAAGCTAAACATTGAAATGCATGCTTGTACATTCAGTGAGTTCCATATCCTGTAAAGGTCTCAAAATATGCTCTGAATTTCCTCCTTTCTGCTTTCTTATGCAACTGAACAAACATTCTCACTTTCAGAGTAAAAAATCAGTTACATTCATGTGAACAGCTGAAATAAAATATATTAAATTGTCATTGTGTCTTTTGTAATTATTATGGGCTTTTTTTTATTTCAAAGAGAAATGCATCTGGGATTGTTTCTCAGTTACTCTGACTTCTGTGCTGCTAGGCTGTTCACTACAAGGTTTTGGTCTTTGTATTGCATTGTAAAAACAGCAGTTATTTGTAGAAAATCTGTGTATTCAGTGTTTTCCACACTACATTAATTTACTGTGCTAGGTGCTCTCATCTTTTATTCGGACTGAATTTTTAAAATACCATTAACTACATACTGTGGCTCCTGCAGCATAAAGTTCATGGAGGAATTTCACTACAGATGATTAGCTATAAATTTATCACATGTGAACTAAAGGTTTAGCTCTGCAGCAATATTTCAAAATTCACAGTATTTAGGGAAAAGGAGAGCAAAATCAGAACATTGCACATGGCTTACTTATTATTGCACTTCAGGATCTTTTGTAGTATGAATGGTGCTGAGGAGGTCACTCAAATGGATCAAAAACCTACAACTGTGGTCATAAAGGAATGCATATATCTTTATGTAGCCATCTTCAATGCCTGCTGAACTTCTTTATAAAAGAGAAGTTATTTCAGGGTTTCTGGAGATCAAGGCTGACTTAGGAACCCACTTCAATTCTCCCAGGAGAATAATAAAGTAAATATTAACAAAGTTTCTTTTCCACATGAAAAAAAAACAGTTGTAAGTTCCAGTCCTTTCAGATGGATTCTTTTTCTTTTGGCATTTAAAAAATGCTGTCATTTCCTCACTGTGTCGCTGCTTTTTATATGCCTGCATAAGCAGAAAAAAACCTTATGCATCACAATCTTGCCATGAATGGGAAGAGCCCTTAAACAATCTCACAGGACATCATTCGACCTAAATTGGCCTTTCAAACATAACAGCACTGCTTTAGAAGACTTGGCTTATCCATTCAGTGACTGTGCTGGCTGGGATCTCTAACTCATTGGGAATACAGAATCTGCTCAAGGTTGGGAGCCAACTGCTGGTGTAACACTGACAGATGCAGGACCCATATGCCCAAGTCTGGGTAGGATGCCTGTATCACCGGCATCTGGATGTCAGCTTTCCTTTCCTGGCTCTACTGCTGGCTTTGCTTATAAACCCGATTGTCTGTCTGCTGCAGGTCAGCCTGCTGCTGCCGCCTTGTAGTCATGTTTCTTAGATTAGAGAGTGGCTCTTCTCTATTAAGGAATACTATCTGAGCATAGTATGCATCCCTTAATGCTTTCATATGCCACTACACATCTAATTCCAGTATTTCTACTGTTCCTGGTGATTTAGGCACAGATGATGAAATCTTGCAGGTGCAGCGAATCTGTAAAATGTGTAAATGTTCATTCCCTGTCTAGCAGCTGGGGAGCTCTGCTGATACCATCCATTACTTTTTAATCCTAAACAATTTTTTACTGCTAGATATACTGCCAGGAATTGCAAGTGTAAGATTTGGATGACACCACAAAGACATTTTTATAAAGAGGAAAACACAAGACATTAAAATGCTCTATTTAGTTAAAAAAAAAAAAAAAAAGGCAAAAATTTGCCAATATAGCATTGACATCTACTTAGAAATTTGCATGTGTCGCCCTTGACAGGCACATTTTTAATACTAAAGAAAATAAAATGCTTTTTAACTAAAATGCTGTGCTCTGCTGTTTCAAATGTTCTTCCTTAGTTGCTGTGAAAAAGTAAGAGTTTTTTCCCTTTCACCTGAGAATGCCACAATACCTTAATACTTGGGAGCAAAGCTTGATAATACCCATAAATTAAGAAATGTTAACCATTTCCTCAGGTAAGAAATGAGAAAGGCCACTTCCCATTTATATTCGGAGTCTCCCAAAATCACAGCCTCTGCATGAGGGAGGCCACAGAATGTCATTTTAGAGCAAGGCTTAAGGGTATACACGCTCCTACATTCAGCAACAGCAGCTACAGTCACTTTCTGCCAAGCCTCCTACATGTCGATAATTCATACCCTCATCAGGAATAATCTGTTTGGGAGCTGGGGAAACTTCTGTAGATTGGATGCCAAAGGCTGCTAATTAACCATTGGCAAACACTGGAAATGTGAGGGGCAGTAAACAGTCAGTAGCCTCAATGTGCAAGGACTAGACATGAAGCAACCCCCTTCCTCTCCCACAGCCTGTGCCCAACCTAATGTGGACTACTGTATCCTAAAATGCAAATATATGGTGGTCTAAGTAGACACAAATAAGAACACCTACAATGCCCTCCTTGCAACGCCAGTGACAAGAGCAGGCCTTTCTACAAGAAGGTGTAGTACCTTCTGCTGGCCTGCTGCTGTACTGGTTTGGTCTTTCACAGGCACGGCTTTAAAAGCCTACAGTTAGGTGTTCAACTGAAAGTATCTATTTTTGTGTGCCAACTGCAACACATAAAAATGGCTACTTGCAAAAAATGAGACTCATAAAAACATGGAAAATGTCTTCCATTTTCAGGACTATAAGCCTGGGTTTATAATAAACAAAACCAACTGTTTTTTCTTTTTTTGACAGACCAATACATCATAGTATCCTTGAAAATTTGAATTGTCTCCTACCTTATAATATACATTTTGATAACTATTATTTATGCTTAGAATAATATCTAGCCATCTTTCTTCAAACGAAGGGTCATATTTTGATTTTGATTTTGCTTGACTACATAATTTGTAAAGGACAAAAACCCTGCCTTGATCATTTCTGTTTCAGACATGTAACCATAAAAATTAAAAAACCCAAACAACAACAACAAAAAAAACCAAACAAAAAACCCTAAAAACCAAAACCAAAACAAACAAAGAAACCCCAACAAAAATCACAAGAGAGAGAGACCAAGCTTAGCAGGTCAGTCTTTCAGTTAGATTACTTAATGTCCCAAACTTTTCATTCTCAGAGTTAGCAACACGCTTTTCATTTCCAGAATTGTCTGCTGACAAAATACTTTATATAATAAACATGGAAATTCTAAACCACAATAGAAATACATTTTTGTGTAAAATTTTGGTTGCTTTGAATACTGAAACACTGTGTACAGTCTTTCAATTTAGATCTTACCTATGAGCGACCTTCTTTGAGACTCTACAGAGGAAATCTGAGAGTCTCTACAGGTCTGTTACATATTAGGCCTCCACTCAAACTCTGGCTTTGTTTCAATCATTTTCGATAAGACTAACACTGTCGCCTACGAAGCTTTTGCTGATAGACTCAACAAAGCTGACCAGTCCCATACTGTCAGCACCTCCTTCTACCCCCTTCCTAAACTACATACAGTAAGAAAAAAAAACCACACCAAGAAAAAAAAGACTTCCACCTAATATTATCTTTTCTGAAAGCAAACAACAAAGTGGTTTTATCCATGGGCTAGGAGACAGCTGCTATGGTGAAGAGAGTCCTCCATAATGGTCACTGTGAGAAGCAATTCCTGTCTTCTGAAGAGGACTTCTGAACTCTAGACACAGGCACACACCATCACAGAGTTTTTTTCTCCTTAAAGTGTGCATTAAAGGCAGATAATCCACCACCTCTGTGCTAGAAAAACCATGAAGTCATAAAGATTAAAATCTTTATGTTGAGCAGAAATTACAATTGAAGGGAAGAACAGAATAACAAGTACTACGCGCAAAGTAAGCCAATGATACACACTTTAAATCACTACCTGTAATATGTAGGAAAGAATTTACAATTCATTAAATCAAACCTGAATTCAATCAGACACTATCAAAGAGGTATAGTCTTACTGTAATGTAAAATAGTACATTTAAATAGTATTCTCCTTAAAAGGGGAAAAAAGTGAAAGAAGAAAACATTTCATTGGCTAAGTGCTGTGCATAACTAACGAACAGAATTCAGCATCAGTTTGCATCTTATCTGACTTATTAAATGTCCCCCAAAAGAAAATGTGATACAATGTAATTACACACAATTACCTCACTTCTGGAAATGTTATCATTTGTTTCCATACTCCCTTTTTTATTTTCTGTACAGGTAGAAAATCTAACACAGTGACATTTTAGCACAAACTAATGGAAACAACCAATTCTAATCAACTTTTGAGATAATATACTTCATTACAGAAAGTACGCTCTACAAGCCTGACTCATTCATTTCAACAATATTTGTGTTCCCTTAAGTGTTATGCGCTTTAATGTCTGCATAAAGGTCCTTGCACTTTCCAAGTAAAATCTAAGGGATACAGAACTGCATCTGGTGCTCCAGCTTCTATAGCAGTGGGGAAATTTGAATACACAGCTTCCATGTCACTATTTAATTTTTATATTTATTTAGACCTCAGAGTTGCAAAAAGAAAGTTTGAAAAAGTGACTAGCAGATAGTTGATCTGATGAAATAACTCGGAGTTAAAAGCAGCCTTAAACAACAGAATTCACACAAATCTCAACTGCCCGTGCTCCATTTAAGGGTTCTCTGTATGGGAACTCCAACATTACCCTTTGCCAGCTCCTGTGGAAAAAGAGGGCATGTAGTGCTGCCCTTCACTTCTATTGCAGAGGAGTACAAAGGATGTTTAAAGCCTATTTCTAGTGCTTTTTGTTTTCATAAGACCTGAGATGAGGAATATAGTCATCTCTGAAGCTGTCATCGATGTTTTCAAGAAAGCGAAGAAAAATATCTCTGTTAACTTGCACAGCATGCCCATGAAATGTACTTTCCCCCATTTTTATTTATTTATATAAAATCAACACCCTTTTCCTTTCTTGATAAATGCTGTGATTGAAAAAAGAAACAAGGCATTCTGAAACCAGGACACTTATTGTCCTCACCCGTATCTTTACAAACACCATAGAAGGTATAATTCTTTCTGGTGAACCCACACATTAGCTTATGCTGTCAATACTTTTCAAGCCACCTTACCTCAGAGCAACATAGGGCTAAACCTCAAATCATAGCTGAATGTAGACTCCATTAAATAGAGTTCTGTTGATGCATCTGAAGAAAAATTCCTCCTTCAGCATATACAAGCTGCAGAAAGTCCTCCATTTCTTTTAATGACCTATTCCCTCTGATTCAATACAGCCCACTGGCTATGGAAATGACAACACTCAGCAGGTGACAACAAAATGGTCAACAAACAGTGCTGAGATATGTCATTTTCTTCAAATACTTTCTCAAGAATTAAATGACACACTATAGTACGCTGTGTCCTGCTCAGATCAAATATTTCTTTATTAAATGAAACTGCATGCTTTTTTATATAGTTGCCATATAAAATGCAGGTTTAAGTGTACTGCTCCAAGCTCTGACTGCAAAACAACGTGCTATTTCCCACCCCTCCCCCAGTCTCCTTTTAGCATATAACCCCTTGGGCAGCAACTGCTAGGATGCTGTGCCTTTGCCATAACTCCAGATTGAAAGCCCTGCCCTTACGGAGTCAGTCTGACGCACTTACTGTGACTGGGACAAATTGGAGTATGCAAATTAGCACCTTTCGAGTCTCCTGAACCCAGGAAATCCTCTTGCTACGTGTTTCAGCTAATGGACCTGAGATGTCCCTTGTAACAGTGCTGCCTGTGCAACTCCTTTAACCTTTTCAGATTCCCATCTAGCCTTTGTTCCAAGCCCTTTTTTGAAAGGTCCAATGTATCAGGCTGACCCCTGTTATAATTTAAGCTGGTGTAAAACCAGAGCTATACCATAGCTTTCAGTGGCATTTACACATGTTTAAAGTGCAAAAGAGCATCCAACAGTGAATAGAGGCCCACAACATTAAAATTTCTGTGAGAGGCTTTTCTGCCTCCTTTCAACGTCAAATACTTATCATTACTCTGAATCACTTACACCAGTATAAAATGCACCATTACATTTCTACAGTTCTAAATAAATTAACATCAGGTATAAGAGTTTACCCTTTTATTACAAGAGGATGATCTGAGAAGACTATCAATCTACAAAGTCCTTGAGAAGAGACTGGTGATCAAACCTGAACAGATTCCTATGTAGATTATACATTTAGCTGCAGAAAAACGAAATAGCATCTGTCCTTAAATCGTAAAGAGGAAACTGCTACTAGAGATGTCTTATCCCTGGGAAGGCACACTGCAAAGCAAGATACTAATCTTTTCTTACCAGAGACCTATGGCTCTTTTCACAACGTATCAGCATTTACACTCTTTTCCTGGCTTTAAACTGTGTTGGGGTGAGATGTTTGAGCAGTTAATAACTGGACATTTCACGTCACCCAAAATTACTGTTTCCAAGCAGATTGTGCGTCTTTCTTTTTATCAACATAACACTTAGTATCCTGACATTCTCCTGCCCTGTTCTTTTTTTTTTTTTTAAAGATTTTTTTTCCTAATTTAATGTTCTTAAAATAATCCAGATTATTTTATTTGGTCCTGTCCATTTAGAAATTGTATCCTTTTAAGAAGGTTGTACTCCCCTCTGTGTATGTACTACCATGTCTTATATCACAAATCCATCTTTTTTGTTCAGTTTATACTACAGAATGATAGGATCCAATTTATTACTGTTTTCTCACTGTTTCTGAATGACTAATTTGAACTTTATACAATTGTCAGCTTTTCTATATAAAACACAGTTGCACACTGAATGGTTTTGATTTTGAGTTGAGATCTAGATTAAGTAAGTGTCTATTTATTCTCCCTTATTGTGTTCAATTTCTGGACTGCACTTTGTTGAGAGCAACCAGTGCCCCCTTTGGTTTTGTGCCTGAACACTCTGGTTGTTACTTAATCTCAGGAAGAAAAACGATAAAAAAAGGCTGTACATGACAATGACGAGGTTCAGATTCAAAATTCAAGTATACAAAGTAGACTACGTGTGCCTTATAGATATAATTCCCTCAGTGTTTTGTACGATCTCCAAACCTTCAGTTCTGACTTGTTATGTTCTCATTCTGTCTCATCGCATTATGCACAGCTCTTCACTGCCAAGAGAAAGTTTAGGATCACTTTGCTGCATGGTTTGATCTGTAACAACTATTTCCTCTTAATTCATCTCTTAACTTCCACTTTATTTTTGGCTACTGATGCATAACTTAACTTCTACTTAATCCCAAAAATCTTTACTTTCGGACAGCACAGATCTATGCTCTCCAACATATCCTAAGTTTTGTCAGCTTTTTCATGTTTTCCTCTTTTTGCCTGCCTTTGACACATGCTAACATAGGTCAGTTGGTAGTCTATCCCTTTAACCCAATACAGACTGCAGGAAGCTGAACAGTCGTCTTCATCCTCACAAAGTATACCACTGACGTCATCATTAGCAACTGCCCTTCACAAATCTCCAAGCCAGTAGACGTCTTTTTTGCTAACACCTCTTACAGCCTGGAAAAATCCTCCATCAGCACTACCATCTGCTGCTTCCTCACCTTTAGTCTCATGTCACTATTTCGGTGTTGACTAGTGTTATACAGAGATAACCTCATTATGTTATATGCAGAGCAACTGAAAATAGCAAATGAAAAGATAAATCTTCTCCCTAATATTTTATAGCATCCAACACTTTCCTGTCCATTTTCCCACTTTTTTTTTTTTTTTCATTTTGTTGTCAGATAGAGCTCCCTGTAATAATTCACATACTGGAAGAAATGAGATTTCTGCTCAGCTATAGCCTCGCCAGCCACAGAACTACCTCTAAACTTCACGTCTACTTGAACTTGTTTTTCTACTGCTTATACCTAATTAAAACACTCCAAAGTTTTACAATACTCACACGTTTGTGGGGGAACACAGATTTTAGAACTATGTATTTTCTTGTTTAATTATGATTATCCCTTGTTCAATTATGATTATCCATACTGCTTGACCAATTTTAATTCCTAACAGTGCGCTTCCAGGGTAAAGTATTAGTACTTGTTTTCACTACAGGAGAAACTTCTGTTTCTCCATGACCCTGTTAATTGTGTGCAACTCTTGTATGTTCATCCACAACCATTCATCACTGCAAAATTGTAAATAACTCGCTCTGTTCACTAATCTCTACTTCGCCTTAACAAAAAAGATTCACAAGTTTTGCACAACCTAAACTGGTTGCATGCTGAACATGCATATTCACAGTCTATGCAAAACTTTACCCACATGCTCTCCAGCAAGATGTTTTGGAAAAAAAAAATGAATAGAGTCATTGCCTTGTTATATTCTAATCCAGTTATTATAGGTAAATAGGAACATCTTCCAAACGTGACTAAATGTTATAGTGAAAATGTACAGTGACTTCTATTTTTTGTCTATGCCAGGCTTGACAGAATACCATTGTCCTACAAAGAATGTTAACAGTGCTGCAAAAATAAGGGAAATGGAGGACAAGACCCTTTTGGACAACAGAGAAAAAGCGCTGATATGAAAGTTTTCTTCAAATTGTGTATTTGTTTCTACACCACCTGCATTTGATAACACTCATTTATAAACTAGATGATAAAACTGCATTAACTTGAGGATAATGTAGAAACATTTTCCCAATAACAACTTCCAATTTTTCTGGCTGAATATGGGAAAAAGCCTTTTGTTTTATAATTATTGAGGTATTAACAATATTTGTTAGCGTTCAGTTGATCATTCGTGTAACCGTGAGTACTTCTGAGAGTATCACGTGTAACGGTTCAATCTGTTATTTGCAGTTCTTACACAGCTCAGACAATGGGACAGGATCAGCCTCTAGAACACTATTATAGACACAGCTTTCTTTTAGTTGAGGAGTACAGGTGGATGCGGTAGTAGCCACCTGCAAACAGAAAACTAACTGTTAGAGTGCTCACTTGGAGTGAAGAGACTGTTATTAATTTTCCTTTTTCCTGAGGAAACTTAAGCTTATCTGACATGCTCCAGCAAACAACCCAGTGACCCAGATATAGTCTAAGCTACTCTATACAGTAGTGGCATGTCCTGTAATGATTCACTAGAAACGAGAGATGTTGCATTCATCCTGCACGTTTACCTCACAATTAATAAGGGACCCACTCTGAAGAACAGTAATACACTATGTTGACATACAGAATATATTTGAACAGTTTCATGTTACTCCTATTATTACAGAGCTGAACGCGTTACTAGAAGAAAAGTAATTAAAAAAAAAAGAATATAAAACTATTAGAGTGAGGTACATTTCAATTGTTCACAATACTAGCGATTCATCAGGCTTCTTATGTCCATAGGCTGTGGGTGGTTGGTTTGTTTGTAGACTTTAAGTACAGAAAAGCTAAAATAACATCCATGAGTCTAATAACCTGTGGCTTATCTATAGGACGGAGGTAAGGATGCAATTAAATCTCCATGAAGTTCCATCCACAAGCTGAGACTTCCAGTGGATTGAAAAGGATGTGAAGTATATTTAGAAAATATCAGATTGCCTTTTTTTCATGGAACGCCTGGGATCACCACATGGAGAAAAGCCAAACTGCAGCATTTGAGCCATATATAGCTTCCAAGTAGTTCAAATTCTGCTCCTGTTCTAGGATGACATTACATGATCAAGCCTGTGCTGATATGGAGGCTGCTAGGAAGTAAACAAGGGCTTACAGCCCTTGTGCATACTACAGATGACTTTGCTGGGTCATCTTGGACACAACTGCACATACGCTACAAGTTTCCTCTCTAAATTGTGAACCACTCCATCCAACCTAAGTGGTTTGTATCTTGTGTCTGTTTACTCGATGATGAAGAACACAGCCTATAGGTTCAGAATGTATGTGCTCAAACTGTCTTTTCTTTGATCTTAATAGGAATCTGATATTTTTTCCTGTGTTAAATCTGGTACTGCAATTATGAAGACCTCTTTCATCACAAAATACTTTCTTAATGGGATAAAAAAGTACAATATAAAGTAAAAGGGAAATGAGAGTCTCGTGTCTCCAAAGAGGGGCAATGAAACTGGTGCAGGTTCTACAGCACGAGTCTTAAGAGGAGCGGCTGAGGGAACTGGGGTTGTTTAGTCTGGAGAAGAGGAGGCTGAGGGGAGACATTATCACTCTCTACAACTCCCTGAAAGGAGGTTGTAGCGAGGTGGGGGTCAGCCTTTTCTCCAAAGTTGTGCCAGGGTAGGTTTAGATTGGATAGTTCCACTTAAACATGAGAAAAAACTTCTTTGGAGAATTCCATGACTGTCATCCACTTGTAAATCACGGATGCACAACAGATCTCGCTATGGGATTGAATTGTTCATGAGATTGGTAGTTGGGTGTTTGAGCTTTTTTCCCTGTTTAGTTCAGTAGTTCAATTCTATCAAGTCTATCAAAAGTGTGTAATGGGCAACAACTTTAGGGACATCGCAGAAATGAATTGGGATCTTTCATCTGTTTTGATTTTGGGTTTGCTTTAGGTTTGATTTGGGGTTTTTTATTTGTTTGGGGTTTTTTTGGGTTTTTTTGTTGTTGTTGTTGTTTTGGTTTTGGGTTTGTTAGTTTTTGTTTTTTGGGTTTTTTTCTGAAACTATTGGTAGAAATCTCCATCACAATGGTTATTCATGACAGTGTTCACCATTGACCATGTCTACTAAAAAACAAATGAAAGAAAAAAGCATCTTTGTTGCACTGACACTTCAATATCTCTCTGATTTAAGAACTTCTTCACACAAAACTAAGTAGATATAGGACAGTCGAGACAATTTAAGACAACTAGTGTCTAAGTTATTGTGTACTGTAATATAATGCTATATGAAAGTGTTACAGTTTCTTAACAGTTGAATAGGCATTGCTGAAGCAAAGAGCGCAGTTATGAAAGTTATCACTCTTGTATGCAGGAATACAAAATGTGTACCACTCACTACAGTTCAGATACAGAGTTCTATTATTATTACTAATACCCTCTTTCTATTCTATTCTGACTTTATAACTATCACGCTGTGTTGAATTCCAAATATTTATTCTTTAAGGCACTGGTATTTCTGAAAGAAATATATATTTTTTTAAATATTAAATTTTATTTGAAAATACTGTACATTTTACTTTTAATTGTTTTACAGTTCAAATTGTAAGGTGTGTTCTTTTTTGTTCAAGAATTTTAAAAGCAACTAATTTAAATATGCAAAATTATCTTGAGTTGTTCATACGTGAACTTAAAAGCCATGCAACACAGGAAAATTAAGTAATTATGCCTCCAAGTTATTTACTGCAATTAAGCTCATTTATCATATGCAAATTAGTGCAAACTGGTCTCATTAGTTACTAAATTACTCAATATGAGCTGAACAATGTAGCACTCCAGTTTGTAATGAAAAATCCCTGTAGAGGCAAGCAGTATCAATTAAGCTAATTTGCATATGCAAATATATTCACTAACTTTCCCTTTTCTCTATATTTAGTTCTACATTTCCTGATCATTCCTGATTATATGAAGAATATGGGTTTACTGACCCCTTTCCACACCTTCTCAACAGCAGTGAAGTTACAGAAAAAATAAAAAAAAATAGAGGCCCTGAAAAAAATGGTAAATTTCTGCTAATTTTTACAACCAGTTTCAGCCAAATTTTTGAATAGCTGGTACCAGAAATAAATTTTTTAAAATGGATTTATTTATTAAACAAATATAAAATATATATACATAAGTATAAAACTGAAGATGTCTTTACTGAAGTCTATCCTCATTATAACACCACTTTTCAGAAGAAGAATGTAGAAGATAACAAAGCACACAATTTGGCAAATCAAAAACCTTGTAAAAAATTAAAGTATTGCCATTATCTATTTTTCTCCTCTATTAGAAGCTCTTCTACTTTTCATCATTCACGTGATTTTACTTGGAAAACATTTAAAAGACTTTTTGCCCTGACACAAAGATTCGGATATAATAGCGTTTGGGCATTCATGTTTTGTGGTGTCCTTTTTTCCATAAGCACACAGTGGATAGTGTCTTTGGCTTCAAACCTGCTGTGGAAATCTCCTCAGGATGATATACAGCAATTTACTGTGGCTTGGAAATTTTTAGATGTGACTAACAGTACTTGCTTGTAGAATCAAAATGTAAAATACCACAAGATGCGCCTCCATTTCTGTTTTTACAACATCACTATAAAGAAACTATATCCACTTTTTTTAAACATACTGTATTATGCTTCTTATGTGTCTGTCAATAAAATTTCAAGTATCAAAATATTAGAAGGATTAAAGAGGCTCCTTAATTTCTGAGTTTACACTTAACCCAGTCTTCAAAATATTAATAGCAAAAGGGATTAAACAAACTAACTATTAATTCTACTTCCTCAGATAGCAGACTCTGAAATCAAACACAGGTATTCCCAAGGTATAATCAAGGTTGTTTACTTCACTTGCAAACAATACTTATCACAATACTTCTTTGAAAATAATTTCTAGGAGCAGCAGACTAAATGAGAACTTGTTAGAACTGTATTTCACCACAGAATCTACCTGATTGTTGTTTTCAAAATCATTTTGTCTTTCTACCTATAAGACCACAAGGCAGTACTTTGAAGTTCATTCAGACCTGTTAAAAGCAGTGCATTTGAATGAATGACCTAGATTTTCCTTCCAAGTGTTGATTACTCTGCTAAAATAACACAAGATTTTAACATATCATGATAAACTTGCTACCATTATTAATTCATTTTGTCCTTCATCCATCATCAACAGTCTATTCTCTTTTAAATGTCAGAGTGGAACTTTCTATTATCAATTGAGAGATTAATGGCAGTACTTCGGTAAAAGCACCACCCTCTCTGAAAAGGCCACACCCCAACAGATATTCAATAGGATACGGATGGTAATTTTGACTGAAAATCCTAAAATCCTCAGCTACAGGTACAAGTGCAATATAGGGTTTTTTACTAGTGCTATGATAAAGTTATATCCTGAAACCACCTTAATTTATCACATATAAGTACAAAAAAAAAACCAAAACAAAAGGAGAATCTAGCTTAAATAAGTAATAAAATCCCAAGTCGTGATAAATTGTGATAATGTTTCACTTATTTTCAATAAGTGAAATCTCAAATGTCAAGTAGTTTTCAAAGTGGCCGTCCTAGGTTCTTCTGTTTTCATTCATAAAAGGTCATACCTAATACTTAATGACTGTGTACAAATCGGTCTCAATGAAGTTTTATCTAGATATTTGTTATAATTCATATTGTAAAAACCATACCTTTACGATATATAGAACATGTTTACATACTCAAAACAACATCCTGACAAATTACATAAACTGAAATGTCATAAAACTGCTATTTCATCGTTTTTTCTACACTTATGAGACAGCATAACAGCACTTCTTTCTAATATGCAAATGCAGTACTATAGATACTGGGGCAGATATCTTTGATATTGTAACTGTAACACACATATTTGCTTACAGAATCAAAAACTTGACCTAGGCCTCTGTCAAGGGTGTACAACTAAGTAAATAACTTCATTCATGATTTGTGTTCCACAGAAATTAATTCCAGTAGTTAATTTAATGTTTTCCTAAAATTATCTTTGCTGCTATTCTGCATTTACTTTATAAGGATGAGAAAAAATCTGACATTATCCATAGTGCTATTGAATGCTACAGCTGAGTTAGTACAGAGAGATAGCTCTCAATCATTTCAAATTAAGTGGAATATTTCTCATGATAATATCCTAATTTACCTCTTTCGTACCTCTTAAAAGATAATACACCAAGCAGTATATTTGCATTGAGAAGCTGTGTATGTTGCTAAATAAGAGCAGTTATTCAGTGCCACACTTAGAAAAGACTACGTAGTTTTTATTTCCGTAGTGCTGGGGTTTTGCCTCGCTGACAAAACACATCACATTTTGTTTGTCCGCGTTTGATTACTACAACCTAAGAAAGGTTGTAGTAACCCTGACAAAACAAAGCATGCTTAGGAATGTTTCCATCAGGTCATTGTTCTTCAGTTTAATATTCCTGGAATATAATGACTTCCACAGTGTGGCTAAATTCTTTGACAAATATCAGATTAGTATTTATCTCATAGCTAAGGAGATCTAAGAGACATGCTGCTGATCATTTTTTTCTCTTTGCAGATCGTTGCAAATTTTTGATATATAACTGTGACAACTGAGATACCAGGGAGGAAAGCAGTACTCATAAACCCAAGGTGGGGGGGGGGAAACCCTAAATCTATATGTGAGACTTAAGGCAGATCAAATCACCAACACAAGATACTGTTTTGTGCATGCATACACACAAACACATACAGGCATTCTGTGAGAAAACACCTACTGCACAGTCTAAACAACAAAATATTGTGATTCAGCCAAATGATACTTGCCCTCCCTCTCGTTAATATTCTCCCAATCATGTTCTTTTTAGAAAGAAGGAATTACAAGTTTTTGAACACCCCACCCCCCCCACCCCCCAAAAAAAAAACCAAACAAACAAAAAACCTCATTAATGTAAGTGCTGACAACAATACTATTCAAATTATTGGCAGAAATACGACTAGCTAGTTGTTTTGATTTTTTGTGGAAAGGCCATTTTTTTACCTGTAAAATATGACTTCCCAAATGTGATTCAAATACTTCAATGGCAAGGGCACTGGGACTTCTCCTGCGCTGGGCACCTATAACTGAATAAAAAACAGTTATGTTGCAAGGTCTGCACATTCATTTCTAATGCACCCCTGATCATACCATTTGACATTAACTATTTAAATACGTTTTGCATTTTATACAGCAGTGTTAATTTCAAATTTGCCCTGCATAGAGCAAATAAAATTTGTATGTAATTTTCAGTGACTCAAATTTGAAGGGTAAAAGACTAGTTGGGCTTTTTAAAAATCTATTTAAATGTCCAAGAACTCTGGAAATGAATCATTTATTCAAATATACCCCAAGTCCCTGTAGAGTTTTTTTTTTTAACATGGTGATGACAGCATGCAGAATCTAGTGAAAAATACTATTGAAAAAGAGGCTACATATAATATAAATGTTTTGAAATGTGGGGATAAGAACTAAATATCAGGAATTAGGAAGTTAGGAGAGATTTATCTGAACATATTATTTATCTTATTTGAAACTGGAATGACATAAACACAACATTAAAAAGTCAACATTTGTAAACACATCTGAGATATCAAAGTTATTGCTAAGCATAGGGAAGTACTGTAGTATCCCAGATATCCATGTTAGTTGCTGGAACACGTACTTGAAACTTCAGCCTCTACATTTAAATTATATAGTTTAAAGGTGTAAAGTGAGTAGTAGGCAGTTATGTTTCAAAGGCAGCAGTGACTACAAAAAGGGCTCAGAAATCATAAAACTAACATTTCGTTAAACTCTCTATGCCAGAAGCACCAAGCCCGCAATCGAGTCTAACCAAGTGTAAGCATCTCCTGGAAGCTGAGGTTTCTTCTTAGGTCTAGGCTGTCCTTGCCACATGACCAGAGAAAGCTAGAGCATGGAGAAGAGGGCATAGGGCTGAAGGAACCTTCCCTTCCTTTCCTGTCTTACCACCAAAGCCAAGAATATCCATTATAGAGAGAAGCGAAGTTCATTCTGCACCCTTTTAAAGTGTGTACAAAACTATTTCCATCCAAAGACCCTGATAGTCTAATGCCTCTGGAACCATCACAGCACTAGTGCATCTTTACACATTGCTCTCTTTACAATGCATGATAAGAAAAACGAAATACCAAGGATCCACTAAAACAAGCAGAATGGATGACTGCCATTACTGAACAGGCTAATTTAATACCAATGAAAACAAAATACAGAGCAACAATTTCTTAGCCTTCTATGATACTGGCTGCCAAACATGATATCAGTAAGAAAAGATAAATGCCAAGTAATGATAGTCATATTGACCTGAAAATGTAATATCATTCCTTATTGATGCTTCATGTAATTTCCTTGCAGGAAATTCTAAGCTATTTATACTGGGCAAACAGGTGGCTTCATTGCTAATAGATTCAGGCAATAGCTCATAATTACAAATGGTGACTGCTGTACAGCCAGTGTTTTCTAGGTCCTCCTCTTTCCTCTGAAGATAGTCAAGGACATAGATGCTAACAATTTGAGATAAAAGTCTTCTTCAAGACTTCAGCTTTACACTGCAACCAAAATTGGTAATAGAGCAACTGCTGTACTTGGGGAATTTTTACTTCCCTTAGTATAGTGACTGACCAGACATGTTAGCATAATATTATTCTTTTTAGAAGTTTTAGGTACTTAGTCAGCCTTATACTTTTCTATATCAGCTTTCTGATCATAAATAATTTTTGCTTCTCTTTGCATTGTCTCATCTTATCTATAGCTGTAGTGATGCCCAATATAAACAGCAATACTTATTTAATAAGAAAAAAAAAGAGCACATTAAATTTTCTAGCAAGTTAAACTTCTTTAGCTTTCCTTTTTGCAGGCAGAGTTAAAGATGATCCCTCTTTTGTCCCTACTTTGCCTCCAGATGTATTACCAAACATTTGCTAAAATTGGAGTTGTACCTATATTTCTGAGAGAAACTTTAGCTTTAGTTGTAGAACTAAACAAAATATATAGCTCTGTAAAGATTATCAGTATTCCCATTTTGATTGCTATCAGTTAGCACTGTGCTTTGTATGGTCATTTCATTTGTAATCTACCAGAAACAAAAAGGGAATTCACAGTTTTGGCCTGCTAGGCATTCTTTCATAGCAGTCTTCATAAGCACTTGCAAAAAGCAAAAAAAAAAACCCTGAAAAAAACACAAAACCTCCCTGAAATCCTTTAGGTCTTTTCATTCTTCCATCTAGACTGTGTTACATTTTCCACCCATTGTCTGAGCACATCACCCTTTGGAATCTTCCTTCCGATTAATTTTCTGTTTCCTGCCCCATGTCCTTCCTTTACAATCCCCTGGCATTTTGAAGTGTATTCATTACATACTGAATATCACTTCTGGTTAATTGGTAATTGCAGGTTTTTTAGCATGTGAGCATCATAACTTGAATAAAGTGCATGAAGACAGTGCAACACTTTTTAAAACAGTATCTTTAACTTTAAATTATATTTACCGGTAAGTCATAATTTCTTCATACTTGAGACACACTGAGTTCTACACCTCAAATGAAAACGCTTCAAGGGGGGTGAGTTAACTAGAAAACATGAGAGGGCCAGATCTTAGCTTCAAAATTTGTCAATTAAATCATCTATCGATGACTGCATCCTAGTGGCTGGTATACACATAGACAAATACTGGTACTTTCGTGCCGTTCAGTTCATTGACATTTTTATAGCAGTACAGCTCTTTGATTTATGTGTCTTGCACTTACTCAGGTGATGTGGCATTGTAATGACTGTTCCTCATTTTACAACCAGCATAAATAGGTTACACAGAAAACCATTATGCTTCTGGTAGGCATACTGCAACTCTTTTTTGGTAACTGAATAGGTGTTAAATATGTATTTTCTGTATTTCATTCACTTCCCTAACTATCATTCTTCACATTTTGAGGAATGAGACAAGAATATTGAGATAAATCTAGAATAAGGGGAAACAAACTTATTTTATTTCATCTTCTGAGTTCATTGCCTCATTATTTTACTTGAGCTTTCAAGATTTCTTGATACCTATCTGCATCAGAAGAAACATACCATTTTGGGTACATAAATGCATATCACATTGATACCTTTCAAAAACATGGCAATCTTACAGTCCAATCACAGCACAAAGCCTCTCATTTGTACTGAATGGATTGTTGGCATGACAATAGATGAAAGGAAGACATAGACTGAAATAGTTGGATTAAAAAAACATGCCATGATGTTATTTTATTCTAAAATTTCAAAACATAAACTATAATACTGAACTGGCTTCCATCACACAAGCCACAGCCAGTCATCTCTAAATCTCTTACCCTGTGGATGGAACCATCAGCAGCCACAGCTCAGCTGCTCGCAGAAACCTTGGAAAGCAAGGAATTTATGATTTATCTCCCAACATCTGTAAATCAAAGTAGCTCAACAACCTTCACAGACCTCAAGATCTGGATGAGCACCTTTTTAAAAAATGTGGATTCCCTTTTAAATGCAGAGTTTTTACAGAAACAAACTACTGCATGAATAAAATAAATTTCTTCTTTTGGGTAACAGGAAGTAGGGGAAATTAGGATGTGGAGAAGGCTGCAGCGTGTGTACCAAACTGCAACAGGAGGCAGAAAGGAAACAAGTTCCAAACACGGGTTAAATTCTTCTTTCAAGCCTCTCCTGTTTTACTGTATGAACAAATGTCTCTAAATCGGCTTTCTCACATGTGGTCATATTTTGTACTGCCTACATTTAATTGACAAAGTTTAAGGTTTGAATGCACAATTGTTGTGGTTGATCAAAAAGTTGACTGAACCAATGTTTGTATTAAATATTGACTGTTAATAGTGTCAAGAAGATAGGAAAATTGTTTTCACGCATGCACTTTTATAGTGCTGGAGCACAGGAATCTGTCTATTAAAATCTTTTACTTTCCATGGCATTGGACCATGACTTTTACTATCCAGACTTAAATGTCTATTCCTGGCATAGGATTATTCCATAACAAGCTATTAACAAGGAAAAAAACCAAACTGCTCATTAATTCCTCTTTAAATTTCTTCCCTCGATGACTAATCTGGCTATACGTGAGGTGAAGGAAGAACCACATCCCTTTCAGTGTGTCTTGGGGGCAGTCTAAGCATGCTTAATGCAATCTCAAGAGCATTCGCGATTGTGCTAGGAAGAGTGGGAAACCATGGAAAAAAAAAACCATGTAGACTGCCTAAGAAAGATTTCCATGCATACTGAAGAGAGAGGATTTCCTCTTAAACTCAATTCTAAGCTACTGGAGCACAGAATGAGCGAAGACTGGTGTTCACTGTGACTTTCTACTAGTGAAGACAGAGTTCTAATTAAACAGAAGCAGCATTCCTTGATCAGTAGGAGTGAAAGCACATATCACCAGCACAATAATCAGTTCCCCCTGAAAAACTTTTGTGAGACTTTGCATGCCACCTTTCAACATAAATTAGTTTAGTGGAAATTTTGGTAAAATTCAGATCAAGAGGTTTTAAAATCTGTTGCTTTGATAATAGTTTAAAACTAGTTTTGGAAACTATTCAGAATTTTTAAATTTATTCCCCTGAACTATTATTTACTTATAAAGGCTTTTTCTCAATTAGCCTTAAAATCCTTGTTTTGTATTTCTTTTTGTTGACTTTTCTTAGCAGCACCTTTCTGTATGCTTGGAAGCAGAGGTGGACATAGGGCCATCCCACTGCACCGTTTTAGGTAATCTGCTGTCTGAAGAATTATAAAAAAATAGAGCCCATGTTTCACTTTTTTGATCTTGAAGAGCTCTAATTACAATTGCCAATGAAGTCAGAGTTGAATTAGCAAAGCCTGAGCAGGTCTACAAAAATATGAAAATTTATAAACAACCCACCAAAAAAGAACATTATCTCTTTCATTCACAAAATACACAACCATATCAGGCTAAGTGCATAGAAGCTACTCACAGGATTGGCTAATATTTCTCCCCATGCATATCAACAAAACTCATGACCCTTTCAGATGAGAGAGCATAAGAAGAGTTCTCTGAATTGTCTCAGATGACTGTATGTGCAAAGCAGTTCACAACATGAGTGTGGCTATAATCTTTTAAGTATTCTTTTCCATAATTTAATATTTTTTGTTTCAAAGTAGAAAAAAAAGGTCTATAGAAATTCCAGTACAATTTCTAATACATTTGCCTTTTGTAAAGGCCTTAGTGTAAAGTAGATTCTACATGAAAATTTATCTTTTGTTATTTCTAGGAACAGCCCCAAATGCTCATGAAAGAACAATGCAGATGAATGTGATAATCAGGGTGGTTTTACAGGAAGAGGTGAAATGTCATCTTAAAACCTTGGGGCTTTCCCATTAGACATAACAAGTAATTTGGAAATGCTTAAAAGCTGTGTTTTAGAAAAGATGGGGCACTAAGGGGCTAAACTGAAGAACAGAAGATGCAATGTCAGGGAAGGACAAAGTGTAACCAACATTAGGCTCAGAAAGAAAGGCCAGTGTTTATACACGCTAACATCTGCAGAGGCTTTTTTTATTAGTTCTTTTACTTCGTATTTAGTACCTTGTGATGGATATGTTTTTTCCACTGAATGTTCTTTGCTATCCCATTTATGACTGATTCTAAGTTTTGAAAGAAATCTCCAGCAAGGGTAAACTCCTCTGCCTGACAGGTATGTTGAGGACATAAGGCATAGATGATATGTAATCAGATCCTGATCTAACGTGAGATGCATGACAGGCAACCAGCATGACGTAAGCAGAGATATTGCCCTCTGATTTAGAAAGGGTATCCAAAGTAAGTAAATGATGTCACCAATCTACTCACCCTAAGCCATCATATGATCCAAAATTTAGGTCCCTCATCCACCTTCACAGATGGGAGGAAGAAATAAATCTCAGACGGAGTTGCAACATATGTGGAAAGGTATTTTATCTTGGTTTAGTTAAGCTATGGGAATCATTAATGCTGTGCCATCACCAACTAAGTATCACAGCAATAAAGTATCAGAACAAATTTGTCACAAAGGACTACATGTAAGATGCATAATGCAATATATGATAATGAACTTACAAAGCTAAAAATGGCATTTCAAATCTATTTTTTGTGTACATTAATGCCTATTATTCTAGATGTCCATCTCCCAGTCACTGGTACAGGCACGTGTTCATTACTGGGGAATCCATGGTTGAGAAAGTAAACAAAAACTTTCCATGGAATAACTAGGTAGTTATCAAGAATGTACTCACTAATTAAAGAAAATGTGATGTAACACAATTACAGGTGTGTTTTATTATTTCCAGTAGTTCATCTATGAAGCTTCATCAAAAACTCCAGGAATTAAAAGAATTTTTAGCAAAACTTGTTTTCCAAATTCAAGCTGCTTAATACTTTTAAACTTTTTTAATAGCTTTTTTAGTTTCAATAACTGAAAACTCATCAAATTAAAATGTTGTCAAGAAAGCAGAAAGTACTATATAACTTTTTAATTGAACTGGAATCAATGGATTTAAAGACACATAATGTGTCCTCCCCTTAAAAAAGATTCAAAGTGAATGGGAAAAAAGAAACTAGATAAGTGGCTGTCTTAAGTTTTCATCTATTTTATGAGACTTTTCCTTTCCCAATTATTTTCATCTGGTTTATAGGTCTGCTCCTTCCCACAGGATTTGTTCTTTGGGGGGTGGGGGTAGGGTGGGTGGGAGGAGGAGACAAGATTTCTTAGGTCCTAAATGTCTCTTTTTTCTTTTCTGAACTTCTTAGCGTTAAAACCCCAAGAATGAAAGTTAACCACACCTTAAAAATAAGTATATTCGAGATTTTTATGTTCTCTACTTGATAACTCAACTAGCACTGTTTCTTACTTAGCACTTGTATATTTTAAGAGTTTATTTCAGAGATTTTTCTTTTCACTGTGAAGGACGCAGTCTTTGCTGTGCAAGAATTTCCAGTCATCTAAGCAAAGAGAGTTCTCCATCTGTGGCTGGGGGAGGGAGCACTGGCCTTTCTCCCACACTGTAGTAGTTACTATAGGAACTATTGTGCCTCCTTCAAAAGGGCTACAGACAGGGTGATTAAAATTCTTCATGGGAGAACCCCCGCTCTTCTCCTTGACAATGAAATTCTTCAGGGAGAGGGCTTAGCCTCCAGTTCAAGAATGGCAGCACCTGAGAGAGTGATGTGGCAGAGAGAATCACTACTGCTTTAAATTGAAGCACAGGGAAAACATACAAGGGCCTGCACGCCTGCATTAATTTTCTTCCTCTCCCATGAAACACAAGAACATTGGCTAAAACTTCTGAGAAACAGGAGAAGGAATAACTTCATGCAGCCTCCACTATGTAGAGGACAGTGCAGAAAGTAAAGAACACAAAATTCCTGTTAAAATCAATAGCAGGAGAAGCAAAAGAACTACACCACCCATAAAACAATTAACGGTAGATATTAGCATTCACTCTGGCCATTAGCTTCTCTGTAGGGCAGCATGACATGGAGGGGGTGGACCAATGTCTCTGATACAACTGAATTAGAGCTACCTCCCAGCATCAAACTCACTTTATACTGGTTGTTTTACAAATATTTACCATGTTGTCTTTTGGCCCCAAAATTCTCAGAGGAGGAAGAATTTATACAGAATGTAAGAAAGTATTGTGATCCTAATACAGACTGTTCACTTCTATTGCACTCTCACAAACAGATACAATAAGAAGCAGATAATCCCACCTACTCTTCAATGACTGGTCAATATTATTAGATAGCAGCAGTCTTAAAGAGGGAAGAAAGGCTTTACATTTCAGTCCAGAGTGGATGAGTCACAAATAAGGGGCAATGTGAAAAGAAGCACCAAAATGTTTTGAAAACTGTCAAAAAATTAGATGGGATAGCAGAGAAAGTGCTGGTGGAGATAGCTGCAAGAAAAGATGCTTTAGATATTACTGTAGCTTTAATGAAATTGGGTTCAATAATTGAAGTGAGATAGGAGCTTCCCAGGAAATCCAACTGCTGTAAAGACGTGGGAAAAAAAGTCTACAGAAATATGGAATAGAAAGAGGCAAAGCACAGACAGATGCGTGAGGCAAGGGAGAGGGACACACAAAGGTGGGGTGAATTGAGGGCTTAAAAACCTAGGAATTCAGCAGTGTTTTAGATAAATGTCCACTCTGAGAGATTTGGCTCTACCAGTGGAAAAAGGCGTAAACATTATGACAGCATGAAGAAATTCCTTAAATTTCAGTTCTCCCCCCACCAATGAGTGATGAGTATGGATTTCTTATTAAGGTATAACAATAAGACACTTCTTGGAGTAATAGCTCTATTGTCTTATTTTTAAACTAGTATTAAAATTCCTCTGGGAAGAAAACTGCTGTCACCCCTTTCCAGCTTCAGTGCTACAGAAATGGCTAGTGTCACTGATTCTGTTCTCAGGAGGAGGACAGTGTATTAACATCAAGTCAGAACAGTGTTATATAGTGTCAGACTGTACTTGCTGGTAAAACTAAGAGGCCTACATCTGTTGTCTTGCTGCTTTTTTTTTTTTCCAGTCTGATCCCAAAGGTTCATGTTATGACATTTGTAACATCTGCTACAAATGCGGAGGTAAGTCAGGCACAACCTTATTACTTCCAATCTAACGCTCCATCCATCCACAGGGCTTTCATATGCCACTAGTATGTCAAAGGGACCAAAAGCTGTTCAATCTACATGAAGCAAGGTATAATATATTTCTGAAAGTCAAGAAGGGGAAATCTTGCTCTGTTACGTCTCCCCTTCTTTTGTTGTCTTAAATCTTGGCAGTGTTATTTCAGAATCTTCTGTGAACAAAACAGGCAAGCTGCTCCTCCTTAGAGCCAGTACAATTGCCTTTTTATGCCTTCGACAGTGGTGTGCTGCAAATGTGCAAGCTGTGATTCACATCCTCCCTGTTTTTACTAACAATGAAACATATCCAGCTTCCCCTAACTAGACCCTCCTATACAAAGGTCTGCTTTCTTGCATAGCCCTCTTTTCCTTCCTTACTTCCGCCTCCATTTTGGTGGGCTTACTGCATTGTCTAACGGACAAACTTTTTTCAGTGCTCAGTGGAAAAATGCTACTCCTGACAGACAAAAATTACTTACTTCGTCTGTTGTAACAAAAAAGTGAAGTAATGAGGAGAACAACTAAAAAGATGGTTTACCACTGGCATACTTTGCATTAGCTTCTCATTATCATTGGTGGAGTAACAGATGTGAACTTTTATTGATATATCCACAGTACTTGAAGATTTAAATCCTTAATGGCCTAAGATACCGTATGCTATGAGGGCTATGCTATAACTGCCAAGTGTGATGTTAAGGCCAGGCATTTCACAACCGTCTGCACAGGAAGCCAACCTATGTGGCTACAACTGCCCACGGAACTTTCTTAAGAAATACATATAACCTATTCTGACAGCCAGCGGAATGTAATTTTAGAAACTAACAGCTTTAGATGTTACTGACCTAGGTAATACATTCAATACTCAGTATCAGACACCAAAAAAAGACAAATTTCACATTTGATATAGCCATTTAAATCCATAACAAGGGCTACAGAACACGGCATGGTAGCAAAGGAGAAATAAAACCCTGCACCTGATGCAAGCAATTGCAGGTTTTGGTCACCTGCACTCCTAGAACACTCACTTTTTTTCTGTCACACTATCACAGGCTAAGTAAAAGGAAGTCCCTCACCTAAGAACAACACTGGAAAAGAACAGACTCCCTTATATTAAGTGAACACTAAGAATTAAAAAAATACATCCAGCATTGTTATTGGCAAATGTAGAAGTTGCATTCACCACTGGAATACAAGATCCAGCTATGATGTAACCAGACAATTACTGACTAATGCATCATTATCCTAGCAAAGCAGGCAACATACTGAAACAAATCCAAGTGCACAACTATTTAGAATTGTTTCTGGTTCTAAGGTGAATTTAGGGCTTTACTGCTTTTACCGACTTCGTTTTATGACTGGTGCATATAGGTGGCGGATTTGTTTGTATACTATCTGCCTATTTTTCCTTTTTGTGATGCAGTCAGAAAAAGATATAATGAAGATTCATAAATGAAGTGAGACTGGTACAAGTTTGTAATCAAACCACACTTTCAGGGAAGAAATCTGTATTCGTTGCCAAAACTGAATCATGTAATTAACTGAGGATTCTGGTAAGAACCAACTGTGCCACTAGTCAATTATTTTTGTTTGTCTTCCAGCTGCTGCTTCTTTCTGTTCATAAAGGAGACTGTAAGAAAATGCAACTATTAAGAATTTGGTGATTTCAAAAGATAACTGAAGAAATTCAAGGACATAACCAAGACTAGCTGTAGTAGAACTGTAAAAAATGCTTAAAATATATTGCAACTGGTTCTTAATTTCTCATTAGGACAAAAAAAAATTTCACCAGAGGTTTTATAAGAGCTAGAATATATTTTAGAGCTGCTGAGGACTGAAAAATAACCATGTATAAGTTACACAGGAAATCTGCAAGTCTTAATGAAGCAGTCTTCAAGGGAAGTGGTCACACACATCAGAATACTGGTTAAGACCTTACAACTGGGAAATGGAACCACTTGTTTTTAAAAGTACTGCTGCTTATAAAAAAAAAAAGGTTGATCCGAAGTGCAAAGCCCCTATAGTAAAGGGAAAGACTTTCCGCAATTTAGAACAGGTTCTTAATTTCAAAAAAAAAAAAAAAAAAAAAATCAACCAAACAACCCCCCCCACACCCCCCCCACACCCCCCCCAAAAAAAAACCACCACAAAAAAAAGCCCGCCACTGTTTTTAAGAGCCTGTTCAGCAGTTTTTAGGAAAGAGAATCTCTTGGAAATCCCAACGCCTAGTATGAAGAATAGTTAAGTCTTTACTGGAAAAAGTGCTATGGTCTATAAATCTTTGCTAAGGTTAAAAGAATTCATACAGATCATGCTGAAAGAGCTTGAAAATAAATTAGAAATAAGAAGTTAACATATTTTCTCTTAATATTATTATTGGCTCCAGCACACAACTGGTGTTTATATGCAGTAGGATCTTTTTAAATAGTCATGTGAGAAAAGTACAGTTCCTCTGGAAAACCTTTGGAGACAGCCTACCAGGGACCTATAGAAAAGTTTGATCAGAAGACAGCCAAAATAGTTATGGAAGTGAGAGCTTAGTAATGAGAAAACAGGAAGCAAATTCTCTATAGCCAAAGAGAACATGGTGTGCAGGCACAACGTTCAGTTCAGCAGAGTTGCAGTCATTAGCATCAGGAATTAATTTAGCTCAAGATTCTTTCTGCAGTGAGGGAAAATAATCCTTTTATTTGGTAATGACATAGCTAAGATTCACACTTACTACCTGAAAAAGTCAAGCCTGTCCCACTGTAAGATAGGAAGCGTGACACTCACAGTTCAAAATATACCTTTAACACTTTGCCCATCAAAGTGCAGTGGGTTATTCTAGACAGATATTTTGATATTCTTTAGCAAATAAACTTAAAGGCATCAGAATTCCTTCCCCACACAGTACTTGAATCAGACATGGACACAGATGGTTACCTCGACTTTGGGGGCAAAGTTTCGTTTTGCAAGATAACACTCTAAGTCTTTAAAACAGTGCTTTCTCACTTTTTGTGAGCACTGATAAATATATCTCTTTTCCTTTTTTTTTTCTTAAGAGCTTTACAAATATGCTAATAATGTATTGCATTTAGACAGTTTTTCAACAATTACATTTTATTATACACCCACCAAACCTAAGGTAATACATGTATGTATTTGCTATAAAGTGAAATGATTTGCTTGATAGAACAGGTCAGTAGTCTGTGAGCTGAGATTTTACTGAAATAATGACCTTGAAATTCTGTTCATATTTTGTTGCATTCCAAATCGCCTTTTCTTAAACTTATTATTTCTCGCGTTGCCTCAGTCCAGCTGAAGAACTAGGTTTTCAGAACTATGTAATTTGTAACTGAAGCTCATTAATTTAAAAAGACTTTTTTTCCCAGAGTATAATACAATATGATATTTAAACTAAAATATAAAGAGAGAATTGAATGAAGACTGCTCAAACTCAAAACAGAACACACTTTTTTTTTTCCTTTCCTGTCAAACAACTTTTATCCATCCTGCAGAAAAACCAATGAGTAATACCTGACACTGTTTATCTATTTTTCTTATTTCTTTTAGTAACCTCTGGAAGACAGTTTGTATTCTGACATTTTTCATTACAAATGTGCTCGCTTAAGGGCGTTTTGGATTATTTTAAATTGTCTGCTGTACATCAAACGTCATCTTATTTTATTACTAATACCTGAAAATCTGAGAAATTTACTTGCAAAAAATACATTTCCACTCAACGATGTTGTAGGAGGACAAGTCAGAAATGCAGTAAGTTATTTTCTGTGAATACTGACAAACAAGTATTCAAATGCAAAGGTTTTGCCTTGCAAATGCAAGGTATATTCTACTTCTTCCCACAAATAAGATAGAGAATGCACTAGAAAAATTAACTACAGAGCAGAACTGCCCCAACTTTTCCAAAAGTATCACTGAAAAACTCTGTTTCAAACTTCTCTGAGAATAATTCTCACATAATAGTGACTCCTTCTACAGGAGAGGAGGAATCTGAGGAATGAAGAGGCACCTGTGTGGCTGGAAGAGAAAAAGACACACATTGCTGTGACAGCTCATGAACAGATGTCTTCTGAAAAGAAAGGCTTATTTTGGTGAGTGATGACTTCAGAAAAAAAAAATTACCTCTTTATAGATAAAAGGAAAGGGGGATGGCAGAAAGAGTAGACTGAAAATCAAAACACTTGTTATAAAGAAAAAAAAAAATTGAAGAATGTAAACTGAAAGGAAGAATTAGGGATAATCTAAACAGAATTTTAAGGCTGTGCCTTGTTTACAACCCTCCCAAAAGCTGCATGCAGCAAAGAGGTAGTCTCCACTGCAGTGTTAGCTCAAGGTGCAGCTCCCACGTTGGCTTGTACCTCACCCCTGTGCTCAGAAACCTCTGACTTCACTGAGGTGATGTTTTAAGTTCACTAGTTAGTTGACACTTCAGATGGCTTGAGTACCACTGACACCGGAGCTAACAATGCAACAGGGACTCAGCTGCACTCTGAGCTGCATATACAACACACCTGTGTTGCTAATCCATTTGTTCTGTGAAGTTCAAACATCCTTTTGAACCACTGGCACATAATACCTTGAGCTGGTCTACAGTCACAATGTAGGCAAAAGTGGGCTAGCTGTAAATGGGTTAATGCAGCCACTGATAAGGGTCTAGCTGTGCTAAAAAAGGCTATGAAACTTTCCCAAGAAGCAAAATAAAATAAAATAACCTTTTCATCTCTGTGTTACCACAGCTGGTCTGCTTCCAGTCCCTGAGCTAGTTTATACTGCTGTGTAAACATATTCTGTCTAAAGAAGAATTGCTAATTAATTCTCAATTAATTAATTTGTTAAAAGTTCATGAAGGAAGACCCATGGTACAAAGAATCCTGGAAAGGACTAAGCACACCCTTTTTCCTTCTCATATTTTCCCCTTTTACACTACCTCAACTCATCTTTTCTTTCTACACTTTTCTTCTTCTCTTAACTTTCCTATTTCACACCATCGTACTTGAAATGGCACTTTCAACCACACGTATGTTCCTTAGGAGAAAGAAGTTCATTATGATCAGAGGACCTAAAGCTATGCTGTGGGAGGTGAAATGGATCACTTTCTCAGGCATGTGAAGCTCCAGAAGGCAACATAGCTGTGAATGAAAACACTAAATCAGGTATTTATTAAGTTGAAATGGCTGATTTTTAATTTATGTTAACTTTACTCACTAAACGTGTACACATATACCCCCATCCCCAAACATCTCAGATGCTATTCCAAAAAGCACTGTCCTGGAGGGAATTAAAAAAAAACTTCATAACTTTCATTAACATCACACTGCAGAGAAGCTACTATTTATTCAACCAGTTTCATGGACTCATTATCAAAGGGGAGGTAGCCTCTTGCCTCATTTTGGTTTTGATAGTGGAGCTCCAATGGGTTGCAGCCTACCATTGTTTTCACCTAATCACCTGAAAAATAATAGTTTCTCTGCAGTGGGGAAGGTGAATATATTTAAGCCCTTACTCAAACAGTGCTGGCTAGAAAGGAAAGTGAAGTTATATTATTCCATGCATCACCAGAGCTCTACAAATCAAGTACCACAATACAATTCACAATGTCAGCTTTTACATTGTATTTCCTTAAAATCCATATCACAAATATAGAGAATGTATAGCAATTAATGAAGACACAATTTCTTCCACCAATTTTTGGCCTCGTTTACTATACTGTATTGTACTATATTGACAATAATTACTGCTTGGGCTCAACATAAGAGTGTATTTTTGTCCTTTGGTAAACACCTGACAAAATTCCAGTAAAGTCCAAAATAATTTAACTTTATTGATCAGAAATAGAACCAGGTGTTTTTATGAAGCCTATAGCAGCAAAAAGTCCAAACTGTTTGTCCAAACACCACCTCCTTATGGCAAAAGGGCACGTCATCTTATGAGCTTCAGCTCTCTTCAAAATGTGGTACTGAATCCACAATCCAAGCATAACACAAGCTTGTGGGCAAAATCATCCACCAACTTTTTCACAGAATCATAGAATGGGTTGGATTGGAAGGGACTATCAAAGCTCATTTAGTTGAAACCCCCTGCCATGGGCAGGACCATCCTTCACTAGATCAGGTTGCTCAAAGCCCTTCCAACATGACTTTGAACATTTCCAATGATGGGACATCCACAGCTTCTCTGGGCAGCCTGTTGTCTCACCACCCTTACTGTAAAAACTTTCTTCCTTAATGCCCAATCTAAATCTACCCTCTTTCAGTTTAAAACTGTAGCCTCTTGTCCTGTTATGAATTTATGCATGCTGGCCACCATAACAGGGTCTGCCCCTAGGATGCCACAAAATAAAGTCCAAGTAGAGGTTTCCAATTCCTTTCTCATTAGTTCTCAGCTTACAGCTCAAGCTGGGTGATACCAATGGTTGTCATGGTTTAGCCCCAGTCAGCAACCAAGCACCATGCAGCTGCTCACTCACTCTCTGCCCTGCCCCAGTGGGATGGGGGAGAGATTCTGAAGAGCAAAAGTAAGAAAACTTGTGGGTTGAGATAAGAACAGCTTAATAAAGAAAATAATAATAATAATGATGTAATGGCAGGGGCGGGGGTGGGGGGGCAGAGAGAGATCGCGAGAGCGCTAACACCCAGGAAAAACAAGTGATGCAACTGCTCGCCACCCCCCAACCAATGCCCAGCCTGACCCCGAGCAGCGATTGCTGCCCCCCAGCAAACTCCCCACAGTTTATATACTGAGCATGACATCATATGGTATGGAATATCCCTTTAGCTACTTTGGCTCAGCTGTCCCAGCTGTGCCCCCTCCCAGCTTCTTGTGCATCTGGCAGAAGGTGAAAGTCCTTGACTAGTCTCATGCTAAATCTAAAACACAGTGCTATACCAGCTAGTAGGAAGAAAATTAACTCTATGCCAGCCAAGACCAGGACAACAGTAAACGAGACTACTCAGGGAGAACAATGCAGTTAATCAAACTTATTCTACAACACTCCTGCACTACAGGCCCTGCAAGATATCTGTGTCTTTCTTTTAAGCCCCCTTTATATATTAAAAAGCTGCAATAAGGTCTCCCCAGAGCCTTCTCTTCTCCAGGCTGAACAACCTCAAATCTCTCAGCCTTTCTTCATAGGAGAGGTGTTTCAGCCCTCTGATCATTTTCATGGCCCTCCTCTGGACCCACTCTTAACAGGTCCGTGTCTGTCTTGTACAGGGGACCCCAGAGCTGGATGAAGTACTCCAGCTGGGTTCTCATGAGAGCCAGAACAGAGGAAGAAAATCACATCTATTGACCTGCTGACCGCACTCCTTTTCATGCAGCCCAGGATACAATTGGCTTTCTGGGCTGTGAGTGCACATTGCCAGCTCATACCCAATTTTTCATCGACCAGTATCCCTCAAGTCCTTCTCCACAGGGCTGTTCTCAATCAGTCCATTCCCCAGTCTGTACTGATATTGGGGACTTCCCTGATCCAGGTGCAAGACCTTGCATTTGGCCTTTTTGAATTTCACAAGGTTCACTTGTGCCCATTCATCTGTATTCATCCTTATTTCTTCCTCTGGAACCACAGGAACGATGGGAAGTGGCATCAGAGCACCAATGCAAGTAACACTGCAGAGGCAACATACTTAATTTGGACATTCTTTCCAGTAATATCAACAGGCAAGAGACTAAATACTACCATTTGCTGATCATACGCTTTTGCATCTGTTGACTATCCAGTTTGAGACTGTTTTCTTACTCCTAGCTCATTTCACACTAGCTCCTGTACAACGCTCCAAGTCCATATCATATTGCATTAAACTTACTGAAAACTACTGTCTCTATCATCAAGCCTTTTTGGCAACTCCCAAAAATATTTAAAACAATTTATTGTTTCTGAATTTTGGCCTTCAGTTTACTAGAAATAAAATTATTTAGGTTTCTAGTTTGACAAACTTAAGAGGATGGTTGGAGTTGACTTAACACAATAAAGTTTCTCTAGTCACTTACTTCCAAAAAGTAAGTAAATAGTAAGTAACTATTTCCAAAACTGTGAATTAAGTGGTTCTTTGCAATGCTCCCAAAATGTCATGCCTTGGTCCAAAAAATACTGATATTTTTTAAATTTTAAATTTAATCATTTTGGTAAAATTACTGCAATATATTAAATACTGAAGCTAATAGGGCAAGGACTATATTTTAAATAGTGTGCAGGGTAGATGCCTACTTAAGCTCAAGTTAGATCTCTCTCCTTTCTCCAGATTGTTCATCCAATTAAGGATGTTCCTAGGAGAGAAATGGGATATGGGCTTTTATGACTTTTGAAGTACTTTTGGTCCAAAACCCTTTTATAAAGGAGACATTCAGTAAAGGTGGGTTTTGATTCTATGTTTTATATTGCAGTACTGCACATAATTGTGTGTTCAATAACTTGTCATAATATAAAATTATCTAAACTAATAAATGATTCATAGCTCTAAAAATATCCTGTTATGCATGAAATTTAGCAGAGCGAACAACCTTTATTTGCATTTAAAGTTAGAACAATTTTGATGGTATTTAATGTTTCTCAACATGCAGAGATTTATTGCTCCATTGTTTGTCAAATAATAGTTTTCTTAGTTAATAAAAAGAGCTGCCATTTCAGTTTAAAACTCAAAAGAAACACAAAACTTCACAGAGCCCTTTGGAATAACCTGCTGGAGTGATTTCAAGATTTAAATGCATTAACCCAGATACTCCCAACCACATAATCGTATAGATGTAAAGGTCTAGATAAACAGAGGAAGACCCTGGAAACATCCCCCAAAGCCTTCTGTCCACCCTATTCTGCAGGCATGATTGACTGTGTCATGTTTATTGTTAGCCCATCTGGACAACAGGTGCAGTACTTAATGGCCACAGTGTATTTGACTATTGACTAGTGAATATTTCTGCATGCCACAATAGGCTGCGGACTGACCCTCGGTAACAGACTTCCTATCCATTTCTACATTAAAAATCTCAAAACAAAAGAAAACATTTTTAAGATTTTAACCTATCTGGGAGTTTGGTACAGAGCTTCCACATACAATTCACATCCGTCAAAGAGTTACCTTGGCAGGCTTGCATGGAGTCTATTAAAGGTAAAAAAAGGTGCACGAATTTCAAGCTTGGGGGCTTCTAATTACCTCATGCTTAAAGTTTAACTACAAAATGTAGATAAATTGCTGCATTAAAACCACAGAAGATCCTCCACTCGATTTGTGCCAATGTATCTAAAGCTCAGCGATGCTGATCCCAGCGAGACTTTTCCACTTAGTCCTCAGAGGATTCATTTTGGACCCGTTTCTAATGAGTATATAAAGGATTACTTGGATGTTTTGGTAAAGCTACCCAATAAATTAGTCAATCTGAAATTTTATTAGCCGCAAAGCATTACAGCGGTCATATAGCTGAAGAACACTGAGGGAATTGAAGGTGTATTAGTCATTTATTTAGGCAGATACCAGAGATCAGTACTCAGTACAGGCTGTTAGTTGTAACATTAAGCTAATTGGCTAATAGTTGCAGCAGTTCTTATAAGGTTTTTGTACTGAGAGGTGTGACCCCTTCTTGAACCAATTTATGCAAACCCAGAGGGAGTCCTAAATTTATTCCAGTTTCATGAGTGCATGGTCTGGATTAAGAAACCAAAAGCAAAAAGAGTATGCATAAAACCCGCTGTGTCAACCAAACACCTAAAATTTACATGCTGTTGGCTTGAAAACTTTCTGTTTAACAAATTTACTTAAGATAATAAATGTTTAAAATAAATTTAACAATTTGGTATTAAAAGTGTTCATATTTCATCCAGTGCATATTGTGGGCCTGTGGGTTTTTTCTCAATCATACCTTTGGCTATTTATCTAGTTGCAAACTTTTATAGATGTGAAATATTTTAAGAAGTCCTTTGGAAATGGCCTGAGGTAATTTCAAACTTAACAGACCCTGTCCCACCAGAGCTCATTACAGTGAATTTTATAACAAAGTACCCTCTACTTAATTTTCAGAGCTTAGCCAAGCGTACTAGAAATGCAGCTGCATTAAGTGCAATTAATGGTATAATAAAAGCAGTGGAGGGCTGTTTAAGACTCAAGTAACAGCAGTAAACAGGGGCTCCATGTTCTCTAACAGTCAGTGATGTGTCAAAGTGCCAGAAGTGTGAGATTTCCTCTGCTGGGGAAGGAAAAAAATGAAGCAGCATGTCCTGGTGGGGGTGGGGGGGCCAGACGGAAATCTTCTGTCCTTCAAACAAGCCCACAAAGATAGTGTGGAAAAGGATAAAAAAAAAATATTCCCTCCAGTTATGCCACTAGCATCCCCCTCTCTTTTTGAGCAGGAGTCCAAAACAATAAACTCATATTCCCACCAGTGAAGAAAACAGGCAAATTCAATTCCATAAAAAATGAGACTAATAGTAAGTGACTCATATAATACACAGAATGATCTAGTTTCATAACTAACAAAGTTTACTGTCAAATGACAGAAAGGAAAAATAAATATAATTTTTGTGACAGGAAATAATAGCAGTTTCTTATATAAGGTAAAACAACCGACAACATAACTGGGTTATTGCCTATAAAAGCTCTACAACTGTTAAACATGGAATTATCTTGATAACTAAACCATCATTCCTGGGATTTAAATTAATTCTTCTATGAAACTAAAAAAGAAAAAAATAAGTTAAAGACAGAAGACCACTGACATCTCCTGACTAATTTCTGATAGAAGACAACCGACCTCTCCTGAAGAAATTAGTGACTAAATTCTTCTATATAGGACTAATTCCTTTTTTTTGTTTCTAATCTTGAACCTTATTTTCCATGTATGTATCTCAACTATTTACTTTGGCAGAAAAAGACTTCTGTACTCATACCGATGAGCAGGTGATTCACAAAAGTAGTCCTTCCCATACACAGAAAGTAAGTGGCTTACCACCTGGCTTTATGGTAAAATTTGCAAGCACAAAAGGGCTTGATTATCCATGGCCTGAATATCATATCCTTGAATATCATAGTCATTTATTTCACACACAATTAGTATAAAAAACCCTTTACATCAGTGCTGAAGAAAGGAAAAAAAATTATTTTGTACTCTGCAAAAGAATAAGAGATTTCTAAACTGGGAAATATAAACAACTTCCAATCTTCAGTGCACAAGTAGTGTCAAATAGAAAAGCAACAAGAAAAGACACAGAATTTCAACATATCTTCTCCCAATAATGAATAAATGAAGTAGACCAGCTTTTGGTTTATGCTTCCATTTTCTAGTAAAAAATACACACTAAGCATATTTTACTTATCTTTAAAGTTGACTTCAGGTTTTAAAGACATAGATTAAAAAAAAAAATCAAAAAACCTGTTATTTGTGGACTACACTGCTAGCGATATCCAAGTTACCTGTGGCTGAAAATTCCATATATGGACTTAGACATAATCAACAGTATTTAGAAAGACTAATAAAAATTACTTTGACAGGAAATCTCATTACTGACTCAGAAATATGTAGAAAAAAGTTAAACATATGCATTTTTCCTCTCACAAAGCACATCAATACATCTATTTCTAATGTACCTGCTATCCAGTACTGTAATGAGTTATGGAAACATTTTCAAGATGCCATTGAGTATTTTCTCTTGCCCATCTCCTCTCTTTGCTGAACCTCATACATAGGAGCTGTGTCTGGACCAAGACTGCTTTGCTCCTGACTTCAGATCTATTTATTTACAGCATTCTGATGCATCTATCATTTTTCACAGTAACATAATTTTATAACCATTATTTCAACAACACAAGAAAGTAATATTTTTTATTTGGGCTTAAGTAGACTGTAGAGAAAAGATCATCATGTTATTTCAGTAGATTATTTAATTGGCATTCATGTCTCCTATTACTCTTTAAGACCACACAGTAGATAATGTATAATTTTATATTGTATTAGCATATTCTATGATGTAATTCTGAAAAATGTTAACTACTGCTCAGTAAAATACTACAATTACTGCTGAAATAACCACAGTGGTGTGGACAGTGCTGACATAATAATAATAAAGTCTAAGAAATATAAGTGTTAGTGGTACAAATTTCAGTAAAGTCTAATTACTAAAACTGAGACAATGGCACTAGAAACTGAAATGTATCTAAGGGAAGAAATTACTACCTCTGTCATTAAACCAAGAAATGATGGTTTAGCTTGACTAAAGACACATTAAAAAGATCATATCTTGCTGTTGCCAACAAAGTCATAACAACCAACAAAAGTGATTCTCTGGCAAGTGATTTTGTGTTAGCAAACTATTGAAGAAAATCCAAAAATCCAAAGAAATCTCTCAATAATCTCAGTCCACTTTGGCGATGCCATGGTGCATTAGGGAAACCAAAAGAAATCTCAAGACAGAAGGTGTAGAATTTGACAAGGATTACAGATAGTGACAAAACTACAACCTTGAAAGCTAGCAGGAAGGCCAAATAATCCAGTTTCCATAATCTCTTGGGAAACCTAAACAGCTAAGTGTTACAGAGCACTTGCAGGGAGAATAGTATGGCTAATTTACCAAGGAAAACTAAATAGGTATTTAGAAACATAAAATATGAAAGATGGAAGTGCAGTTTTTCTCACAAGAAAGAGATTACAGTTATTTTAAGTAAGAAGACAGGGAGGATTCCAATGCCTTGAAAGGGAACCACTTAAATATGACATTCATAAACTGAAAGAAACTAGATGCTGAAAGGAACTAGGGATTGGTGACATGGCAGAATCTTCTTCCACCAAGTTGCACTTTGAATAGAGCTCATATTTCTACTTGAGAACTGTGACACAAGTTGATGGCCTCAGACCAGCTCTCAGACGGAAAGCATATATCAATAACAGCATGCTCTTCAGTCCCTCTTGCAACAAGGCAAGAAAATTTGACCAGTCTTAGAAGTAAAACTCTTGAACGTACTGACAACTCGTTGTCATTGAATATATATATGAAACAATGAAGGAAAGAGCATGATACAGAATTGTCTATGCTGACTCTGCACATTTTTTTCCTTGTAAAGGGTAGCCAGCCATGAGAAACAGTTGACATAGCACCCCTTTGTAAGAAGTAAAAGAAAATAACCTGGGATAAGAAGAAAATATTTTCAGACTGTCTGAATGAAAAACTGTCAAGGAGCTAAGATGCAAAGTGAAAATCTATGCTAGTAGTTGTGTATTTACCAGAAGTGGACTGTGGTGTCTCCACCTTTCTCATGCCTTTATTTCTTCCCCATTAGGATTGTTTTGCAAAGTTTGTGTATTGCTGAGGTTTCCGCTTGTTCAAAGAACAGCTGAATCTAAACCTGGCTGACGTGCTGAATGATTTATGTAAATTTTCACATAAGCTCACAAAAAAAAAAAGGGGTGGAGGGGACGAAAAGAGACAAACCTGGATGCCAAATCACTTAAAGAAACTTATTCACAGAAGGTCTGTATTTGATGACTGTGTTGGATAGCTCACTAGCAGCAGAGATCTTACTTTCCCAACTACAACACAAAATAAATGTACAGATATTGGCACTGAAACAAAAATCTCAAGACTAAAACTAAAACTAAAAATCCAGGTAGAAAAACAAAACCAGAATGAATGAAAATATATTCCTGGCTTAACATGCATAATATAATCTCAATATTCTTAATACAATGATGATCACCACACTGAGCACTGGGAACCAGGTCAGGGCAAAGAATAAAAGAAAACTGTATTAATCACAATCTCCAAAGGCAGGCCATAAAAGCCATATCACATGCACTGAAAAATAATTCATTAAACTAAAATCCCAGCTGGAAGTAGAGAAAAACAAACAGAATAAAAAGACACTAAGCAGCAGGGAGAAATAAACTTTATGGAACTGTCAAAGCATGAACAACAGGGGGAAAAAAAAAAGAAACAATAAATGTGTCTGGTTTATTGGTAGAAGAGCCACGTTAGGACAGACATGAGAATTAAATTTAAAGCAAAACCTGAGATATAGAGATAATGCCAAGCTTGAAGTATCAAAATTATCCTATTGCAGTTCAGGACATTCAGTACTTGCAAATTGTGGTTTGGCAGTACCTCACAACAAGAGCAACATCACTAAATGCTAATCATTCATGAAGCATCAGGCACATCTCTTCAGAGTTATGTACCGCAAGATGAACTGAAAGTGAAAATGTCCACATTTCAGGATTGATTGTTAAAGCAAAAGCATGCATAGCCCGTATATGGGAAAGAAAGATCACTCCTCTACTAGCTTGTCTCCAGGTTTGATTTAGTGATGAAAAGTAGTACTTTGCATAAACATTTCCAAGAGCTCTTTTGTAATGTTACATACCTCTTTTTTTCTTTTTGAGGAACAGATGGGAAAAGAGAATGCTATGGTAATGCATTCAGTTGTATAATAGCATTAAAAATAAGGAGAAATACCACGCAACATATTCTGTTCAAATAAATTAATACTAGCCATTTTGAGTCCTTACTAGCTAAGTTTAAAAAATTTGCCCTTCAGTTTTGGCTTCCTCAGTTTTTCTGCACCCCAAAAGCTTGATTTACAATAGTGCTCAGCAGCCACAGCTTATAAAGGCTTCATCTGGAGCTGTGTTTTCTCAGAACAGCTGAAAATGTGTCCCAAAGTGTTTGGATAAAGAAGCACCCAAAGCCACCTGCAACTTTGGAAAATTTCAGCCCAGTCATCTACCACGTTCTGCTGCAAGTGAAGGTCTTCACAAGCAGAGATGCCACTATGTGCATAAGCGTGTGTATATATAAGCAATGTACAAATGGTGGTGCCTTGTATATGTAAATGATGTCAATATTTCTATTTAATCCTCAGTTAATTAAAACTGGTTTTGTGTTTTACATACACTGAATATAACAGGAGGATGGATTTTTCAGATGAGCCAGAGGGACTGTAGGTGCCCAGCTTCCAGTAAAACACAGAGGAAGCTGAGGTCCCAGCTTGCTTCAGATTCTTTAATGTCACCATTAGAAAGTATTAAATCAATTATGTCTGAACATAATTCATCTACCAGTCATTGACATATGACAAAACAGACCTTAAACTATGAGTTATTGACTTTACTGAATGAGAGCATGTTTTTTCAATTAAAAAAATGCTGTATATCTCGGATACAGTTTTATGAAAGCTCAGTAAGGATCCATAGTAAATGTTCTCACAGAAAACATTAAGCATTTGCAAATGCCAAATTCTTGGACGGTAATTCTTTCTCTCCCTCTTTTCCTCCTTTGACACCCTCACTCCCTATTCCATGTTATGGGCTAATGACCTGCAAATTATATCTTTATAAAGCAAAACTGTTTTTCAGCTAAGGGAATGAATAAAATTATATTTGACACATCAAAATTTCTTTCCTCCGCCCTCCTTTTTATAACTGAAAAAGAGTCAAACTAATTTAAACCAAATCTGATTTAAAAATCCTGCTGAGCCGAGACTTTTAAATACCAAGCTTCAGGTTGGAGTGAATTTTTATGGTTATGTTATAAACACCTGAAAAACAGCAGGTGCCATAGAATATACAGTTCATGTTTTTATATAATTTCCTTAGTTTCAAAAATAGGTTCTAGTCAAAGAGAAGGTTTTTTTTTCTAATTTTAACTTGTTATGGACATTATAGTTCCAACTAAACGCTTACAAGCCAGAAGTAGTTTGGAATGAACACACATGTACATATGTTATAGTTTCTACAATTATCCAACAGATACATTTACCATTTGGCTAAGATAAGAAAATGCATCTATTAGAAGTTCTATGAATGGTGATCAGAAAACGAAACCCCTGCCAGAGAAAGTTGGTTGAACATCTCAGTGGTGTGTGTGAGGTGCTTTAATGCACTCTGTTAGAACACTCAGTTCCATAATAATTTCAAGATTCATTCAAGTTGTTTTAAAACAACAATGCAAGTATTATTTTAAAAAGTGACAAAAATATTTGTATTCTTTATCTAAACATATGTGTTCTTAATCCTTCAGGCTTGAGAGTTTAGCTCAAGAAAATTAATCCGAATTAATTAAGTGTGAGAATGCAAAGTGGATTTGTCAAATCACATCAAACTCTGCTGTATGGACAATCTCATTCAGAACTAAAATAGTTTTGATGCATTTACACCTAATGCACTTGAGAAGCAAAATAAACAAAAATTAGTAAATAAAAATTAATTAGCCTGAACAAGGGTTCTGATATATGAATCAGTGTCTTTAAAGTAAGTATGAACTTCACTTGCTGTCTGATAGCTTACATGCACATATTTACTGAAAAACCACACAACAGTTTCTCTTTAAACACAAGATAGTCCTAACTACATGACATTTACCGGGATAAAAGTGTACCCCTGGACTGTTCCTGTGAAGCCTCTGATGTTATGCAAGTTTACACCCTCCTTCATTTCAAAGTAACTTCTGCACACCTATTCTTACGCTGGTGTAGCTTTACTACTACATTGTACACTTAATTTTGATATATTTTCCTGATTGAATTAAGAAGATCAATGACTGATTTTGAACAACTAAAAGACTATATTTATATGAAAATCATACTCATGTCAAGGTCTGATTTTGAAAAAGTGTGCACATGACTTTCCACTTGCAACTTCCAATTACAGATGCAGACAGTTCACATGCAAGTGATCATTACTGCAAATGAAAATATTCGCATGAAAACTTGCATGTGCAAATGAACTAACTTTGCATTCAATTTTTTGCACATGTTGGTGTAAATGGTCATCTTTAGGCTCCAGTCTAGCAAAGCTCCTAAGTACATGATTTTCTTTAAATGGAGCAGACTTTAGATGGAACAACCTATGTCTTTACAGCTTAATCATGTGTTTCAGTGGCTTCCAGATTAGTACATTAGTAAAATTTTAATATATTTTAAAGATATTTAGGAGGGGGTTCAAAAGAGTATTTTGGGCACCTAAAAATTTTTTATCATTGAGAGCTTCATTTAGTAGCCATTGAACCACTTGAAGTACCCACATACCTCACTTTTTGCTTTTCCACACACCTCACTTTTTGCTTTTCCACACTTCCAGATCACTGGTGCACTTCAGTGCGCATTTCACACAAAGCCTCTGGCTTCCTGCTGGAATGGTGGCATTCAGTAGGAATGCTCCAGTTGTGTCTTCTGGACTAGGTATTGGCAATAAATGGCAGCTGGCTGCCCTTTTAAAAAAATTTAAATACAATAATATTAACACCCGACCCCCAGCCCCACAAAATGATTATTCAATAACCTATATAAGCTGTCCTCAAAGGAAAGACTGGAGCCATGGTTGCTTCTAGCACATCATCAGAATTACCAGAGCCCAACACCCAGAGCAGAAAGCACCCCCTCAAATTTGAGGACAATCTGCAGGCTGGGGGAAGTGGGGAGGGCACATTCTTCCAGTATAGGAAATACGGATTTCAGTCTTCCCAAAGACAGAGCAGGAGCCATCTCAGGCCTCCCAGGAAACACACCAAGCAGTAGCTAGGGGGGTCTGGGGAGAGACTGCTCATTCTTGTCCAAGCTTGTTTTCAAAGGGACATGAAAAACCTTTCCAAATGTCTGCTTTGGAAAGCGGTTTCTGTCAGGAGAAGGCCGTGGGCTCTGCAGGAGAGATTCCCTGGCTGTACAACATGACTGCTGTCCTCAAGGCTTCCTTCAGGTCTGGCATCACCCAACATAGTGACAATAACAATACACTAGCAGCCCTGGACACCATTTGGAGAGCTCTGGCCCACACCAGGGGAGGCCTAGGCTAAAATGGCTGCTGAGGCTATTGCCTTCACCTGTACAACTGACAGCTGAGGCACTTCCTCAGCAGCACCTGAACTCCCACACTTCACAGCCTGGCATTTTAAAGTAAATGGGCAAAATTTTAGCCTGCAAGTGCCAGGCTAGAAACCACAGCTTTATGCAGAATGTGCTCAGCTGTCTGTGCAACAGGAGGAAAATGGACCACTGGAAACCTAGGCCTTCACAAGGGCATAGATGTTATTTTCACTCTCACTAATGTAACGTGAGCCATTGAGACTAATCCTGCACCCTCATCTCCAGATACACCTAGTATCCTGGAAAAAATGCCATCAACATGAGCATAAGGATTTTTGTAATCATTCAGGCAAATCCAGCTAGGTCACATAATGAACATGTTCATACAGAAAGAGTGGTAGCCTACATAAAATGGATAGGTTAATGAAGTCCTTCCTATTACCTTTCTCTCCCCGAGTTTGTCTTTGATTTGCCACAGGAAGGCTGAAGAGAGGGATTGCCACTGGGGATTTTGAGAAAGAGTAGCCTTCGGCTTAATACAGGGCCTGAAGATTAGGGTAGAAGTATGTAGATTTAGGAGAATCTGCTAGCTAAACATTATCACGTGTTCATTTTCACTTAAAATATGCAATTTCTTTTTTATTAATTCTGTTTCCTTCAAGTACATGCATAAGTTACAAGCTGCAGACATTGATTTTTGGCACTAATATTAAGGGAAGAATAATCACAGAATACTAAATCTTTTATCCATGAGATCACTATTTGAAAGGACACAAAGGTACTTTGGGATATAATGAAATCATTAGTACAAACAATAATATGGGTTTTGACGAATGGTAAATTCTAAATATTCTTTCAGAGTTATAATTTGTCAGCTCAAAACCACCTCTAGCCTGTATCATTCAGTTCTTATAAAGCTTAAGTGCTCCTCTTCCGTGCTTAAACATGTGTTTATCTTTAGGTATTCACTTAAGCTTGAAAAGAGTTAGCTCTAAGGTACTGTACAATAACTAAACACAAGCAAAACGTTTTGCTAAACAGGAGTGGATTAAGCATCAATAGTCTGCTGAATCAGGACCCCATTAGCATCTGCAGCTGGGGCAGTGGGGGTTGGTGGTAGGGTAAATCCAAGTTTATCAGTTCTACCAACATGCTGCAGCCACATGACAGAAGGTGTTACACTGGTACAGACTCCCTCTGCAGAGTCACCTCTGTTGACAAATCTTTTGAAGACTTTAAACCCTCAGATTTTATTCAGGAATGACCTGTCTTCCTCCAGCCAGCATGAAGTTTCTAAAAAGGATAATGCTGTCATTAACCCTCTGAACAGCCTTTGACTAATCCAACAAAAAATATGGTTGTGCATCCATGTCTAAATTAATTCAAATTTATGGTGCTTTGCTGATATTAACATTAATAATTATCAGTACTTGTAGAACCACAGCCTAAACATATTTTCTCTGCAAAGTAGCTACTTCATTTTTCTGACAATAAACAAATAATGTTAGCCCCTTGCACCCTTATATCTTATTTTTTGTTCTAAAAAAGTTGTCTAATTCTCCATTTCTCTCTCACTTATTAAGAAGCAGAAACATATATTTACATGTAAAATTAAAGGACAGAGCACTAGCCTAGTGATAAGGACTCCTTTTGTTTGTTTAATGTGCTAGTGGCCTAGTGGGAAATCTCTGATAAATTTTTTTCACCTCCTGTGCCTCAGTTTCCACATCTTTAACACAGAGAACTTGCTTGTACACTTTGTAGAGCTTTTACAGATGGCTTATGATTTAACCTGAGTTAATATCTTTTCTGTGGCTAGTAAAAAATAATGAAAAGTTTTCAACCAAGTTATGTACCTACCAAAGATAAAGGATAGCTCAATAGCAAAAAACTGAGAATTGTTTCATAATGTTAATGACTAGTTTATATTAGAACAGGAGTTATAACTTTTTTTTAACTCACTTATCTTTGGATTGTGTCCCCAACAAAAATTAAAATAATTTATTTCTACCAAGAATTGCTTGACCTATTGTGTTCACTACTCTTGCAATAAATAACAAGGAATTAATTTAAAAAGCTGCAAAAATAGGAATACAAAATATCCATATATATTAGAAGTCTACTGAAAACAAAACACCCAACAACCAAAAAACCAAAACAATAACCACAAAGAAGAGACACAGTCCTCAAATGTGCCCTACACATTAAAAAGCACACATCGATATGTCATTACTTATGCTCTATAACCCCATTAGTAATAATCATTAAATAATACTTTTCCATAAGCCTACAGAGAACTCACAGCTCACAATGGCTCAGCCCAGACAGTTTACCATAGAATAAGTTTGAGTTAGAAAGCAGGCTCTGGAAATTCTGCTGAGACTAACCTCTAAATGCTGCTGACCATGAGAACTTACCTATGCAGTGCTAAAGCACACAAAACCAAAAACAGAAAGAAAGGACAGCTTACTATGAAATTATGAACTATTTTCTCCTCTTTCTTCTCTAATAACTTCCACAGTTGCTACAAAGCAGATGGTGTTATTACACAGAATACTACCCTGCGTTCTTACAGTGTTTTTCATCCAGGAATTTCATAGATCACTACAAAACTAGTTGTGCATAATTAATATATTTCACACATGAATAAACTAAGGTATAGATAAGGGTCTAAGGCTAATTCTGAAAGATCACAGGTCCTTGAAATTTCCCGTGTCTGGGGTTAGACAAAGTCTTGCCAAAAAACTGCAGCAGTGCCAAGATCAGAGCTCTTCCATTCCTGGCTCTTATACTCATGCTTTGTCAACACTCCCAGTGTATGTTACTTAGTGTCTAGTGATATCCAACAAAATCCCACAACAGCTAAAGACAGCCGTTTGAGTCCAAGACCCCTCCTGAGCCTTTATATGTTATACTTATTTTACTCAAAGGAAAAAACAAACAAACAAACAAACCCCAAACCAAAACCAAGGCTCTGCTCTTGCAATCTGCACTAGACCAGCATTGGCAAAGTAGTAAAGATATGGGTAACTTGTTTAACAATGAAAGAGGAATGAAAGAAAGCAAACAGGTTTGTTTCTTAATTAATATCCACTGCTTTATGTACATGTGGATGAGTTAAACTGAAACATGCTTACTTCACATTAGAATTATATTAACAACATAATTGAGATGACATTAAGCAACATGAACATTAAGACATAAAATGGGAGAACTTACTTAATGGTAAATGTAACAAGGGTACCAAGTAGCAGAGTGATTTGAAAGGGAGCTTCCACCTTGGAGAGGCCAGTATCTGTCCTGTCTATGCACACAGTAACAAAAACATCACAGTGGGTCTTATAAGTTAATTCACAGTAACTGTCTGATTTTAATCTTTTCTTTCTCTCGTTATCCAAATAATTCACTTTCAGTAGAAAAACTGTGAACTGTGTAACCTGTCCAAGAAGAGACAGGGACTAACAAGTGATTTAGGTCACTAAGCTGCTTAGAACTCCTTCATCTGTTGCTTTTCTGTCTGATTTATTCTCAGTTGCTTCAGTGAAAACGGTCTAAAAGTCATGCCAGTTTTAATAAATCTATATTAATTAGAAATGACACAGCATTAAGGTTTTATAACACATTTACAGCAGTATATGTCTCTGGAACACTGACAACTTTTTCTTTTCTTTCATGTACTGAGAGTTCTCATTAATTTGAAATTAAACAGCCAGATTCATAGCAACATGGCAGCCAAGAAAGTGTCCCAAAGTGCAATGCAACAGGACTTACGGAAAGAAAAAAAATAATATGTTCAATGGTAAAAAAACCACTTCTGATAATTTTTATATTTGCTTTCTATAGACCATAGTCAATCATTTTGGTGTTTGCAAGCAAAAAAAAATGTTAAGTTTTTTTATTCTTGTCAACCAACTCCTGACAGCTACTGTGGTATAAATGCCACAAAAACAATGCTGTTCCAGAGCAAGCTCTTCAAGGTCTCAATGAGGTTGCTGTGTGATATTATATATGTCATACTCTAAGACATAGATATCATGGGAGGCAGTCCCCTGTTCTGAATCAGTATATACATTATTTTGTTTACCCAGTGTTTAAGGACATCAGGCTCATGGAACAACTACTTTGCCTAAGAAGCTGCTGCCTCTTCCCTAGCTCATTCTGGAGGTATCACCAATTGAGCACGATAATTTCCAGTAACTTAGTTTCTGCCAATGTATGAGAAGCAATGAACTTTCCTGAGGTTGATGGCTGTTCCTAAAACCATTCTGCCTTTACTGTTTTTATGTCTAAATAATACTACATTCATCTGCATGTAGTTAAGTGTGTTTATGTAGCTACAATAGTCTAACAAAAGGAAAGCAAAGTTTGTAGTAAGATGACACTGAACCTGAAAGCATGATAACTTTTCAGCTGTTGTAAACATAAAGCAACACTGAGACTATTACAATGGCCTTTTCCAGCTATCTAAACCAAACTGCAAAATGTTTCAGTGACTCTTCTATTTCTTTTACACTTTGCCCACTTGTGGCGGTGTCTGATTTAAGCTTGAATTAATGCAGATTGCCTGAGGGCTTGTACAATATTCATTTTGCATGCATTTCTAAATCCCCTGCGAACTTTATAAGTTTATGCCACAGCTATGATGACAATTACTTCTTTGAAAGCCAAAAATTTCTCCTCAATCTGTCTTTTTCTCCTTTTTTCTTTTTGGGGTGTTTGGAACATCTAAGTGGGAAGAAAGATGAATGCAAAAAGGCAAGTTATGCAGCATGGCATCTTGTCCCTGAGGAAAGATTTCTTTCACAACTGATAGAACGCATGCTGTTATAGATGGCGCCCAACTCAACCTGTTATCTTGGCGTCTAAGCCCTAATGGAACAGTTTGACCAACTAGTGAGTAGGCACAATGCCATCCAAGCATATGGGCACAAGTACACACAGCCAAGTGACCATGTAGGAGAATCAAATATGTTTGCTGAGGGCAGGAGTCCCAGTCTGAAACATCCAAACAGCTGTCTATCCTGAGGTTTACATGCCTGTGGTTAAGGGGATGTGACATAGCTAATCCCGATTTTGGCTAGATTAATTTTAAAATACAAAAATTAGCTTTCTTGGCACAAAAGGCATCTTGGGCCCTAGCTGTATACCAATATCTTCAAAACAAAATTCCAGGTGAATTCCTACTGGACGTTTTGGAATTAAGCTATGTTGTAAAATATCCAACGCTCTTCCACTGCTTTAGCTGCACACAGTGCTAAGGGAATACAGGATATTCTTTTGAGAGAGTTAAATCATTTGTTTTACATCTTCAAATGTTACATCCAGAAAAGTATTTTAATACTGTGATTCCATGTTACTACAGGGAGTAATTTCTTTATCAGGGCTGAAGTAGTAAAAAAATCACGCTTGCAGCCCTGTTTTCCCACCAGGCTCTGAAGCATTAACTTTTTAAACTGGAAAAGCAATTTATTCTGCAAATTAGACAGAAAAAAATCATTCCAGTTTAAAAACTATTTAACAATCAGTAAAACAATTTAACATAGATGGTACTGAAATGTACACTGTTACTGAATTGACCTTATGAAATTTTGTATGTTGGCAATTTCCTCATATTTTAATACTGCTTTTCAATACTTGCTGATTATAGATGTACAAAGAGATTACTTTTATTGTTTATAGCAAAGAGCAACATCTTCAAAAGTGCATTATGTTTATTGTTGATAGCAAGCAGTAAAATGTTCAGAAGTGATTAAATAATTCAGTAGCCTGAATCCAATTTTCCAAAGTAATTCAACTATTAAGTGCAGATTCGCAAAACGTACCTTCTCTCACTGGAATCAGTAGGTTATAGGGATCTAAATACAATATTTGAAGATCCGGGAGTGAAGCTGAAGCCTTACTGAAAGCGAAGGTAAGGAGGAGGGTCATATATTGTAAAGAGTTTTTAGATATTTCTTCCTAAACCTCAGACAAGTCTCATGCCAAGGGAAAAAGGACATACAATCTTCATTACAGTAAAAAAAGTGAGTTTACATGCAACCTCTTTCAAGACTCTGCTTACCTGAAATCGAAGCAGTTACAAATGTGTAAGCAGCTTTCATGTTCTACCAGGAAACAGAGCCATAGAAACACAAAACAGTAGATGTAAGGATTCTCATTACAAACTCTTAGAACCTTAAAGCCTGAAAATGATCAGTATGATTTAGAGCAATATTTTTTATATCTTGTTAAAAATAAGATCTCAATATGATTATTATCCAGGCTTGAAACTGAATTATTAACATGCAGAACAAAAAAAACCCTCAAAGCTAAACCCACACACTTTTCAGCACAGAGCCAGCCACCTTTACCACCACATCATTTTGAGGAACTGGTAGTATTCTGGTTTCTTACTGTGGTCTGTTAAATCATTTACATGTAAATGGAATTTTTGTTTTCTCACCATATGCCCTTTAAAAATACATATTCAGCAAAACACGTTTTTCCTTCTCTCTGCAGCAAATACAACTAATTTCACTTCATGAAGTGAGCAAAATCTCTTTTTTATCTTTTCCTAGAAGCACAATTAAAATCACAAAAGACAACCAAAGTTAAATTTTCTTCAAACTTTAGCCACAAAAAGTCACAGTAAATACCTTATTCTGGAAGTTTTTCTTCTAAATCAAAACTTAGAAACATATGTTGAAATCACCGAACACAAGATCTGAAGTTTGGATTAAGAACCAAAACCAAGACTGGACTTGGTAGCATCCAACAATTCTGGTCCCTCTTTAAGAGGTAAGGCAGAGTGGTGCAAAGCAGAAAGAAACCCTGTGCAATTTAGATTGACAGCATTTATAGAAAACGCGACTGCTTGTGATTCTTTGAAAAATTGTGATCATATTTTAGTGTAGGCTAAAACTGTAAATTTCAGATTATGTTCAAAATTCAACATCAAAGGTAGTCAGAAATATGGCCACGGTAAAGATTCATGCCTTCTAAATGTGCCTCCATTGCAAGGGTAAGTAAAAATATCATCAGAATTTATGTACAAAACTATATGAATAATTTCCTTGCTTCAGTCTCCAATTGCCGCAACCCCTTATCATAAAAAAAGCTGTTCCAGTTCAGATAAAAAATTTTGCACTTCTCTCTTGGGAAAATCTTAATTCAGGCTATGAACTATTTTGAGTTCAAGTAGTATCTACTTCTCCTGTTAACACTATTGGGCTATGTATAAATAACCAAACACAGGGAGCAAGGATTCCCATATCCCGACTGGTTGCATTCACTCCTAAGCTAAAAAACCCACATTCTTATCCTTGCTTGGTGTCTCAATGACTCTGAAACTATATCATACAAAACAAAATACCTCCCAAACAAGGCCTCTAAATGGAAGTCCCTTTAAGCTTAATGTGTGGGCCATTCACCTGAGAGGAGGAGAAACTCACATGCAAATTCACTGGCTACCTGTAGCAAAATTGTTAATTTGCAAAATGTTCTGGGGCTACTAAACCAGACCGTTTCAGAGGACACATAAAAGTATATTCTTACAAAGATCTTCTCAGCTCTTACTTATCCATATTGCTTATCAAATACACAATTCTGCAAGAAAAGTGAGTATAAAATAACAATTGCTGTTATAAATTCCCTTATAAGCTCCTGCGAAAACACTGTGGAAGATTTCACTAGATGCTGAATACCAATAACATTTATGTGGTAGGACTGAAGAGCAGTTACATTTTTTTAATTGCTCTTTAGTTAGCAAGACTAGCCATTTCTCTCATTAACTGATATAAAATTGAAAATAAGTGCAGGAGAACAGTAAGTCCTAAGGAGACATATTTAATGTTTTCACTAAAGATAACACTCGTTAGACTATTCACAAAATCACAGGCTTAAACACATGGATTTAAATCTGTTCAGAACTTCTGCAATCCTCTTTGTCTTGCATGCACCTTCACCAATTATTCTTACACAATAAATAATGTATATATGGAGTCCTTCATGTCTTACACCACACTTCACAGGGTAAGAGCCAGTCATAAGACTATGTCGCTCAAACTGTGAAGCTAACTTCCCCAGGGAGTCTCCAACCTCTTCCAAGGGAGGCATAAACAAGCACAGTGATAATCGGGCATGGGGAGATTTTCTGTCTTTTTCTTTTTCAGTTAAGACTGGGCAAATATGAAACTATCCGTCCAAGTATTAAATTATTCTACCGAGTATTAGGGACAATTGTTTTGTGTTTTGCTGAATCTTAAGTGAAAATGAAACAGAAAGCAAAATAAATTAACAAGCTGCTCCTGGTGTTTGTGAAATCCTAAAATAAGAGTAAAGAGAAAAGGCTCTGAGAAACTGGAAGGTGAGTTTTAGACAGATATAAAGACAACACCAAAGTGAACCTGCTTTCCACCAAACTCCGAAAAGCCAGGAGGAAGAGACAAAGATAAGCTAAATAATGGAAGAACCAAGGATGTATCTGGAGTGGGGGGGGATAGCTGTAACATAGAGTCTTGTGTGTTGTTGCTTTTAAGTAGGTGAGGAATTTTAGATTGAAGTTGGGGGACAGAAGGCCACTGAAGAGGAAGGGGTAAAGCAGCTTCTAGAAAAAAGGGACCAAGCACAGCCACGGTCTTCAGACTTTCTGATGTTTTGACAGTGGACACTTGAGAATTTCATAAACCCTAGAAGAGAAGCAAAAGTTGAAGCTATTGTGGAACACAGATAGCAGTTCCTTAGCAGGCTTTTCTGCAGGCAGAGAAACAATACAATTCTGCATCAGCTTTCAGTGCTATGCAAAGTATTTTATTTTTTACCCAAGCAGTTCTTTGTAGTATGTGCTTTGACTACTTCTTTTAATATACTTCTCTCAAACTTTTACCTTGTAGTAAAAGGAATGCACAAAACACTCAGCTGACAGCTAATGGAAGAAAGAGAATCCCGGAGATAGCCACTCCCCAAATGGGTTTCCTCCAGCGTGGATCAACACAGCCTAATTTGCTGACCTTTTTGTTGCCCTCTACAACTTATTTATCTACTGAGCTTCTCCCTGAGAATAGAGGCAATTTTGTTCTTTAGTGTTTTAGTGAAAGAAAATTTGTCATCAACACATATATTGCTTTTCCAGTCATGCCTACACTTAGTATAATTATCCTAAGAATAATAGATGTATAGTAGAAACTGAAAACAGTATGTAATAAGGAGAGAAATTCCAGAAGCAGACTTGGAAAGTACTTAAAATCCTGTATGACAAATGGGTACATAAGTGTCACAGCAATCCAGTTGTGCTGAGAACAGACTTAAAGGTATTACAAAGTTTATACCATGTTTCTGGAGCATGGTTTCTATTACCATAGGGTTACCCCTGTTTCTCTCTCCTTTATACATGAAAAAGATACTAGTGATAGACACTTTATTATTCATGTTTTAATTTCAAAATTACAGACAGGTAAATCAGTTTTGGTCAGTGTTCCTGCATTCCCTTCTCTGCTACATGTGTAAATCTGCAACAGAGTTCCACATGCTTTGAAAGGCCCTGGAAATTGATATCTTTCTACAATCATTTCTAAATCTGTAACTTGACAACATTTAATCAAGTGATGTTTGAATACAACTAATTTGAATTGCAAGCTTCTTTTTAGTTTGGATCATGATCTATGTAAAAATGCAATGCCCTAATTAAAAAAAAAAAAAAGGTTTTGTAAACCTACATAGAGATAACTATGTTTTTAAAACTCCGGAAGAATTAAACATCAAAAGACTTTCAGAAAGACCAATTTCACTTTCGGTACTAGAAGTATAAAACCTGAGGTGTAACCCAACTGAATCACACAAATAACTTGTCGGAACAGACAGCAAAGCCTTCCAGTACCGCACCTCAGACCAAACCACAAGATGATCTTTCTTACCCTCCCCTGCTGCAAGAGAACTATATTTAATCATGTGATAAATAAGCTTTAAAAATTACACATCTGGTATTTCTGGACTATATGAACTAGTATTCTGTGAAACCTCAAATTGTTGGAAGTAGTTTCCCACAAATACTGTGGGACCTGCAGGTGTGCAGACCCTGGGGAAAATAAAAAAAATAAATCACACCTTACAATCCAGTCACAGTTATTTCCTTCCTCCCTTACATCAAGGTGGAAGGGCTTGGTAGAGGAAAAAGAGCAATCAGTTAAAGCTTTTCTTGGTAAGAAATCCAGAAACCTATTTTCTACCTACATTCCTCATCCACTGCCATAAATTCCTACCCCAACTTTGTCTTCAGCTCAGCAGAAACTAATTTCTCCATTCCACCTTGAACGGCGTATACAATAGCGTGCTTTAACTCCCATTCCCTGTTATGTCCTTGTTTTCTTCATTCCCTTGCCTGCTCTCTGCAAAGCCTGCCTCTCCTTTAGAGTGTGCCATGCTCGGCATGAGTTTGCCGGTGGGGCTCAGTCTTAGCCATTCCTCTTTGACAGACTGGCTAGGGTAGCAGGCTGCCCGTCACTGTGCCCCCAGCCAAATGGTAACCAATGCCTTTCTGCATCCTCTCTGTACTCCTTCCAGTGCCCGACTTGTACACTTTCCTTTTAAGCTGGACACCATCCAAAATTCTATATGGGCTTACCACTCACTGAATTCCTTCTCCAGAATTCTCTAAGGTCATCAATTGCTTTTCACCAGTTACAGAAAGAAGAAAAATATTACCTCCTGCACAAATGTTTGAACTGTAAGCTTCACCATGAATCCTTCTGCTCCTTTACTCCACATCACCTCATCTTTGCTCACCTCTCCTTTTCTTTGCCCCCTTTCACATTTCTACTGTTCATCCCCTATGTAATTCCACAACCACTATAGCTTCTAGAAGCACTATAACACTGTAGCATAATATTAAAACACACATATGACTTGTTGCTAGTGCAGGCCTATTGACTAGGATAGTTCCATTCTGCATTCCTCTGTGATTTGTCAGTCATCTTTGGGGGGTGCGGTGTATTTCAGTCCTTGTCCAGCACATAGCTGTACTTAGTCCTAAGATCACAGAAGTCAGATGAAAAGATGTTTTCAAGCATGCAAATTAGTAAGCCTGTACTACCTTAGACTATTTATTGTGTAGGAAATGGATCAGACTGTTCTGTGCTTCATCTAGTACTTGTGGCATCTTATAAATGCATATGTATTCTTGTGATGGGAATGACCCACCTTGGGAAAGGAGCTCCACCTGCTCTTCAGTACATCACTTGAAGTCCGCAAGTCTAAATCTTGGGGCAGGAATAGGAGCTGCAAGTCTGCATAAGGAAGTTAGCCCTCTGACATGCAGCAACTGTGCCGGCTTTTAAATATTTGATTTTTTTTGCAAAGACTTTGGTCTTTAGTGGCTAATTCTTATATGGATTTTAGTTACTATAGTATTTGGACATCAAATCATTAGCAAGTATTCACAGAGATTATCAAAACATGAGAAGCCTGAGAGAAAAACAATAGTTTGCTGATAAATTGTCATTTCAGATGATGGCATTAGGTACACTACAGAAATTTAGGGAAAGACAGTGAAGCTATCAACAGAAAGGACAACTATAAAAAAGAACCTCATAATTAACAATATTCATCTATGGCTGAAAATTTTGTCTCTGCTGTCACTCAATTACTGATAACCACGGAAATCAGAATCTCTAATATTTCATTAAGTTCTTTATCTGTATGAAATATTATAACATAACTCAATTTTTACATGGCAAGAAGAAATTAAAAAAACCCCACAGATAAATCAGAAGAGTCTCACACTAATAAAACAGGGTAGCTTTGAAAACATTGCCTATTCGGACCATCAGATGATACTATTTAGGGTATATAATACTGAAAGGGCAATCTGATAATCACACTAGAAGCAATTTCAGCCCATACTACTGCTGAAAAGTCAATTTAACTTTCCAGCTTTGTAAGACTTTGTTATTGCTATTGTTAATTATTTCTCATTTAATGGGAAATTGGCAACAAGGTCCCCAACTGTCATTTTAAATCTGCAATAATATCATGTGAAGCTTTTCGTCCTTATTCCCAAGTCCTGGATTATCAGAGCTAAATGGCAGCTCCAGCATTACAAAAGCTCAGGGGCAGGTACTGTTACACAAATTGCCAATTCAATTAACAGTGTGTAAATGCTCCACTGGCAGGCTGAGGGAAGGACAGCCATTTTGGCAAGTGTCATTCCTAATTTATCAAACTGTCAAACCTTCCACTCAGGTGCCTGCGGTCACTGTCTGCCTCTTAATGCTAAGTTGTAAAGCTGCAGCAACCATTCTTGTAGCTTGACAAGGCACAATACTCAAAACTGATTTTAAAATCAAATGTACAGTTGTCTTAATTATTCTCAGTATAAATGATGTTTTAATTACAATATCAGAGTGGGAATATTCAATCAAGATCCAAGATTACATGTATATACAAGGAGGCGGGCGGATCAAAGACCAATGCCTTGCCTGTTTTCAGAGGTAGCTGTCCAGTTTTTTTAAATTCAATACAGTTTGTGATTACCCACCTCCTTCGGCTACTGTCTTTTATGGTCTTATAGTCTGACTCTGCTCTTGGTTCTTACCAAACCACTGTGTCTGCGTTAATGCCTTTCAGGGAAAAACCCCTGTGGCAGGACTCTGCATCAACAGATTGGTTTCATCTCCACGGGCCTTGCTCTCCTTCCTCCCTCAGACATGACCAGTCACTTCATTTAGGAATTTTTTAAAAAGTCTTTTCAGAAATAAAAACAGGTTATGAGGCTCTTCTGTAGAAGATAAAAGCTAAATAACTTCACTTTTGAAGGCTTTCCCTTATTCTTTTTTCCCATGTTTTTTTTTTTTTTCTGTGCTGACAGAAACAGCATACAGAAACTATTGCATATGCAGATGAGAGCTCCTACAGTGAATACATGTACTGTGCCGTACACTGGTGCCTGCAGGACAGTGCTTGAACAGTACTCCCATTATGTACTTTGGCGGGGGGGGGCGGGGACGTTACATTAGCGCATCTGTAAATGTTTGCTTTGGGGTTGAATACTTGCTGAGTGAGAGTTGCGGAGTGTTTCACTTAAATCAAATTTAAATTGATCTGACCATTTTAAAGTAAAGAGAATGGAAGCAGAAAATAAAACACAGAAAATTGTGGTCCTTTCAATGTCTTGTGTGACTCCTGTTAGTAAAAAGGAACAAAATTCATGACACAATAACAGCAAAGAAAACTCAGTTGGATAAGAGTAATGTGTTCTGTAATCCGTCTGCAGATGTCATGAGCCAGCAGGAGATGCTCCAGAGAAAGAGAAGAAATCCAAGATTAAGTAGTTATGTGATAACATTAGCTATAGTTTTCTATTTACAATAATAAAGTTTTTAAGCAAAAACCTGTATGTATGTATGTCTTCCAAAGTGATTTTTTTCCCCTGTTAGTTCATTTGATGGAGGTATTATTATCACAGCATTAGGAATCAGAATACTTTTATTTTTTATGTGAGACAGTTATAGCCTTGAACTCAATACTACCGTGTCCCTGCAAGCTCCTAAGGCTAACCATGCATTTTGTGAAGGATGTAATGTATTCAGATAGTAACGCAATTCAATTGTTCTATCACATTTTAGAAAGTGGATTAATCATTTTTAAAATTAAGAAATAATTCTTACAATGCCCTCAACAGTTTTGTGGTTTAGCCCTAGCCGGCAAATAAGCCCCATGCAGCCACTTGCTCACCACCCCCAGGTGGGACGGGGAAGAGAATCAGAAGGGTAAAAGTGAGAAAACTCATGGGTTGAGATAAAGACAGTTTAACAGGTAAAGCAAAAGCTGCGCGCGGAAGCAAAGCAAAACAAGGAATTCATTCACTCCTTCCCATGGGCAGGCAGGTGCTCAGCCATCTCCAGGAAAGCAGGGCTCCATCACGTGTAACGGTGACTTGGGAAGACAAAAACCATCACTCCAAACATCCCCCCCCTTCCTCCTTCCCCCAGCTCTATGTGCTGAGCATGACGTCATACGGCGTGGGATATCCCTTGGGTCAGCTGGGGTCAGCTGTCCCAGCTGTGTCCCCTCCCAGCTCCTTGTGCCCCCCCAGCCTCCTCACTGGTGGGGTGGGGTGAGAGGCAGAAAAGGCCTTGACTCTCTGTGAGCACTGCTCAGCAGTAATGGAAACATCCCTGCGTTATCAGCACTGCTTCCAGCACAAACCCAAAACACAGCCCCAGAGCAGCTGCTATGAAGGAAATGAACTTTACCCCAGCCAAAACCAGCGCAGGCAGAAATGGTAAAAAGCACTCAGTTTAGTATTCACAATATTATTTTTTCATCCATATGATGATAAATCTGAATGAAGGAAGTGCTCTGGAGCACAGGACTACCGGAAGTAAAACATTACTGTGTTGAAATAATAAGAAGGAATTCCTTACTTTGGTACAAACCAACTATTTAAATTGAACTTGATTTCTAAAGCTTTTAAGGATTGGCCCTAAATCAAGCCAAAATTGTTTATAAAGCTCTGCTAAATATCTAAGGCTGTGGACTTTATCCAATGCCCCATGAAATCATTAGAACCATCCTAAATCCTTTACCTGTCCTATTGCAGCCATATCTATAAAAAGATAGATCTCTGACTGGTTCCAATGCATGCACATCAAGAAAACGCAGCAAGCATTTGAGAGACATGAGGTAGATTGTTTATGCTTTTTAAATCAATTTGCATAATTTCACAAGAGCACACAAGCAGACCAGTTGTTTAGAGTGGATTAGGGGACTAAAGATGGAGAACAGTATTCCAACAAAGATTCAAACACACATGGATGCTTTGAACAGGCACTAACTTTTGTCACTCTTGTGTGAAAATATCTGCAGAGATCTGGCTTTCCACCATAGCGAGTTGTCTCTAGCTAACATTATTATTGTTACACTATTTACCTTTCTGCTTTGTGTAAATCTAACTCTTTTGGCATAACACTTCATTCAGTCTGATAGCATGCATACTTCTTTTGAACTTGAAAGTATGAAAAAGAAGAGGCAGGAAAAATTAAAATATCTTAAATCAGCAGAAAAAACCAGCTGCTCCTAGGGCTATACATTACAAACTTTATTAGCTCTATAGATTTTGAATAAGAGGCCAGGAAATTACATGTGATAGTTGAGGGAGAAAGGGTGCAGTACTGCACAAGAAGCATCAAAAGTGTGACCCAAAGAAATACTCAAGCAAATAAAATATTATTAGATCACAGATTATAGAGATGCTGAGTTCCAGACTGAAATCAATGATAGCTATTTCAGTTTGCAAGAATTGAAAAATATCTGAATGCAGAAGGCCTTCTTATTAGAAAGAAAAAAAAAAAAAAAGTTGAACCACTTAAAAAAAAATGAAACAGTTTTCTAGTTCTCTGTAAATCCTAACCCTGCAGGCCAAAATAAACAGCCCATGAAGCATAAGTAATTCCAAGCAGTTAATTAAAAGTAAAACTAGGTGAAAAAGACCCGTTAATAAATCGTTTTCTATCTATGAGATTATTCCAACAGAATTTTACTTTTAGAACATCAATTTAGCCATTGCTATGATTCAATAAGCCACTGTGCTAGGGCATCAGCTTGAACTGTGCAAGAAGTTGAATAACAATCCATATTATAATCAGGGGATTCAAATGATATATTGTTTCTGGATCTGAGTTTCTTCAGTCAAGAATATTTTGTAGAAGATGAGAATGAGTACTTTGACTTTGAGAGATAAATCTGATAGAGATAATAATTCATATATATTTAATCTGATCTCTGTGAATTACAAGGCTTTACTGCTGCATCAAGACGAGCCTTTGTAAGAAAACAATTCACTGTACTGAAAAGCATCTCAGCCACTGTGGAACGATATGAACTTCCACACACAGAAATGCCAGTTAAGGGTGTGGAAACTGTAGGCATTGTAAGACTCCAAACGTAATATAATGCCACTTTGGAAACAGGAGTTCCAAAGCAATTGTTATCCAAGGACCACATTGTTTATATTACCAACTAGCGCCAAACAATCCTAATCCAGACAGCATATTTATATGGCAGTTCTATACTGATGAGTTACCCAAACTAGTTTCTGAGCTTTAGAGGTTTGAGAGCAGGCTAACCAAGGACAGTCAAGGAGCTCATTGTACACTCATGTCAACAAACAAGTTGAAAGTCCAACACAGACATACTCTTTGCCTCTTTCCCTAGAGTCTGCATAGTTACACAAAGGAAAAGCAGCTGAAAGAAACCTGATGGGAGCTCTCTTGAGAAACCAATGGAAGTTCAAACCCAGTAACTGTTCAAACAGTAAAACTTTGGCCTGGCAGTAGCTTCAGGGTGGTAGTTGCCACAAAGTATGCTAAGATAGGGTAGGAGTATGCTCACAACCCCTGTGTGAGAGCAATAAATTTGACTAGATATTTCAATGCACATTTTCTTTAAAGACTGCTGGTCCTCCTAGTACATCCTCAGGATGTATTGTGCCCAAATGAACGTGCATACTTAGCAGTGTCTAAGAAACTGAACTTGAGGCAAGGTTCTTTGAAATTATGGCTTGCGTTTGTGGCAACTTTGGAACTGGCATGGTAGAACAGAACATCCACCTTGGTATCCTGGATCCTGTCCTTCAGCAATTCAAGATCATTCAGATATAAAATTTCCAGAGCAAGGAATGGTTACTAATCCTCCAGACGTAACACTCCACATTATCCTAGATTCTGAAAGTTAGAAATTGGCTTAGGCTTTAAATCACCTATGTCAAAATTCTTGCCCTGCGATTTGGGAAATAATTAGTGATACTTATGTATTGGTTCTTAGTAATAGGCTTTTATCATGGAAAAATACATTTTGTAACAGAAGCGCAAAAAAAAAAATATCTGTGGTTGCGTTACTTACCATGCCTGTTGAATGCTTGAACTAAATGCAAATCTTACTGAAATCGTTTCTCAATTTTTCCTGTGGAGCGATCATTCAGAGGGCTAAGCACACAATATGTCTGGAAAAATTATGGGGACAACAAAGGCACTAGACAATAAGATCCAGTGTTCCCTAGTGCTGTTGTCTTCTTTTGCCCTACAGATACACAGCTGTCATCACTTTAAAACTGCTGAAAAAGGAGGCCTCACCATCCTGCCCACATCTGGGCTCTGCTTCTACTTCCTACCTTGTGCCAGTGCCAGCATGTGCACAACTGTGCTGTGAGCCACGCTGGGGAATTAGGAAGGCAGGAAATATTTCTCTGCGTTAGTCTTCAGCTGAACTGGTTAGTTAATCTTCTAACCATGCTATCACATACCCATGCTGGCACAACAAAGAAGGCAGAAATGTGTAACCAGGAGCAAAGCAGAGAACAAGATCACACTCTCTAACTGCAGCCGCAGTCAGTGGGATTTGGATCTTTAGCGAAATGCTCCCCGTGTCACTGTCTGGAGATCTCAGAAGCCATAGAATCATAGAATGGTTTGGGTTGGAAGGGACCTTCAAAGATCATCTAGTCCAAGCCCTCTGCCATGGGCAGGGCCATCTTTCACTAGATCCCATCAGAAATAAGAAGGTAGTAAATATTCCAGTATTCTTCAGTGACAGGCAAAAAGAGAGGACCTTGGAATGGTTTTCATTATGTTTAGCTCCACATTTCAGAGACATGTGAAGAGCCTAGTGAATCACATCCAGAAGCAATCTCTCTCCAAGTTATGTGACTTTTACCAGAATAAGATTCCATATTCCTGCTGCTTAAACTTTACAACTAAATCCCCTGATTTGTCATATTTAGAGGAGTGGAAGACTTTTCCAGTGTCACCGCTATCTTCTATGCTTTTTCAGGTCCTATATATCCTATATCCATGTACAGCTCTGTACCTGATCTCCAGTGACAGTTATATGGGGAAAAGCTATAAAATCCTACCCTGATTTCTAAAATACATGGAACTATGTGAAATCTGTGTGATGTTGACAGGCATCTAACTTATTCTCAGGTGGGTGGGGAAACTATGGTGTTCACTCCATCCATTTCTGCAGAAGTTTGTGCTCAGAGTATTCTGTAGGATTCATTCTCTTAGTGTCCATGAAATTGTCCCCTACTCATTTCCTCTCATGTATTTGGAAAACAGAAGTTTGGCCAAGGACTAGAATCAACCTGGTCCCAGTCTTATTTTTTTTTGTTCAAATGTATGCTCAATTTCAAATGGAGCTGTGGTTATTTCTCTGCCAAAATAAGAACAGCAACAATAAACTCTTTGGGTAAAATCATTTGTGGCACTACTGAAAGGGTATCTAACAGTTCTAACCTCCTCTTGCCTTTGACAATAAGCAAAATTAATAATCATGATGCAAGATTTGGCTGGGCTCTGCCTCCAATTTTAATATAGCAAAGTGGCAGCATTTGCCCATATCGAGCATAAGAGAAGCCAGTACATAAAACATCGTTAACACTTCTTGCTCTTTCTGCACCATCTCTGCTTCTAATCCAAAAGACATCACTCCTCCATTCCTGCATCATGACAAAAGCTTAAGTAGGCACTATAAAGCGTTGCCAAGTATCAACCCAACTAAAGGTTTGGCATGTTTCTCCTAATTTTTGCTTTCCTGTAACCCATCTGCAGTTTCTTCATGTAATCCCAGCCCATGATTCCTTGAAGTTGCTCTGAAATGGCACCTCAGTGTCTTCAATGTCTCAAACACAAGTGCATTTGAAAAAAGGAAATAACTTAATACTCAAAATACATTTAAAATGTATTCAGGTAATTTGTAGGAAAATAAAAATGGCAATCACGTGGTTGGTTCAAGCATCTGATCAAATACATACTTTTCAACAGAGTCATGAATTAGATGAACAGCATGGACACCCTGAAAGAATTGGTTTAATGCAAACCAGGTAAAGTCCTGTCTCACAAGACAGGTTTTAAGCAGTGCCATCTTGGCTGCCTGCATGTCTCACTGGCTTATTCCTTTCATTGGCTTCAGTATCAATTTTCTTAGAGCAGTGGTGTTGTACTGTTATGCATCCAATTCAAATCCACCCTGAAATCATGATCTACACTATACCTGAAACATAGCCTTGAGGGCCACAGTCACTTAGAAGCACAGTCCCCTCCCCTCCCTTTTCACACTGCTGGGAGAAGTTTGCAACAATTTCTAGCAGGGGCTGCAAGATCTTCGTAGTCAACTAGCTTGGCTGGCCAGCATAGAGGAAGCAGGCTAATCTTTGTACCTCCTGCCCCCTTCTTACTTCTTTAAGCAACATCTCTAAACCAGTCCTTTACTTATTAAAAAAAAAAAAAAATAATCTTTAAACTACGTTTAGCTATGGTGAGGAAAGGAAAGGTTATTTTTTTCATACTGGCCTGAATATACTAATGCTAGTCACAACCTAGCCACGAAAGAACAAATTACAGTAACAGATGTCCATATATCACTAAGGTGACTTCCCTCCCTATTTTTATTTTTTATCAAAAATGGTGAGTCTGAAAAGTCAAAACAAAATTAAAAAAAAAAACCTGCAGCATCTGTCTCAGCAGAGTTCAGGCTGGCTGACAGTTCCTTACACTGAGAAGCCGAGAATGATGCTATAATTAAAATTTCATGAACAAGACAAAAATCTATTTTGTTTGGGAGAACCATTATGAAAGTATACAGAGAAAAACTGAATATGGTAATTTTAGTTTATCCCTGGCCCTGAATTTAATGATTAAACTTAAGGATCCTGAACAAAATTATTGTTAGCAACACCTCATAACTTAATTAATTATGAGTGTCATCTCTGTTATGCACGGAAGCAGGTCTTAACCATTCCAAGTGAACGCATGGCTATTGGCACAACACCACTCCGCGTTCTCATTTGTTTGATGACCGAGGCATAATCCTTCCTGTCCTTATCACAGAATTTAAACTTGACCCAATTAATTTTCAGCCTAGAAAGGAATAAGAAGGAAAAAGTGAATAATTGTTCTCAAGACAAAGGAAAAAGGTAGTAATGGCAGAGTCAGAGGCATCTTACTGGCACCTGCATTACTTTCCTTTTCGTATTTTTTTTTGTAAAGCATGCGTTGCTTTTTCCTGAATTTCAGTCAACTCCATGGGAGACAACACCATCCGTCTTATTTCATCTTTTAACAAGGACTTGATGAGGTGACACAGGACTGATTCTTAAAAACACATTACCTGTTATGTGAGGCATTGTGTGACAGGGAGAACTATCTTTGTGACAGGCACCTGACAGCAGATTTGTTGATTTCATGGTCACTTCATTTAAAGTAACAACAGGGTGAAATATGCCATCTGATAATCTGTTTGAATGTTGACTGTGAAAAGCACTTAACATTTCTGCCAGCTACTACTACTACTACAGAATCTGTTCTTCAATATGTGCAGTTTTACCAGCCGCTTTAATAATTGTAAGTCAGAAACTCTTATCCTAGATTAAAGGAGGGGGGGAGAACTTCAAAAAAAGTCACCTTAGAAGTCTGACATTGCATTCTAAAAATAAGATGATTCAAAATTTAGGGCATGTCACACTGAGACTATTGTCTGCGAGACGACCGGCTGTTTGCTATTTGCGGACAACTGCTGCACCTTGATTGCATAGGTGATTTTAGGACAGATATGTAGCCTCTCTTCGTCAGTTTTCTTCCACGTGAAAGTTTGATCCAGATACTTAAGATCAAGCATCTCCCTGCTTAATTTTCTTTAATAGTTAGTGATAGCAAGGGATGACTCATTTCAGGAAGGAATTACTCTGTATTCTGATATTACAATTCAGGATAAAATTTTAGTTAAGAAGCTGGTATTATACACACACAAGCCTATGTATCAGCATGACAGGAATTCCAAAAAATTAAGATATTATAGCTTCATTAGTTCCTTTGACACAGAGCTTGTAACACAAGAAACCAGAACAATACGAAAGCTATAATCCACTTTCTAGTGGCTGAAAGGGTGAAACTCCTGTTTGTTTTCAAACAAGTTTGGGATAGGCAGATACCTCTAGATTAAACTGGCAGCATTGGAAGTTAGGTCAAAATCTGCCCTTCAACAGAGCGCTCGTCATATAAAAATGCATGGCATGCACAAATTATAAACCCTTAATTCAAGTAGGGCTAAATGAGACAAATTCTAACAAATCAGCGCTGTACCCCTATCATAATTAACATGTGCACACAGATCGAACTATCTGGTTGATTTATGCTAACCTCCATGAAACCTGATGAAGAAATACCTTGAATCAATATGATTTAAGCATTTTTAAAACCACATTAAATAGGAACCAGAAGCAGGCTGGTTAAAATTTACACTTTCTCTGAAAGATTTTTGACACATTCGGTGCTTGTGAAAGCTGAGGGGATGACGGCCCTAGTCAAATACAGTTGAGTGAGCAGACTGCAAGCATCCCACGTTCCACCTCCAGTGCAGTTCAACCGTGACGTGGAGGGGCCTGCCTTCTCTCTTACTTCCCTCCCCACACACGCTTTTATTTACTGTCTCGTAAATATTTTATTAATTAATTCCTGTTGTTGCTCACTGGATTATTTTTAGCAATCTTAATATTTTACTGCACAGTTTAACTTAAATTCATCTAGTCTTTCTATTTAGAAACAAAAATTCTGACAAGTTGACAGATCGTCTAAGACTATAGCAAGCATCTTATTCCTAATCTATGAAGATGTTTTCAGAACCATTTTATGTGGATTTGTTTATCTTTAAATCTTCTTTACTCAGGAAATAACCTCAGGGGTTCAGGTTCCCATCTCTTGGGATCGCACCGATGGCAGCAGAAGCATGTATTTGAAAATTTCAGTGTGGATTATGAATATTGTTTTTATAATCAGAACATTCTGCATGTTCTTTTATGGCACTGCCGACTCCAGTGTTTCCTGCTAAACTTGAGCTACATTAGAAATAACAACCTACAGTTATTTTCTTAAACTAGCTACTGTCAACTTGAAATCTAGTCAATTAAAAACAAAACACAAAGCAAAACAAACAAAAAAGCACTGTCAGGTGCTAAATCAACCCCTGAGCCCCACTTGCCAATTTCTGTGGTTCTAAAACCATATGCTCCTATTTTAAGAATGGCTTCTCTCTTTCCCGTCTCTGTGCAAAAGCCTCACAGAAACTAACAAAAAGCGAGGCACAGTGAAAGCTATCTGAGCAGAAATAGCTTTCAAAAGTGCCTAGGAGAAAAGTAAAGAAGCCAGGGAGACAACATAAAAGGAAAAAAAATGGCTTATTCCTTAATCTATTTCACTTAGAGTGCTCTCTGGAATTACATAAAACTCCATTGGAGAAAAAAACATTTATGGGGAAAAATCCGGTTCAGAGGTCTACTGTGCCCCTTTAAACAGACATCAGCTTTGAAGCATGGAATAAAACCCCCTGCGGCCAGATCTTGGGGTACGCTGTGGCTGCTTTGAGTTACACCACGCACACATTCTGGGCATGAAGCCAGCGTCACTGGCTAAATGAGGTCACTCACGTGCAGGGGGATCTTCCGGTGGCACAGAGCCAGCCTCTGCTGCTCCTGTCATATCACCCGCCCTTCCTCAGCCTCCTTTGAGGAAACCCAGACAGGTCTGCCCCAAACCACCCCAAATCCTCCCTTGGTGCAACACTCTGGGCAATTCCAAGAGCCACGGCAGCATCGCCGTGCACATACACCTCCCACCTCCAGAAAGTGCTGTGGAAAGTCTAGACTAAATTAACTTGACTGACCAAATTGGAGTTGCAGTCCTCGTCAAACTCAGTGGGAAAATATGCAAACTATGTTTAAGCCTTGTTAAGCATGAAGCCATTAAAAGTCATATACCCAATAGGCTTCACAACAATGACAAGGAAAACCAGTCACCTTTCTGAAATACCCTGAGCTCTCCGCATTACCTTCCCCGGTGCTAAACTCTTAGTATGAAGTCTCCTTCTATCAGGAGGAACAACATTTGGCTTTATATTACCGAGTTGTAGAATTCATCACTTTCATCTCTCTGCCATCTGCAGGATATTGAAAACGAAATGAAAACAGAAAAGGATTTTTAACATGAGGGGAACACCTGATGTATGAAGTTATTCAAGCCCCAGGAATGTGTGGTATTGCACATTCTCACTGTCACAGCCTTTGTTGAAAAGGATTTCCCTGACCTTTTCTCTAACCAGCAAACAAAGAAGCCCTATCTCTCAGCAGGAGAGAGCCACTGCTCCATTAGATCATTAAGCAGTTCTATTCAGACTATCCCAGTCTCCTGTCCTTGGCCCTGAAGAAAGAGCTGGCACTGGTCCAATCAGTCAGATAGAAGGAAGGCAAATGTGCTTTCGTACAGTACAGCTTGAAATGTCACAGCAGGATGAAAGTCGTGGAACAGACAGCAGTGAGGAAAAGATGTGGTGCTACATGAGGGGTAGTGTTCCAACAAGGAAAGGCTGGTGTTTCAGTCTGCCAAACAACGTAATGACTCATCCAGGCAGAAAAATATTACCACCATGGGAATATTTGGAACGTCTCAGTCTGAGAGTAATTAGGGACTAAACTACACCGGCATGCTTCAGTGATGAAATGAGAAAATAAGCAATACCTCTGTCAAGTTCTGATTGGTGAGTATTAAATGAATATGGGCTTCTATCATATCTGACCACAAACTAGTAACTTGCAGCAGATTGTCAGAACGGAGAAATATTTCCACTTTCTCATAAAATATGACAGCACAAAAAAACCTGGTGAAGTGAAAAATGTTACAGTTGGCAGTAAGAGTTTTAAGGAAAATCATTACCATGATTATGTAATTTAATCCGTGTAACAGGCATTTGCACATAGCGTTTTCAACCTCTAATTACTCTGTCTGCAATGGAATAAAAAAGGGTAAGAAGAGGATGGGCAAAAGCAGCAAATGCTGACAGTTTCATTTTATTAATAACTACTGTATACAAATCACTAAATGAAAAGCACAAATGTTTAATGGATATAGGTAATGGAATTATTGTGCTACTTATCGGTTGTAAAAATGTAAATACTTTGGCAAGAAGGACAAATGTTAATTTTTATTCTTTTGTATTTCCAACTTGTGCACAATTTGTATTCATTAAGCAATGCAAAAGGCCTTTTTTTCTTTATAATTGTAAAGCGACATTATAATTAAATTGTATAACCTCAGCAGCATCTGCAATTTAAAGGATCACTTACAAGCTGGCTGGACAAAGTGCACCACATTAAGCCACAAAACTGAGTTACACATCAATAACCCTTCATTCCAGTGGCTGGGTCAGAACCTCAGCAACATGAAAAAAAAAAATAGATTATTCAGAGTGGAAAGGTTTAGAAGGTCAGAAGCAAAACCGCTTACAAGATCAAAATGCCCAGAATTCTTTAAGACCACATACACCGAAACCTCTCGTGACACCTGTTTGAGTTCTTTCAGCAGGACAGGCACTTGTAGTTCAGCTGAACTAAATGCAGCTCCCCAAATTAAAAGGAAGGGCAAGCACAAATTACCTCTCTGCACAATGTGAACAACCCCCATTAGACTGGCTTAATAAACTCTAATAGATGTATAGCTTAATACAATATTCAGCTATTGACATAAACATAAATATAAATTTCAAAGAAAATAACCTACTTTAGTAAAACTACCTGTGCAATAAAAATTAATGAACTCCAAATGATTCTGCACATCTCCACCAAATTGCATTTTCAGGCTCACATCTTCAGGACATGCTGGGTGGTTTGATGCATTCCCACAATTCATCTTCCTGCTAAGCCAATTTTAATTTAAATGCAATTAAAGGCTCAAAATGAACATTATGTATTAGATAAAGCCTTGAATCTGCAGACTATCATAAATATGATTTTCAGAAAAATTAATTACAAGCCATTAGGGTACAAGTCATCTTACTGCAAATGTTGAGTTAAACTGCAGAATCAGTTTGTTCCTTCCATTAAATGTTAAATACTGATTTTAAGCTTTGCTCCAAGTTAATAGCAGAAGGTCAGCATAAAAGAAAAAATGTTTCTGAAATAATCCTCAGAGATTCTGCAGACTTATCAATCCACATTAATTGAAAAAATGTATTCTCTCTAAATGCTTTGAAACAATGAGCTTTTGATCTACTTTTGGTCAACTTAAAATAATAATAAAACTCCGCACATTCTCCTTGTGCTCTGAATATAACACAGATTTCTGCAGAAGACAGAGTTGGTACATAACTGCGTCAAATTAAAAATCATTATACGTTGTGTGGTGCTCCTAACCAGTAATCGGTAGATGCCCACAAACCACACCAAAGATATCTGCGTAACACACATTGTAGACCTGATATAGGAAACTCCAAGAAAGTCAACTAAGAGCTTCTTTGTTTGTCACTTGCTGTGAGGTGGCGCCTGAGGATTCAGTAAAATCCCAGCATTCAAGCAGCAGCTATGGAAAATGTAATGATTTCTGACTTTGAGATAAATTGAAGTTACGACTTCAACCTTTTAGATGTTCCTGAAGACAACTCATGCCTGTAACTCCTAGCAACCATGATGCAGAATTTATGCAGTCTAACTTGTTCTATACTCTTATGAAACAAGTTCTATATACCTATATGTGCATAGGTATATAGAATAAGAGTTTCAAAATTAGAGGAAACAGAAATTGTATATTGTATATCACATATTGCAAAAAAGTGCATTTAGCACTGTACAGAGACAAAGATATGAGTACATCTCTCAGAACTAAAAGCAGTTTTCCCAAATTCACATCTTCGGAATCTCACTGCTAGCTGTGTTCTTTAACACCATCCCATAGCTACTAAATTCTTCCCGCCAATACTACCCGCAATAGATTCAAAGGAAAACTGTGCTTAATTTCCGTCTCCCAAACTGACATATTTTATACAGAGTATGTCAAAACTATGCATTTTTCATTAACTTCTGTTCTATCATTGAACAGAAAAGCAACGGCACGGTTCGTGAAATTCAGCCATTAATCTCATAATAATTGCTTATAAATGTTCATGATACACTGAAGAGCTGAATGCATCGCATGCGGTTGAGGGGGTCAAGGTAACTTTATAAAATAAATCTTTATTAAATCACAGCTTTCTTTTCTGACATTATTCAATTTAGGTACGAATGCTGAAACTCACACCTTCATCTTCTGCACACTTGATTCAACTTAATTTTATCTGCTTGAATATCAAACATTTCAATATCCACCTCTATATCCAGGCCTCCTCCAGCTGCTAACTACTCCAGCCCTCCAGGGGACTGCATGTGTTTGCTTCAATCCATTTATTGTCTTTTGCTTGTCTGCCTCTATCCCTAGACACTAATGTACTCACTTCTGAATATTAGTAGATAACCTCTGTGCAGTGGGAGTTTAATGAAATATCTGGCCATCAAGCGGGATGAATGTTATTTTGGCAATTGAACTTCATAATTTAAGGGCATTAGTAAGAGATTCTCTAATTTCAAGGAAAGTGGAAAGCTGTTACATTCTGCAGATAGTATTAAAATGCTTTATATGCTTGTGGATCCTTAAACAGTTATACTTTGAAGAGAGTAAAACTTGTGTGAAATAAAATTTATTATATGCCTTGACAGTTTCAAAAATCAGAGTGATGATTAAGTCCAATGAACACAGAAGACAGTTAACTATTTCCCCAATGAGCTTGTTGCACAGCTCTACTTTTCTCTGGCATGCAGGTTTTCTACAGGTTTGATACATTTAGACATCCGACAGGATCCTTTTAATGATGTGGGTCTCTGACTGCAACATATAAGAACAGAGAGATACACTTAAAAATTACACCCACCTACAGTTGGAAAGAGTATTAAAGCTCTTACTCAAAGCCATCACGCTGTGGCATCTCTCTATGGAGCAAAGAAATAAGTCATAAACTTTATTCATTAAGATGAAGTTGATGTGCACCTAGCACCTCAGTCCCAAGAATTCTCATAACTGGGAAAACTCTCAAAATGTTGTTACTGATGGGATATCTTACAACTTTCATATTTTTATGTACACCATCCTGAATCCCTAACTATTGTTCAGAGTTTTATTCCTGAACCTTTGATCACACATTACTTTAAAAACAAGGGATTCAGAAGGCTGATCACAGTCCGCTAACATCACTGGAAGTTTTCCCATTGACTTCAGTGTATTGGGTGCCAACTTGTTAGTAAAGCCACCCTGAGAATAACTAGCCTGAATACGTAATCTAAAATATGGAACAGATCCACACCACGCATTCCTCTTTACCCTTTCAATTGTCTGGTCTATTCCTGCATGTTAGCAAAGACCAGCTTAAAAATAAAAGTTTCAGAAAGTCACAAGCAAAACCGCTTACAAGATCTAAATTCCCAGGGTTCCTTAGGACTGCATATGATGAAACCTGCAAGGACAGACACTTGCAGCTGGGATAAACTGCAGTTCCCCAAGTTAAAAGGAAGGGCAAACACAAATTACCTTTCTGCACAACACGAACAACCCCCACCGGGCTAGGTTAACAAACGCTAATGGCACTCTGTCTGGGGACAAGGGCTAGTCCTTTTCACTGCAAGGCTTGTAACTCAACGTCTAGAAGCGTGGTATCTATCACTGATGATAGAATACACTGTAAGGCAAGTACAAGGGGAAAAGAGAGGAGATTACTGCATTCACTGGTGAGATGCCTCTAACTCTGCAAGATGAATGCATAGCAACGCTATGTAGGAAGTAAGAGAACACTCCAGATCTAGTACAGTGAATAAAATAGAGATACAATGAGCTGTTGTCCAGATTTTCAAACACAATCCCCTTTCACTCTCTTGAGCTTACTGCTGTTTGCCATTAGATTTTTCATTTCCAAATAACTCGGCAACTAAACAGGTGGAAAAAGTCAAACTCTGCCAAGCTTGGCTGCCCAGGAAGCTGTTGAAACCATGAGGTTCCCATTCAGAACAAGGTCTTTGTGACAGCATGAGCTCACTCTGAATAGCTGTGTGTTCAGCGATGTGCATGTTAATGAATGCATTGTTCATTGTTATCATAGAATGTTATTCAGGGTTTCTCACAAACATTAATAAAGGTATTTTTTTACATTTTTTTTCACTGCAAATTTGAAACACAAGTTGCTTTTATATTTGCCTCATCCTGGTCACTGCTTCTTACCAGCTCTTAGAAAAATGGTCCAAGGACAATCCTCTGCCCATTCCTAAATCCCATTTTCACTGGTGTTTTCAGTATACTAATCAATTTCTACTTCCATTGTACCCTGAATTAAAAACTCAACCTTCCCCCCCCCCTCCAGGCCCCTGTCAAATTCCAGCCCCACACTGCAGTTTAATCTGCCTTCAGACCCACCTCATTTTTCAGCAGTTCTCACTTACAAATAAAAATTATCTTCCTTCCCCCTACACTTTACCATCTTTACCTTTCTTTGAAAGGCTGAGAAACAACATCTTGGATATTATTGATGAACATTGCTTAACATTCAGTCTTTCCTAAAAAAACTTACTGTAAGCTTAATAAGTTTGTGTTTATCCATAAACACTACATACATACACACTAAATATCAGCCTAGCTTTCTTAAAGGCCAAGATGTTCTCCAAAAATGCCCTACTTCTCATGAAGTTCTGTAGTCCTGAGATTAGACATGGCACTGAAGCATCCTAGCTCTACTACTACAAGCGGCTGGAGCTCACCTCCAAATCAGTGAGAAGTTTCTCACCAGAATAATAGTATTTTAACCTTTGCCTAAGATTTGAGCAAACTATACATACACTGTATGCTTAAGCAAAAGCATTCCAGAGGCAGTTCTGCCACAATAATGAATAGATTTGAAACAGTTATAGCTTTACTGGATATTGAGGACTAGAGTTAGTTCCAACAGTTTCTTAAAGTTTCTTACAGTACAAGAATGTAAATTTCAGGGCCACAAAAGTAACAGGTTTTGAAAATGCTAGATGCACAGTATTGCTTTTTATGTTTAGGTATACTGATGCACATGCTTTTATGAAGGGTTTTGTGGGCTGATTTGTTTTAATCTTCTATAAAAATATTTGCTTCTTGCCTTTTGTTATTTGTGAGCATCTATATGAACTATTTCGGTAGGTTCATAAAACTAAATTTTAAAAAAATTATCCGAAGGTGTTGGAAGGGAACATGAAAAGTCACAAACCAAACCAAAACAAAACAAAAAAGCAAGGAATAGGTCCTGTTTACCATTCTGTGGGTGTAAGTCAGAGTCCACAAAGGCACCTGGTGCTTAGCTCATGCATCTGCCTTTAAAACTAAGACCTTTCTGAACACCTCCTGAGCATGCCCTGAAACCACTCAGCTGTGTCCAGGCTATTCTGGGATGTTTTACAGCATTATTTTCCTTTCAGCAGGGGACTGCTGGTATCATTCCTACACGCATATGTTGGCCTACTCAAAAGATAGCTTAAAACCAGAATTTTGTAATGGGACATGCTGAACTAAGAAACAGAAAGAGATGAAGCTATCATTTTCTGCTGACCTCTGTTTTGTTGCTAGGATTCCAGATGGCTTCTGTTTAGCAAACAGGTCAAATAATGTGACTAATTTTTGTTTCATTAAAATTTGTAATATTTCTACACCAGAAAGGTTCCATTTACCATTTAAAATGAAAGACCTTTCTGGCTTTAAAAGTGTATGCATTATACTTCCCTACCAATCCTACATAAAGTTTGGCCTTGTGGAGCTAGCCTACTTCCTTTCAGGAACAGTGCAACTCAGTAAATTGTCTGTAGTGTAACAGAAAAGAATTTCCAATTGGGGGACACCAATACACTGGTAGGGACCACTATTTCCCTTCCCAACACTGTAAATATCACATGGACTGTTCAGAGGAATATCCAAGAAACATGTAAGAGACAATAGTCGCCAGCAGAGATTATCACTCAAGAGAGGTAATTCTATAAGGGAAGAGAAAATACAATGCATTGCTGATGTTAATAACAACTATGGAGGATAGCATTTAGGAAAGAAAGTATTGGAAAATAACATTAACAAAATCACAGAACTTCTAGTATTATACATTAAACATGTCCTCACTCAGCAGTGATTAACATGTGACACCAGTGATCCATCTAGCCTCTACCTCAGAAGTTATTTTCATCCTAGGGCTACCATTGGCACTAGGGATGCTATTAAAATCTCCGGGATGAGAATTCATGTGAAATGCAGAGCTTGTTGGAGGTCAACTAGTCCAATCTCCTGCTCCGATCAGGGTCAGCTTTGAATTCAGGGCAAGTTGACTAGTCATAAAATTGTCATTAAATCCTACAAGCTACTCAATAGTAATAGTTTGCCACAATACCTTGAGGTAAGCAAGGAAACAAAGCTTTCTGAGTCAAAGAAAAATTACCCAAATTCTTCTTGATGTGCCCAGATAGTTAAAAGATTTCTGTATTGCGGGCAATTTCGAAGCTGAAAAGAAGAGTAAGAGAGTCCTGTTGTTTCAAAACAAAACCTTTTCAAACTCACAGTAAGTTTCTCCTCTGTCTTTTCTCTCTTCCTTCCTCGTCTGCAGGTTTAATTTGTCTCTCTGTGATTGGTTAACCTATCCACCTCACCACTTTCATGACCTTACACTAACAGTAGCTGAATACCTCAACTACAGATGAATATAGTCTCATAATTTTATTGAGGGATACAGAAATATTATTACCCACATTTACGGACAGAGAACAAGACAAGGACAGATTAACGGATTTGTCCAAGGTCATTCAAGAACTAGGAACTAAGTTATATCTCTTCAATGCCAGTCTAATGCTTACACTGTTAAAGCTACACTCTTCTTTCTAAAACAATTCTGTTCTCCATTTTTTTTCTTTATATTCATCTCAACAGCATCTTTATTTTTGTTTCCATCTTAAGAGCAGAATATATCCTTTTTCTAGCTTCCTCACATCTTTCCTTGCCCATTTGTACAAGATCATCATCACCCCTAGCCTTCGTTGTTTTTTCACTTTCAGCTATCAAGAGCACAATCTCCTTTTCCTTATTTCTCTAGCATAATTTTCCTTGATATATAAGGTTCCATTCTGTCCCCAAATTCCATATAACACCCTGAATCACCTTCTGATTACAACATCCTTGGGGTATGGTCTCAAATGCTCTATCATATATTATCCTGCTGTCACGTTCGTTTGTAATTCACAGTAGTACAAACTACTACAACGGTTCAAATTGTGGTCCTAGTCTGAAAAGCCACCACTGCTTCAGGCCAGTCAACCTGGAGCAAACTGGAAAAGGGCTTACGTTTGAGCTCTGCCTTTAGCAACACCGTGAATACAACTGGCTTACACCACTTTGCTCTGTGAACACAAGACAGCTCAAGCACACCTGTTAAAAGCTGAACCAATACAGCCATGAGAGTCCATGATTTTAACAGCTTGACTAGCCAGGTACCTGGCTTTCTACCACAGCTCTTGCTCAGGTGGACTTCGAGCTGATAGATCTTTCCTTTATTTTCAGATCGCTATGTAGAAGACTTCTAGGATAACTCCACCTGCCTTAAAGGACTACCACTCCTGACTACTCCTACTAGAGTGTTACACACTCTTACACCTCTTGACAACCTTTTCTGATTATTTACCACACTGCACACAGACACCGCAGTGTCCTGTTTGCCACTGCCCAACAACAGTCAGCCTCTGGACAGAAACACATCACTCTTGCGAGAACAAAGAAAGGACTCCTGGTAAAAGCAAACAAGAGAAAATAATGCTAATGTGATAGGTGAAACACTTCATGGGACAAGACAAAATCCATTTCCTTTCACTGAAGTCTGTAATATTAACTAAAAGATTTTGTAGTCGTCTGGACCCTGCTCCATCATTGCAATCCTAAGAACTAACAACTGTCAGGAGTAACTTATATCCTATACAGCTGATTCAATAGCTTAAGTCTTCCACTCCTGGCACTATGACAAATTTTATTTCAGAAACATCTGTCCAGACATTTCTACTCAACACTCAGTCTACACTATCACCTTATACTTCCCCAAGGAAGCCATTATTCCTGCTTTCCTTCCAGTCAGTGGGTATCCTCAGTCCTATTGAATTAATCTTTTCCTAAAGTTGGTAGACATGTTCTTTCTAGCTCTCAGTGAGGGGCAATTTGTTATAAACCAGTGTGGCTTCTACACCTGGATCTTCCTGGCCAAGCACAGAACATGAAAGCTACATATGATTCAGATAAATTTCAGAGCCTAAGGAAAATGATTTGCCCTTGGACAGCTGGAATTGTGTCTTTCCCATGCTTTTTACTACACATCCTAAAAAATTTCTCAGGTAGGTTGTCTCTACTCATGCAAGTGAGCTCAACATTACCTAAAGGGATTACTACGTAAATAACAGCTAGTCAAATGAACATTTGCAGGAAAAGGCCTTTGAACTACCTCTTGTGTATTACATTGCTATGAGGGCTCATTTTCATTTTGGTTTACTTGATCAAAACTTTTCATCTGAATTTTGTAATAAAGACTTATAATTTTCTGTTGCACTTTTAAAAAAATGCCACTTCCCACTCCAATCTGAGCAATCTGAGAACGTACTCTCTGCTACATCCAAGCTGTTAAAATCAGTACAACTGAATAAGACAAGTACTGATTCCTTAGCTGTGCAACTCTTCCTTTGAGTCTCTCCTTTGTTCCTGAAACTCTTACTACACATAGTCAAATGAAATCAATGGTATTTGATTGTTTAGTGATACAAATATTGCTTACTGTGAGGTATTCTATTTAAAATAGAATCAAGTACAGCTAGAATACTTCAAGTACTAGAATTATTATTCTTTTATATATAATAAGGGCATCAATCTAGGTTTGTTAAAACAGAAGGAATTATTCAGACTTTTATAATTAAGTTACTTTCATAGTTGAAGTCCACTGCACATATAGAGATATAAATTTGCAATGGCTGAAAATCAATGCAAATCTTCACACTGGGAAAACTAAAACCAACTCAGTGGATGACTTGGAGTCTAACAAAATAGTCAAGAAAGCAGCAAAAAGCCAGAGTTCTTGTGGAAAGATCAAAATTCACAGCCTTTGAAAATTTTACAGAGCCAACTACTTTGAAACACGCAAATATCCTGGTGCCTGTAACCGGCTTACTCACATGATTAAAGTTAATCAGGTGTGTTCATCTTGGAAGCATTGGATCCAAAAATAAGAGAGATGCGCCATAAAACTTTATTTCTTATTTGGACTTTATTTGACTGAAAACTACTTTGAAGACCCCTTCAAAAAGCTGAGTAGAGGATTCACCTCTCATTTCAGTATAACTACGCATAGCATGTTCCTTTACAAAATCCTTTCAATATATAAGACAATTATTAATAACAGAATATTTCTGGTCTACAAAGAAAAGATAACCTGCTTGTTACAACTTTCTAGGCTAAGCTGATTTTTGAAAACCTGTCTCATCTACTGTACAGTACAGAGCGTGAGCTATTGCATCTCCAGAGAGATGCAACAGAACCTCTACCACTACTACCACAATTTTTGTAGTGTTTTTGGACAGAAATGCTAGGTGAGTTTACATAGGAACGCTGCTTTAGTGGCTGACTGCTCACGCTAGGTGGGTTACAGGCTTCCCTTTGCCTATATTTTATATAATTCCCATATCCATTTTTAAATAAGCATATTTTCTTTGTGTTTAGGTTCATAATGTTTCCTGATAATAACTAATGCGTTGTGTGCCAGTGACAATATTCTTCATAACACTGTTAGAAGGTCTATGAAGACGTCTATTCTAACCTCCCTTACTTAAAGATATCGTGATATGCTGAACACTCACACAGCTGTCATGATAGTTATCCTTGTAAGAGCATTACGAACACATAATCTGGAATTTTACAGTATCCTTTACCTAAAAAAACTTAACAGTAATTAACAAATGGTAAATAAAACCAGAAGAGGATAAGATGTATATAACACACGCATTATTGCACACACCATTGAAAAAGGTTGTCATCTCTTTACAGAAGTTGGATATGCTCTAGGGCTTCAGCCCTAGGTTTGCATAGTACCAAAACCCACTTACATAATTGGTTTGTAAAAGCTGGTTAAACATTTTGCTATCTTTACTTCTTAGAAATTTAGTAGAAAGCTAGTAACATCAGTAGCTAGGGACTGTAGGAATGCCCAGTAAAATCACAGGAGCTCATCTTGCCAAGTACAGCGAAAAGTGATTAGACAAACCACAGCAGGTTCTGCTCTCTTCATGCCTGCACTGAAGTTCCTCTATTTCCTTTGCTGTTGTTTGGGTTTTTTTTGAGAAAAACTCTGATCATACAGAATATGCAACAGAGCTTCACTAATCACAAAATATGAAAATCAGATCTTGTGTCTTCATAGAGTTAACAGGAGCACTTCCTTGAAACCTGGTATTACCAATATATCTGTTAAAACTCCTCTTTGTGATGGACAGACACCCACTGAATTACCAGGATGTTGTTTCTTCCATTGCTATGGCTTCCTTTTAAGGCAACTCACACACATTGTGACCTCATCTGACTCCAATTCAGAACTTGAATATGAAAACACTGGAGAGGATGTGGCTGTGATCCTAAAAATACTTTGATGTTTTGATAGAGGTCTGGAATGACATTCTTTAAATTTTCTTCAGTTTAACAGCAAATGCTGAGTATCCCTCATCCTGCAGCACCATATAGGTGGGTACCACTTTCTGCTGAACCGTGGCTTTCAGTGGCAGGTACATAAGCATGGAGGTTTGTCCATCTGCACTGAGTGCAGGATCAGACCCCAGGAGATTCCCCACCTTATGATCTAACAAACTTGCAGATGCTCCCATGACTTCTCACACTGTCTTTTAATAGTTTTATTGTAGAATATAAAACAATATTTTAAAATTCTATAGCAGACATGGGGATGTTGATTTACCAATTACAAGGCATGTAAAGACCAACGACAATTTAAAACTTTATAGTTACAATGGCTGTTAAACTCCCAATTGAATTCTGTTATACCCGCCTCTCAAAAGTTCTTTTTAGTTGAGCTACCGCACGAGGAACACTTAGGGAAAGTCACAGGCAAGATCAGAAGACAATACTTAAAAAAATACACTGTATAAGTAACTTTCTTGGAACAAAAGAAAGCACTTCCTTGTTTTAGGAAACACTTACAAAGGCTCAACCACCAGCATTCTCAAAAAGAAAACAACAGCTACACTTATATCAATAGCGCCTTCCAACAGCTCTTCTGTCTCTAAGGTTCAGCTTTGGCTAGCCCATAATTTTGGCTGACTCCTTCGCTGGAACGACATTTTTTTCTTACAAAATGTAGTCTCCAGTGGTCATTACTGGACATGCATATTCTGAAAATATGAACTTATCAAATCTAAGGAGGTGGCAGTTCCCTCATCATGCCAACTGCCCATGTGCAGTCATTAGCATCTAGCTGCTGAGGGTAAAATATTAGGTTTCAAATATGTTGTATTTTATATCCTCTGTGCAATAGGCTACTGTATCTGAGAACTTTAAAACTCTCTCAGTGAAGCATGCTGTGGGCTGCTTGCATTGAAATTTTAAGCTCTTCATATAACAGGAAAAATCAAAATTCAAAATATTATAATACATGTGGAATTTCCCCAAAATATTCCTATATATCCCCCATAGAAATATTTTTTGCATTTTGGAATCTAGTTATAATACCTGGGTTTCCTATTTTTTGTTAAGTTCCTGGTCATTCTAAGTTCGCCGTTTCCAACATTGAGAGGTCAGAACCACCTACAACTGGGACCTAGTGACTGAGATGGTTTTATTTATCTCTGTGCGCATACTTCTCCAGCCAATTCAAGGAAATAAATTACTATTCATTTCATTTGTTGAAAGAGTCATGAGAATAATGGTGTAAGTCTGGGAGCGCAATGTATGATGGTATAAGCTCTGGCATATAAGATATTATTGGCAGAAGTTTGGATAGATGCATTACACATAAATGAAAAAGCAGGCCATCACAAGTGAGATCTAATAAAACTCACGTATCACATCATTTTTTCATGTATTCTTTATGTGATACATTTAACAGAAATACTATTTTTAACATGTATTCGTTTCTTAGAGAGCTTTAAAACATTTTATAGGAGCTATATTGCATACTCTTTAAACTATAAAATCTCAGCACAAGTCCAACACACAAGTCTCAGAGAAAGGAAAAAAAAAAAAAGGCAGAAAAACATTTAAACTTATCTGAAAGCTACCAGAGTAACTTTTATTTTGTAAAAACAGAATATCTTCGAAGTCCAATGTTTCAAGACTTTCAAGAGCTACCCTGCATTCTTCTAGAAAGCTGAGTTTCCTCCTCAGTTGTAATGTAATTGCTAGCTTTGAGATACAATGCTTTTATCCTGTCAAATACCATGCATTTTTGGCCCTCACTGAAGTAATTTCTGGCCCTCACCTAAGTAACTGATGGGAAGAATGGACTGTTTTCCTGTTAGAAAATATTAAAAAAGAAATAGAAAAAAAAAAGAATAAATTCTGGATGTCTGCTAGTGGGCAGTATATAAATGTGTGTCCTCGTAACAGCAATTAAGAATTTTATTACCAACACTTAATACACTAGCAAAGTTGAAGTTTGATATATTGGCATCACGGCATGCTGAAGGTAAAACTTGAGTGTTCTCAAGAGAAAATGTGATCTGTTAATCTTGATTTACAAAACTATCCCAGGTTTTGATGTTATATTTGATAAATTGCCAACGTTTGACTATTTATCATGATTTAAGGCTGCTAATGCTTAAGCTGCCACTTCTTATTTTTATGTGTCTCAGATGTTTATTTTTCAGGGGAAAACCCTCCAATATAGAATCTGCTACTTTATAAGAGTCCTAATTTATAATATGGTGTATATATATGTTCCCACCTTGTAGCCAAGTCTGTTAACGTATTTGATCATGAAATCACTATATTTTCCCTACTCCCCTTTTAATTCTTCCCCTGAAAAATCAGATACAAATATTTTCACCTATCCTTTTATCACCAGTCAGCTGTTCTCCACATCATTCAAGAACCTTGAGCCAGTTGTAAGAGTAAATACAGTAAATATTTGAAAATCTCACATAGCAATTAGAATCGATATTCAAGCGTGCTGCTACTCCTTCCTCTGGGCCTAGGAAATGCGTATCTATTTAGGCTTTTTGTGAGGAGATGAACAGAACTAGAGAGTTTTGACTGTGAAGGGTCAAGAAAGGATCTGCTTGCTTCCCTTGTATTTTGTACTTGAATAACTTACCACAATGTTATGGCGGGTTTTGCAATGCTGTGTTGTATTGATTCTAGCCTCTGTACTCCTACCTGCCTGTAGGACAGCTCCTGCACCTACGCAAACGGCATCCGAAACATGGTGGGACCTCTGCAATTGCAGAGGCCCAAGAGTGTAAAGTCGCTCACAGAATCAGAGCTATAATTATTACAATTAATAACATAACCATAACAACAACTAATTAATAAATTAAAATATAAATTCTCCCTTAACGAGGCAGATAAGAGTTGGAATTCATTATGGTCATAACACTTACATTAAACAATTTTAGTGCGCAATTTCTTGAAACAGGTTTGGTTCTGATGGAAGATAGACACCCAATATTTCATGTTGATCTGGTGTCTAAAAGCATTCCAATTGTGCTTAAGAAATGTGTCATCTTTCTACTCCTTTGTATCTTCTTACTCCGCTCAATGACAAAATAATTGAAGTTGTTTGTGATTGATGCTCCACTCTTATTACAGTTATTTCTTGGCTGTGAAATCCTTCCTGATCCGCCTTCTCATTCTTCCCTAGAGGTGTTCATGACTTCTCTCTTTCTTTAATTCAAAAACTCCTAACATATGGTTCCCACCAAAGCTTAAAAATTGTCTACTTTTGTAACTGTACTGACCACGACAAAGAGGGAGCAGTGTGTGCCAGATTACTCGCCAGGCTACATGTCATTTTATTCAAACATTCATATGCACCTCTTCAAGAGTTAAAATAAATTTCTCATTGTAATTTTTAAAAGTGTAATTTGTCTCTCTACTCCCTGTTCCTTTTTGTTTTCCAGTTAAAAACCTTAGTGGTGAATCAAAGCTTAACGACATGCAGCCTACTGGGACCCAATAGACAGTGGCTGGTGAGCGCAACATGTATGATAGGAACAGCAAAGGGTTTTGCCTTCCTCTTTGAAGGCTATCATCTCTTATCAAGATTTTCTTAATAACAGGAAAATAAAAAAGTGGTGGCCTCCCAACAATGGTGGGGAGCAGGGCAGGAAGGGAGAGCTCAGATGACACTAATGATTAGTGTATTTTCCAGTAGTGTTCAGAGGGAAGGTAATCTATGTGCTTTGTAATCTTACCTTTTCCATTTTGTCTTTTTACCTGACCCAGTCAAATAAGACATACACCTTTTATAGAGCCTCTGAAGAGGTTTTATTCCTCTTTTCCAGTGTGGGAGGGGTTACAACAGAGGTTTTTTTAAAAAACCCAGTAAGCTCAGATGACAGAAAATGCAGTTAATAATTGTGGCCTTTCAAGGATTGGATAGGTATAAGTCTGGTCTATAGGCTTACCATAGTGAAGAATCACATGTGTTTTGGGGATAAGTTGATTCACAAAGTATAGTCTTTGTTTCTGTGTTATCCCGACATAAACTTTATCAAATGACATTCCCCAAGAGCTACAGTTAGTTTTTTCATAGCATATATTTTCTACATTTAATTTTTACTTTATTTCTCAATCTTGCCTATAAACTGAAACAAGGTGCCCAACTCACTTTCGCTTGTAAAATTTCTCAGGTGTCTCCCAAGCCAAAACAGGAATTAATGAAAACACGATCTTCTGAATGGCATAGTCATGGTTGCTTATTTGGCTCACCATTTGCCAGAACTGCATTGCCAATACTGCTTTCAGCAAGGAAAAATACATAAGTGCTAGTTTCCATGTAGATAATCTCTTCTGCACAGAGGAAAATAACATTCCTTCTCTACTAATTGGTTAAGGCTCATTAACAGTGTGTTGAGTGGACCAGCAACACACCTCAATGTGCTGCTTGTCTAAACCATCTCTTTTTTGAAGCTGGGAATAGTAGAACTGCTACCTCCTCAATGATGCTTTCAGTGGAATTCTGTCCTCCTTTTATTATGCCTTCTCAGGGTTTCACTTGAACAGATGTGACTCAGCTGCAGGAGGTTATGTGTGGTGACAAAGGCTTGAAAGACATCTCCAACATGTATAACTAACATCACCACCAAATTGTTAAAAGTGATTTCTTTGCCACCTTCAGTTCTACTACAAGGAGCTTCAGTGGAGAAATAAAATCCAACTCATTCAAAATTTCTTTACAAATCGTAATCCTGAGAACTGCCAACTCCCACCAATTCTCAACTGAGTAACAGCACTGCAGATTTCTGGCTTAACAGTCTGAACCTCTTCTGGAACACTGTAATGGGATACAGATCCCAAGAAAAAAATGCATTCCCCATGCATATTCAGGCTACCTCCTCCACCTCTCAACTTCAACAAATTCAATTCATAGCGTTATTTTTGTCTTCACATGTTCAAAAACCCAAAACACTTAAGACAAATTCCAGCTGCTCTGTGCTCTCGTCTACACTCCTGACACATTTCTGCCTCAGAAAGTTTGGGGCTTGGCAATTGTCGTTTCTCCTACAAGAACAGATTGGAAGCTGGGGGAGGGATTCCTACTTCTCGTGTTAAGCTTTTCCTACTTTGTCTGAATGACTTACACACGACTCTGTACCAGTTAGAATATACACTTTACTTACTTAAAACCATTGTTTACAACTGGAAGGAAACAATTTTTCTTTTTTAATGATACAGAGTTGCAGTTCATTGCTTTACAGAAAGCCTCTTTATATAAGTACTTCACGTTTTCTCTTGGTTTCTGAATGTTTTGATTTAAAAACATGCCTCTGCAACACATTCATGTTTGCATTCAAATGCTCTTCCCACATTTTAAGAGTGATGTCATTGTTATTCCTATATCCTTTCTGAGAGAAGGCAAGTGATTTATAAATATTTTCCACTTCACTACACAACGCATAAATCACTGGACTGACCTGTACTTCAGTGTTTTGTCTTCTCAGCGTCGCTGTGGTTTGGGATCTGGCAAAGGGCTCCTTTCTCTCAGGTCACTTTCTGGGCTTATCAGATGGAAAGTCTTGAGGCGGGTTAACTCTGACATTTCTTTTCAACTTACTTTTGCTGTTTTAAAGAAAATCAACTCCCAACACTGTCGTGTGACAGCAGTAAAGGCTAATAGAAAACAGCTTTCTGGTAACTTTGAGGCAGGCATTTTATTGGAAAAAGCAAACCAGCATTATCCTTTAAGGTATTCTCTCTCTGCACTAAAACACAGTCCTTCCTGTGTGGCCTCTTGCTACACATTTGAAGCAGTGCTTACTTCTCTTGGTTGAGGGTGAATGCAATGAGTCCAGAGCAATCACACACTCCCCCTCCTACAGGAGAAACAAACCAGGGACCCCTAAAGTTGGGAACAACTTGGGCACTCGTGCTACAACAATTCTCTTGTTGATTCATCTTCTCACACATACATATTGGGAAGAGAAAATGGTTCTTTCCCCTTTGGGCCAATGTGTTTAGGAGGTGCAGAGGAGACTATTATACATGGCTACGGCACCATCTTCTACTGCCATAAGGTATTACAGCAAGGGGAGTCAGGCTGGACGGGGATCTCTCACAGCGTTCATATCTGCATTGACTGCACATTTACTTCCAAGCTCTTATTCTGTATTCAGAGGCAACCCCTTGTTGCAGGACCACTCTGTTAAATTTCCTGGTTAACAGCTCCTGAACGTAGCTATCATTTTCCCAAGTATTCTGTTCCCTGGATAATGTTATCTAACAAATCCGTTTATGCTCGCAACTAAAGTAAGCTTGAAATGCTACTGCCTTTTCCCTCCAGATATAATTTGTAAACCTCACCTTCAAAGTATGGTATCACCGTAAGTCCTTTGTCTGACTTTTTTAAATTAGTCCTGCCTATCTGCCATGAGAAGTCATTGTCTCAGATCCTCTGTGCTGCTTTGCTAAAGAATGATGGATTTTCACATATTAAACTGAAGTAAATTCAGTTTCCATTCTGCTTCTCTTCCTGCAATCACTGTTTAGTCTCATGCATTCCCATGGATGGTGTACTCAGGCACGATGATTGCTTGCTTCTGCTTTTACCCTTTTCTTTTAATTGACACCTAATTGTTAATACTGCCTTTTCCAAAGACCGTATTTTACCTTATTTTTCCCAGCCTTCATTGTCTTTATTACTTTCTGCATCAAGACCTAACTATGTTTCATTTATAGATCTCTCAGATTCATTTATCATCCTTTCTCCTCCAGCTTCTGCACCTGCAACCTAAGATTCTTCATCATTAAACATCCATCTCACGCAAACTTCCCTTTAAACTTCTGCTGGTTTACAAACGTTCATGTCATCACCTGACAAAGACCACCTAACCTAGGTGATTCATTATACAATGCTCTGGTTTTGGAAGAAAATCAGCTTCTAGGAGGAGAGAGAAATCTGCCTGGTGCTTCCAAAGACGTTCCTTCCTCAGCATGTGAAACATCTTATAATCAATTACTGCAGGCAAATGAAGATCATTACAAAAGGATATGCCACAAACATTCTTGAATAAGGTATGTCCATGCAGAATGCTTTAACACCTGTTTGGCCCAATTAATATTTTACTTCATGAGAAACCCCATTCACTTTAATAGGGTTACTTGTGCATTTTGATACGTTTTAATAACAGTAAATGGATATATCTTGCTGACAACTCAGTAGTATTCAATTATTTGTAAGAGTTTTGCCAAAGGCAACTTTGAAAAGCAAGCTACTGTCAACAGACTTAACCTTGTCAGATAAGGGCTTGCATGCTTACCAAAAAATTGCAAAGGTCTGCAAATCAGAATCTCCTAAGTAGAAAGACACTGGACTTTGAAGACTTACATTTTCTGCCTACATTTCTGTGTTGTGCCATGCAAATAGCAAGACTGCACTTTTCTGTTCCCATGTTTATAAATTGGAATAGTCCTATACCTGTTTTGGTTTGGTGTTTTTCCTAGGACCTTCCTCTGCCATTAGGATGCAAGTGATATAAACGTTGCTGATAGCACAGCTGGGACCCCTCTTTCCTAGATGTTACTGTCCAACCAACCTTGGCCAGTTCCATCATAAAACACTCCCTTGCAGTGACATGAGGACAGAAGAAACTCATGCCTCCCCTTCTCTCTTCCTCCTGAACATCTCCAGTGTCACAGTACAGGGAGAACTGCAATATGCCATTCCTTTTCAGGATACACTGAAAACATCTGATAGTGAGAAAAGTGAAAAATAAGGATTCAAAACTCTGGATATTTGACCAATCCAATCCTCAAAGAAACCACTGCTGCTCTTGGAACCTGTACCCAATATATTTAAAGCAAACAGTAAAAATATTGTTCTAAAATTCTGTTTCCCTGTGTTATTACAGAATGACAATATTGTTTTTAGCCCATTTCCTTTAACCAGATTGACAGAATCACAGGTTGACATTCCTGTGAAATTTTATGATGTATTATGTTAACTGTGCCAGTTTGATTAGCCTTGATTGACAGCTAGTACCTGCACAGAAAGTTAAATATCTCAGGAATATAAGAGCAGCAGACAGTGTGTTGCCTCCTTCATTAGTATAAATATACAGGTAACTATAAGTACAAGAAATATGTAACAACAGAGGAATTAGCAATAAGATTACATATACCATTAAAATAACCAGGGTGTTATTACCATATTGATCATTTATACTTTCTCTCACCTAAAAACTCCATGTTTGACAAACTTTTTTAAATGCACAGTGACAAACATAACAAGTCTGAAAAAAATTGAAATCTTTCGTTCTGCAGACATGCTGTTCCTAGATATGTACTACCATGGCTGAGGGACTAAATTTAAAAATCTCAGCACACGCAGTAGCTGCATCTGAGCTATCATATCATAATGCTTGTCTCCTACAGCATCCTCATCTGTTATCTAAACAGAAGTTGAGATTCCTTCAGACTATAAAACTGGAGGGTAGGATGTCTAGTGAATTAAGCATTGAAGCTGTGTGTTCCCCCTCTAGCTTTGGGGTTCGAGTCCAGCCTACACTTCAACATGGAATATGATGGAGGTTCTCCGCTCACCCTGTAGATTACATTAATTCATATCACAAAGTTGCTGCATGTTATAAGACACAAGAAGACACCATTTCCAGAAACTGCTCTGTACTTTACTTGTACAGAAATAGGGAATTCAGGAAGCATTGTGGTGTGAACCTAGACTTTCTTATGGGCAAAAAAATCTTCAAAATCATCTCATGGGTGGTCAACAATTTTTTTCACTTTATTAGTTAAATGTCTTAGAAAGCAAGAGATAAAAAGTAGGAAGGACCTCCTTGTTCAAGTGCTTCCTTGTTGAGTTTGGCAATCTATTTGCACAAATCATCAAATATCTTTTCATAAGCATATTGATTGCCCTCTGAAAAGGACTTAATATTTTGCTCCTTTTACTGTAGCTCTTTCAGGTCCTGATTACTTCAGCAGCTGGATGTCTTCCACTACATTTCCAGCTTCAGTTTATTTGTGGCCGGTTAATTCCAAACTCTTCTTGGAACTACATGATCCTCCAACTTAAAATGCTTTCCTGGGTCTCTGACATTCTAAGCACCCCATGGAGAGCAATCATATCACCTCCTAGCCTTCTTTTTGCTAGGTACATCTAATTTCCATCCAAATTTATCCAGATTTCCAGATTTTCCATCCTCCCCATCCCAGATAAACAAATGGTTCTCCTGATGATCCTCAAAGCCTTTACCTGTATATTTTGCAGTTTGAGTTTCCCTTTCCTCAACATAGAAGGCTCCATTCCCAGCCCAACAGGGGCAGCTGCTGCTTGGGAACAGTGGGGTACCTCCACACCAGAATTCTCTAACCCCTGGTAAAACCTTTCTATGTCTCATTTCCCTCCTCTGCTTAGCCTAAATGGCATATATGCTCACACCAAGCTTGCCAGTACAACACCCTGAGACAAGGTACACACCTTGGAGGCAGAAGGACACCCTTAGCAAAAACCCCCAAGCCCCCTTGACTGGGGGTACCACCAGTAGCAGCCATTGGTACCCGGTATTTCATATAACTTCACATAGAATCATTCCCTTCTACAGCTCTATGAGTACCGTCCAATCTCCACCAGAGACAGCACTCCAGCCTTAGTATTACATTTGACTTTTTCACATTGCATCGCAGTGGTGCCTTTTAGGCTCTTTAAGATCAATTTCTCTATTTCAGTCATTTCTATCTGGTGGAATTTCTTGCTTTAAGAGAATTTAGTACTATTAGTCCCCAGGTGCATCATTTTGCACTTTCTGCTATGCAATTTCATTCCATTTCTGTTACTCTAGTCCTCAAAATTATTCAGCCCTGACTGCTTCTTTCTTTTAGTTTCGTGTCACTGGTCAACTTTTTTTAGATCTTGAGAAGCTCCTCAAAATCTTCTCTCTTGTTAGGAAACTCCATTTCACTGCCACCTCATTGAGTTTAGTCTCTTACCCACTCCACAAACTAGCAATTCTTATGCTGACACCTATACTTTCTGGTTGAATAAAAAATTTCTGATATGGCACTATAGCAAGACTTTTTGTAGTTAGTGGTTTTTTCTCCCAAAAACTCAGTTATCTGGTTAGAAAGATATCAGGCTAATCTTGAGTGATCTGCCTTTTCTATTTTCTTTTTTTATTCAAATTGAATTTCATAATTCTTCAGCCAGGAGAAAAAAAATTAAAACATCACCTAATAGACTCTGGTCTTCTATTTTAACATCTTCTAACAACTGACTACCTAACCTTTCTAACTTCCATTTTTAATTTATTGGGTCTATATAGACCAACCCTTTGGCCTTTGTAGCAACATCTTGAGCTCACGCATGTTGGAAGGGCAAATCATTTCATGTAATGTTTCAAAATAAATGCCTCTCCCTCCATAGGCCTACAGGAATTGCTTCAAGGGGAAAAAACAATGAGGAAATAAACAAAGAATAGACAGGCTTACTCTCCCACAGCAATGTTTGGCAATATTGTTAAACCAAGTGAAACTGATGGCTGGGATTGGTAGCAGCAAATTTTATTTGACTAAAACGGTTTCTTTCAAAATGTTCTGCTAAGCAAACTGATTAATTAATTTACCTACCAGGATTTAGAAAAAAAAACTTCTGTTTTTATGAGAAAAGAACAATGGGAAATTTTTCAAGTACAGAGTTTCTGTTGCACCACTCTTTAACCTGCATTACTGATATAATCAGCACAGTAATTTGACCTACTAATACTGCTACCCAGTAAAAAAAAAGTTCCATATTTGGTTGCAGTTCCCTTTAAGACGACATTCTATCATTATATTGTTATTTTTACACAATTAGCCAACAAAATTTACAGGCTTACCTCCATCCCTTAGTTCAGAATGTAATCTGTGCTTAGATATTATTTGGCATCAAAGGAAGCAGTACTGATGTTCTGGCAAAAATAGAAAGTGTATTTTCATTGCAACCTTCTTTCTGCATTTACTTCATTTCTCAATGGATGTACAATCATTCTAAGGTGTCAGTGACCGCTGTCTTAGTGACAGTGCCTTTCGTTTTCTGTCTTAGTCCTACAACCATAGTCAGAAGGTTGTAAAAAGCTGAGTTTAAAAGCCACTACACAGAAAATTAAGATGAAATTAAATTATGATTCTAAGGCACACCAAAGTATCCTAACTAGCTTCTGCTGGAGTACCTCACATTCACGCTATAATGGTACACAGGAACATGAATTGATTCCAGAGGAAAGTCTGGAACAGTCAATCAAACTTTCCACTCAAGGGGAGACAACCTCCCTGGTTGAATAAGCCTGAGGACCACTGGGAGCTGATATTCCTTCAGTGCACCCTTATCTTGCAATGAAATCTTTAAAAGCTTTCTTCCCTGGCGAGACATACATACAACTGCACAGGACTGCAAGCTCTGCCTAGAAAAAAGTACATACAGCTCTAACTTTGGCACTATTTGGATGGAAGACAACAGAGGAAAAGGATATAAGGGATAAGAAAAGGACCAGAAATGTGTCTTGCCTCCAAAAACCTCACCAACTTTTATGTATTTGGAAACTAGTGTCTATCATCTGTCACTTCCATAAACGTAAAAGGTAACTAAAAATAACAACTACTGAACATGCCTGGAATTAAATTCAGAAAATGGTCACTAAAAGTAAATTTGGTCTATTTAAAAATAATAATTTAAAAAAGTGTTAAACAGCTGTGATAGCTGTTGTTCCATGGTGTGGAGAACAAAGTGAACACCTATTTTATTTTCATAGCATGCACCTCAGCTTATTAGTGTGAATTCAGCCTGTCCTGCAGTGTAAAGCCAAACCAAAGGAATCTGCAAGTGGAAAGGCTGAAGAAAATGAAACAAAGGCAAAATTAAAGCATCCCATTCTGGCACATCCTCCAGGTGCTGCGTTTGGCAGGTGTGAGATGTGACCTAGGCACGCAGCATGCACAAGCCTCCAAATGCTCTGCCATTAGACCACAACCCTCCGGGATTGCATGTTTAAGTACTGACTTAAAAGCAGCCCAGAAAGCTCAGCAGATTAACAGAATCCAACTCCAGAAAAACTAGCCTGGCCGTGGGGATGGGGACCAGTAATAGTGCTGCTTCAGAGAAAGCTACACACCTCAGCTTTGCACACAAGCTGAAACTAGGGAGCTGTTAATTCAAAGACTGGAATGGTGCTGGCTGTAGAGGTCCCTGATCATTTGCTGATGGGGTTGGGAACTGTATGGTAATGGAGATCTGAAGAGTCCAAGGGACATGTGCTGCATGCAACAGCTCTAGTATCACAAAAAAATATGACTGGAGACTCACATGCTAGAACAGAGAGGTATAAACACAACATTCAAACCTCACATAAAATATACCTAAGGGAAATAAAGTAAGGACATTGCTCAGTGAAACACCAATAATCTTTCCCAGCTTTATTTTTAAAATTCTTCAAGTATTTGGATTATATCAAAGTATTTACAATGCAACTTACATGCATGAAACAGTTGTTTCACTGTGAAAGTGCATGACCTTTTCCCTTGGGAAGATTGCTTGGATATATTAACACATGTTCATCGGGGCTTCGATACAATCGTTTGGAGGTTTTATGTAATACCCTTTAAAAATTTCTAAAATGGTTTTTTGTAGTTGGTTTTGGGTGTGTGCATGTTATTTTAATAATTGCTTGATCTGTGCTTTATCAAAGAGCTAAATTCAGGCACAGGAAGAAAAGATATTATATCACCATTTTAGCATTTCATTACCTTATCACACCTATTTGGGTCCATTTACAGTTAAGCCTTTCATTAATTTTTTGAGTACAACTCAGACTCCTCTAGTTTGAGGGATATTTTTCAGGTTTCTTTGTTTAAAACTTACAGTCTGGTTTTGATTAGGCCTCTACCGGCTTCTGTTAAACTACCATGTTTCCAAGCACTCAAAAATTATTTTGCATTTGAAACTTGTTATTAAGAAATAACCCGTTAAAATAATGACTGGATAATCATTGCCCTAAAAAATCTGGGGCGTTTCCCATTCTCTGTCATTTCCAGGTGACTTACTGAAATGTAGATTTTTCCTCTCCATCATCATGCCTACAACAGCTGAAAATGGTCAATCAGCGGTCAATCAGCTGATGGCAGATTTCTGCTTTTGGCAAGATCATAGGCAAGGATCTCATCCAAAACAGTTTCCCACTGCTTTTTTACATGCTTGGCTTTTCACACAGAAATATTTAAGCATGTTCTTCTAGGATTATCTTTAAGAAAGTTTCCCAATGGTTTTTCAGTAGGAAGAGAAGAAAAAGAACAGATCCCTCAAACCACATAGTTTTGATATTTGAAAAATGCACAAGAACAAGCATGCCAACTAAAATTAGAATCTGATGATGAAAGAAATAAAAATCAAAATCAGGCTAAATCTGAAAGCATAGAAGTTCAAATTCAGTCTACAGGCACTAGTTGTGGCTCCATTATTAGAGCTGTGCTAAGTTTTGTAAGTCAAAATCAGCCAGTGGTCTCCAGTCACATATTTTTCAAAATACTTCTCTCTACCTGTTGCACATTTTAAGAGTCTCTTTAGGTATTAAACATTTCAAAACATAACTTCTTGAACTGATGCATAACTAGGCCTATTAAGAACAACTGGAAATGCTACTCCACAGTGGTTTTTTTTAATAACTTATGTGCCATTCTTGGGTTACAGGCAAATGTTAAAGTGAAGAAAGAACGGCTTTACAAATGGTAGATTTGCAAAAATAATCCAATGGCCTTGTTTGGTAGTTTATTTTCTAGACAAAGAAATTTTGGTAGGTAAGGTGGGTATTGGACTCTTACTGCATCTCAGATAAATCTTAATAAAAATGCATGACATACTGTTTGATGATACTGAATTCCCCTTGCAGTGCCAAATTACTATTCCTGTTACTGGTACTTCTCATCATGGAAGACAAAGATATACTCAGGGTGAATGAAATTGTTGTTTCATTGTGACAGGAGAATGGAGGGGTGTGCTCTGTGCATATGTGTACAGCAGAACTTGGAGATTAAAAGGGAAAAAATTGGAGAAGTGCAGTCTCTATATTCCCATTGCTTACATAAATATTCTCCTAAATATGCTGTAGCTTTGCTTTTAAAACAGATGTGGTCAATATAACTGTAAAAATAAAACATATTTTATATCATAAGCAATGTAAGGTATGTTCCTTGTAATAAATGCTCTCTCTGTTTATTCTTCAATGTAGGAAATTTTAAATAACTACAAAAACAAACACACACATGTGCGCGCACACACACACACTGACAACCCCAGACCAAAAGCACAACAAAAAGCAAATGTTCAATGTAGTAGGACTGAGAGCACATATTGGTTAAAGTGAAACATGTTATTGCATGGCTGTAACTCTTTCCAAAATAAACATTTTGACTGCTTGAATTAAAATGGAAAAGAAAATAAGACGTGTTAAATATGGCAGCTTAAAGGTAAGACACCATGAGAAAGAACTCAAACAAATCTGTTTCAAAACAAAATTAAGAATATAGTTTATAAAAAGCCACTGTGTTTTGTCAGTCTGTGGTAGCAGTTCAGTATGCAATTAATTACAAGAGAAAACTGAGTTCAGTAGTGATTTGACCTGACTAGTTAGGCTGAATATAACACAAACACAGGGCAAAAATTATGGCCACAAACTCCCAGATTCAGAATGACAGAAGAGGTATTTCCCAGAAATTATTCCAGCCTAGATCCTGAGCACAGAGTTTGGTCTCTGAGTTCCAGTCTCATTGGGAACCAGTACTCAAAGGTTGACAGAGAAGCAGACCATGGGCCCTGCCCAACAAGCACTTCCATGTACTTGCTAAGGGATCCTGCTGTTTGGGTTTTATTTTATTCAGAAGACACATTTGCATTGAATTAGGCCTCTGCTGAATTCTACTATTTCTATCTTTGTATACAGTATTGGTTTGACTGCCAGATAATCTCTCTTCTGCTGATGCAGAGGCAACTGCTCCTTTGTAGTAATGCGTTACTCTGCTTTGATGGAAGTTTAACTCCAGAGTAATCAGCTTTCCTTGCATTAATGCCCATGAAATTCAGTAGCTGAAATCAACCAGACAGACCTGGCTCCCGAACTCCAACGAGGGCATCACCCTCTGCTGCCCCCCAGCTCTGGGGGAGGCGGGATGGCAGGAGAGGAAGGGAGACAGAGAAGTTGCCAATGCTCCAGGAGAGGAGCCTTCGGAGGACACCAGTGTTACAGCTGGGAGTGCAGTATGGTCTCCACTAGGCCTCAAATGACAGTCACCAGTGCCCTCTACACCTCCTCTAGATCTAGATTGTCATCTTGCCTTAGAGTGAAATGTACAGCATTAACATTGATTTTTGGTGTCAAAAACAGCCATCCACTCTGCTGAACTGTTTAACCAAAGAGTGTTTCCAAATGTAGATGAAGAGATGTATAATCACAGTTGAAAGCGGATTCCTTTACACCCAGCACTGCTTAGAACAATTACCAGCATAATATGAAGCAGGGTGAAAGTTTGATTGATTTAGCTAGAAAAGCTAACCATGTTTTTTCTGGAAATTAATTTTATGGGTTCCTCAGCATTTGTGTAAAGCAAGTTTCAAGTGAAAAGAAACATCTCTACTTAGACTGTTTAGAGTTAGGACTGCCTCTTCGAGTATCATTTGAAATATTTCAAAGCAGACCTATTAGGCAGTTTTACAAACTAGTATATCCAAGCTGCCTTTACGGGCTGTGATTCAATTTGTGTTCGTACTTACATTGTCTTTATTCCAATAAACGTTCTACCATAAACTCTGCATAATTTAACCTGCAAATACAGCAGCATGTCTTAAGCTCCAACAATAGACCTGAAAGCTCACAGTATTCATACTCCTGACCTGCTACAGACTCACACACTAGCAGACTAGTTAGAAGACAATTAGTCCAATTTCACATTTCCTAGCAGCCGAAAAATTTCATGTTATTTCAGTCACAGTGGATGGATGCCAAGTTCACTGGAAACAACCCTGCTGATTTACCCAGTCCATTTTAATACTTTAGAAATACTGTTAAAACATGGCTGTCCTAATTACACAGGGATCAGTGCACAGTGTCCCTCTCACCCAGGATTCTCCCAGAAGAGTTGCAATCACCTGCATTCCCCTTAATTTCACCATGCAATTCCAACTAATTTCATCCTAGTACAGTGCTGTCAGACAACTCCCATGTCTCTGCGGTTTTAATCGATTAGCTCAATGTCTCTATAATGCATCACCAGCTGCCAGGCACAGAACTGGACGCTTCGCAAGCATTTCAACTAAAAGACAGTTTAATTACTATAGCAGCATCTCAAAGGCATAGGCACAAGGACTTGGAAAGGAATTATTAAAATATTTGGTGTCAACAAACCACTTTATAACTGAGCAAACAATGACAATCAAAAGGTAGGAAATAAGGACAAAGTCACATTTTTAAAAAGCCTTTTTTTAATGGACTCTAATGTATTCAGGCAAATGGACTGCCGTAAGTATTACTGTTTACACAATGCAATTGTGCTTTGCGATAATTCTTTGCTGGAATATAGACATGTAAAAATTGACATTGCTGTCAGAAAATTACAATACAAGAAAGATACCTTAGATTAGAAAATAGTTGAAGTAAATGAGACAATAGACTGCCTTAAATTAATGAATTACTGAACCAGACTGTAAACTTTGGTTCATTCCTTGCACCACTTCTGTGCACGAGTGCACAAATGAGTGCACTCACTTGAGTGCAATGAAAGGATCGTGTGGCTGACTATCTGAAATGAACATGTGCAAAGGAAAAAACAGACTTTTAAAATAATAGCACTTTTAAAAGAATGAGACAAATGACCACAGGTGTTTAGGGCAAATCCTTTCGTCCCACCTTGTGCAAGGCTACAGAATGGTCAAAATACAGTACGAAACCCTTGTTTCTGCTGCATAGGCAGAGGACAAGGAAGTCAAACTATACGAGCCCCAAACAGTCAGATCCAGTAGCTCTCACAAAACACACATAGAACCAAGCTTCACCAAGACGCAAAGAGTATGACTGCAAACCACAGAGGTATAATTGGATTTAAAGCCTTTTCCAGCTGACATAAATGTTCGCTCATTTGCTCAAAGCTCTCCTTCAATGTAAGGCTTGCAGTAACTTCAGTCTGGCTGTATCCTAAAACTGGCTATTGATGGGTTGGCAAGTGCTGGGAAAGAGTTCAAGGTCACATGCTCCACTCTAGTGGGAGATGTCTATATTTGATCTTGGTGACCTCTTCTAGCAGTCTGAAAGGATGGCATTGACAGAAGCTGCATAAAGACTTGCCCATTTTTCTATACTACAAGGAGGGTCACTATGATTTATCACCTTTGTGATGGGAAGAAAAGAAAGGGATGGAGATAAGAAAACTTACTGAACTTTAAGTTCTAAGAACCTCAGGGCAACATTGCAGGTAAATGGGAAATAATAATGTTAGTGCTCAGGCCTCGCACAGCGCCAGTGTGATACATGGAAGCATGTGAGACTGGATGTCATCACATTCCTTAACTGGCTCATTTACACCATTTAAAACATGCCATCTCATTTTATTAACTTACTTTTTTGTTGGAACCTCAGCTATCTGATTTTCCTTGGTGCTATAAAACAAATTCTGAGTTACAGAAACACATGAAACCTGGGGTCCTCCATTTTAAAAGCAGAAAAATCTATGAAAAGTTTCCAATGCCTAATGCACATACTTGCTTTGCAACATACTGTCTCACAGCAAGTTTTCGCAGAACTGCAGCAACTTCTTTTCTATCACTTACCCATTTGCCTTTCTGCGGCATTCTGTGCTTAAGTGAAACACACAGACACCTCAGCTTTCACTTCCCTTCTGCAAATATGAGCATACAAGCCAGTTTGGTAACTAAAATGTTCACTTAGTAATCAGCACAAGGCACAGTTATAAAGTAAATAGTAAGTTATAAGATACTTTTTGAACTCAGATGAATATGATCAGTTTAGATTTAACAATTTAGCCACCTTTATGATTTTCTTTTTCTAATCTGGGCAAGACATAAGCCTTTCCTCACTTTTAGAATACGAATTTCAGAATTTTTGTTAACTTTAAAAAGCTAGCAATCAATACACAGGGTACGGTACTAGCTTCCATCTTTAAGGAATTTAAAAGCATGTACATTGTTGAGTCTGTAATACATTTGCAATTTACATTTTAGAAGTAAAACACAATGAATTATTTCTCCTATGAAGTGCTGATTTCTTCACACATGTAATAAAGCTAATGTACATGGAAGATATTGCTGTTCAGCTGCAAAGTGATCAGCAACATGCAGGAACTAGTGCAAAATGCCTCCCAAATAAACATGGTAACACTGCACAAAAAAATCTGCCTTAAACTCACAGTTGTTTTGATTCCTGTTCTTCATCAGCCCCATTACTGGTCAGGTCTCTAAAGAACAGGTAATTTACATTTTTCAGTAGTTACATACCATCTGCAAGTGCAAGTGCAGTCAGCACAGGGGCATGGGTTTGTTTGTTCATTCACATATTTGAAACCTTTTATTGAGAAACAAAAGTGACCACATATACTGCAAACTCTGTGATGCAGCAGGAGTCATCAAAGATATTATCTCACCAGTAGACCCCTACTAATATACAACTATTACTTAATCTGTGGTTAGGTGAAGGGCTAATGTGACTCTTACTACACTGACTTGTTTGCTTAAGAAGTGATATCTAATTTCCTTGTCTAATTATGGGAAGTACCAGGAGGAGGATTGAGGTTTGGTGTTTTGGGGTTTTTTTCAGAGTAATATCACACATAGAAAACAGCATCCCCTTGTTATTTTTTTTACGCTGCTTCGTAATGAGTTGAGAACTGCTTCTTATTCATAATGTCTACAAACAAATTTAGCCATTTTACCCTGGAGAATTAGCCATTGGGTTTTCCAGTGTCTGATTAACAAGTGTCTAGAGACCATTGTTCCCAGGGCAATCAATCTTTTGCTCTACCTTCCTTAATTTTTGTCCAAGGCAAATTTAATGACAGTAGTTCTCTTCCCAGGAAGTTCTTAGTTTTTGGGAGCACAGCATACTGCAAAGTGATTTAACTTGTTAGCAATTGTGGTTGTACATTCACATAATTTTCGAGAATCTAATGGGGAAAAAACCAACGAAAAAAAAAAGAGAACTAACATGCAAACCTGAGCTGGAACACCTATTTCTCATGTGAAACACTGTCTCCAGATGCTGCAACTGCACACAGGCACACTCTTCAAGTATGAATTCTAGCTCAGATTCATTTAATACTGATTTGACTTCAGAAGAAGGAAAAAATATTTAATTCATTATCACCCATCCCTGAATTAGATATATGAATGTGAAAATCTCTGTTACTAATTTTAATTGCACTATTCCCTCTCCACAGGAGACTGTTAAATTGGTTTGGTGAAATAGTAGTGAATCACATCAAAGTAGTGGGATACATTTTATAATATATCTAAATAACTATCCCATTTTCCCAGCATGTTGCTGTGTATTTTAAGTATTAATATTATGACTCCAGTTTAGAAGAATGTAGCTTTATTTTATTCAAATAAATTTTCCTAGTACTGTATGTTAGCACTGTTAAAAATCAGGCTAAATTCTAAGTGGCTATCAAGTAATAAAGGAGAAACATTTACTGCAGAAGTCAACACGAAAATGTGTTTGCCTAGTCATAAAACACTCATGAAAGGAGCTCGCAGATGCATCATTTTGATGCAATAATGGTCTTTCCCATCTAATCCCACTTTTTTCCCCTCCTTCAGCTGCAATGTTTATTACCTGAACCTAGAATGGGCTTACTTGTTCGCTTGTTATTCTTTGTTGCAATTCTATCAGGTTAGACACTAACATTTCTCAATAGATTTGCAGCATTATTAGTACCACTTATCACCAACTCCCACCCAGAAGTGCAACGTGGTATCAGACATCAACACTACCTTTGGCATTGGTTTCCTAAGAATGCAAAAGCCTAGATGACTGAAGAGCTTCATAAACGTTCAAAGAGCAAACCTTGAAGAAATACCCATCATACGGCAAGAAAAGGTGTTTAGAAGCAAGATTTTCAAAACATGCCTATATTAGACTGCTAAAACAGCTAAGTATTTCAATATGTAAAGACACCTAGAGCCTGCATAAAGAAAGAAACTCCTACCATAAATAGTCTCAAGAGTGACTCACTGTAATTTGGGGGACCATGCAAGAGAATAGAGACTACAATTCTGCAAGGACTAGCATTTGTCAGACCGATAATTTAAAGAGAAATTTTGCACTGAGATTTGCATCAAGTTTGATTATGAGTCTAGATTTTCAATCTTGACGCAAAATTTATCTTTAAATTTGAGACTGCTTTGTGTACCTGAAATATAGAGTGTTTAAGGTGAGCAGCTGTATTGTGCTTTAAGGTCTGCACAAATATATATGTGTTTCATTGTACAATTTTAGGCAGAATAAGGCAATGAGAATTTGAGTACTGAAGGAGAAAGAAGAGATTGCCAGCCAGAGCAAGAATTCCCTGCTTCAACAGGTATACTAATATTACTCCTTCACCATCACTTGCTCATTGTCCAAGTCACTATCTATGTTTTCTCTGTCAAATTTGACAGGTATTGTTTCACCTGTGACCAGACTGTCCTTATGCAAAACATGCCACATATTAACACGGTAAAGCTGAAGGGACACAATGATGGCAAAATTCTTCCTTAATAGGAGCTTTCTCGAAAAAGAACACTGAATTTTCATTCGCTGCCATACGTGGCTATGAATACAAGCTCCAGTAGCTGCTAAGAGGGAATGTAGGTTCTAGAGGGACCCCAGGTCTACTGAACCCCATAGCAGCAAAAAAGAATCTCCTTCCAGAAAACCTCTTCTTCATTTTAGTAAAAATAAAAACTGCACAAAGAACAGCAAGCATATAGTAAGACAGCATGTAGTAAGGGTTCCAGCACTGGAAAAACTATGAATGCATCAAGTGTTTGGCAAGCTGGTTATTATTATACAGATCTGGTCTTCTGCCAGTTTTCATAAATCCCAGCTAATCTTTGATAGCACCTGTCTTTCCTCTTCTGGCTCCCACCATTCAGGCCATAAGAAATAGGCCCTCTCTGCTTACCCTGGCAGCATGGGGAACAGTGGTTCTCCTTCACCCAAGTGCTCAGGAGGCTGAGGGCAGGACATGCAGATGAATGGAGCAGGAGATGCTGAAGAAGGATTAACAACAGGGGCATATTGCATAGTATAGTGAAGAATGCATGTGATCTTACTACCATGTATCAGAGCACCATACTGCTGTGGATAGATTATTTCTAGTACTTATACTGATGCAGCATGTGAATCCAGACACCACCGCTTTTTTCAGTATAGACATGCTCTCGGGTGAAGGTGTTGAACGGGAAGCTGAGGAGAATGAAAAAAGATAGCATGACCTAAAAATGGAGCAGAACGGAATCTGAAGAAGCAGCAACGGCAGAAATAAATTATTTTAATTATTTGAATTAATTTATTAAATCATTTGCCTGAAAGACCACACAGACCTATGTGAAATTTGACAGCCTGCTTCCAATGAAATTCGGTGATACAAAAGTTAAATATACCCATTTATAAATGGGGTGGTCTGTATGCACAGATAACATACACAAAACGTCGTATGCTTAAGAAACTTTCATGAGCTTTAAAACAGGCAAACTGCTCCTTGTTATTTCACATCACCTACAGCACATACTCCTTATGGTTGTGAGTTAGAGTCATTGGACATACAGACACTGGACATCTAAGGATTCCTGAAAAATTAGTATTTGGTTAAATGCACCATTTTTTAAATTTCTTGCTGAAAATCACATATGTGCAGTTCAACAATTATTGTTTCCTTTGAGAGGTATTCTGTAGTGCGAGAGGTGATTGTTGCAATTTCTGGGCCAGAAATGTGTTAAAAAGCAAGGGAAGAATTGTATTGTGTCCAAGTAATGGTGAAAATGTCCCTTCTACTAGCTTTTATTAGCCATTCTTGCTGCAGCTTAAGATTTTTTTAAATTATTATTTAAACTACAGAGGGACAAGATCTACAGAGCACTGCCATTGCATAAACATATCAGGCAAAATAAAAAGTGACCGGCAGCTGAAGTCAACGCATGCTTCTTCAAAATTATTTGCTTACTGGTCTAGTTAGATGTCTTCCCAATATCATCATCAATATTTTAAAGCTTGTAAAAGAATGGGTTTCTATGATTTTAAATTAAACACTATTATATGCCCAAAGTCATTCAGAACTTGAAGACAATGCTTTAAGATAGAACTTTAACAAGAGACATCATCAATTCAATTCTGTGATTTAACTATAAAATGTATCCTCATTTAAAATTGTATAAATAAGTTGGAGTACATGGCAATGTAAGAAAGACTGGGAGAAAAAAGTGTTAATTTAATTATGCTAATGGTACTCTTGTAAGTGCAAAAACAGATGGCAGAATGAACAACAATGGATTATTTTTTTTAATCAAGCAATTTTGAATAAATATTTTTGCTCAAAACCAGTAAGCAACTATAGCATTGCAGAAAAGCGATAGTCCTCAGAATATCTCTTTTCCAGGGGTCCTTCAACCGATCCATAAAAAAATAACACCCATCGTCTTATCAGTCACCTCGCTCTGACCTTCCCTAGCGGCTATTACCAAAACAGAACTAATTTCCTGGTTACTGAAAAATAAGCTGATCCCAATGCTGCTTTTGAGCAAAAATATGCAATTTCTGGCATTCATGTCAGACTATGCATGTAACTTTTAGACTATAACTAATGGGTATAAGTAACAGATTTTACAGAGACCAAAAGTTGGTGCAGTGGACAAAAAGTTATTGGATTCCGTAGGTCTAACACTTTAGCCACCATTCTACATAATTAATTAAATGACCATATTGAACTTTACAAGTATGGTAGACAATATCTGTTTTGACCTGCTGCCACATTACAAAAAGCTAAAAAACCCCGTTCATTCTCCTACACACATTTTTGTAATGATTAGTCCAATTAGCAACTTTAAACTGTTCAATATTGCAGGACATAAACTAATGACGTTTAAATAAGTTAAAGTGCACAGCCTGTTCTTCAGAAACCTTCAAGGTCAGCAAATAAGGTCCTTATCCTGTAGATATTAATTTCCTTTTATTCTGATAAAAATATAGAGAGAGGCAACTGTCTTTGTTTAGCATTACCCCAGGTACCACATTTCAAGTACTCGATTTAAGACAGCGTTGGCAGTCATTTTATACACACACACATTTATAAATGTCAAATATGTAGGTAAACTATATGCATATAGCACCATTTTACATTCATATTCATGCGAAAAAATGCACACAAAGACAGTGTTTTCTTTTAAAAACACCCCCAAAGTACGTACATTTATGGACCCAAAGGGCTGGTATGCACATCTATTCTTTCACCATATCAGCTAGTCTAATAAAGGATATTACTTGCAGACCTTGTCTTGTTTACATTTATGAGGACATTGCTCTACAAAGAGGCAAAATGAAGCATCCAGATGACATCTGCACTACTATATCACTGCACAATGTTATTTTATTTAGACGTGCAGGTGAGTACATTGTCCAAGCTGCCAACTGCACTTCTGTAAGCAATCATTTTAAAAGTGCACTTGTGAAACTGTGAGTTCAAAGCACGATGACAGCCAAGCAGCCATCCCCTAGAATATTTACCCTCTCTACATGAAATTAGAAAGGATATTACATATGCCATTGGTGAAGATACCTGGTATAAATTTCAGCAAAGTCCTCCTTCCTAATTGCACAATATTTGTAGATAATCACTTAAAGATAGACTGATAGCAATCTTGAACAAAATAATTGTTATGAAATGCAGCTACCATTTTTGTCTTTAAAGTAATCTTCAAAATATTTGATCTTTAATACATGAAAGAACTGGACAAGATACTCTGGCTATTTGGGGAGAGCCTATGGCAATTCTGAATTACAAGCTGTTTACTCTGTTTATATGGGGGGAAATACAGTGACAGAGAAAGCACCATTTTTAAGGTGAAACATTAGTTAAATTCCTTGATGTTAATATTTAACTGTATATTCTGTAACGTTAAAAAGAAAGTAATATAGATTTTTGACAACAGATCTATAAGAATTTTTCATTAACAACTCCCTGAGACCACAGCATCCCAATTCCCTGAGATTTTCAGCTCTATTTCATAACCTTCATGTGTCTCAGAGCCACCTCAGTATGATGACGGAAGGACAATATGTAGGAACACCTAAAGGTCAGTGACTTTTCCATGTCATTGTAGGGTGGGTATTCAGGAGAGTACCCAAATAACCCAATGCACACTATCTGTGATGACTGGCTTCCAGGGATTTCAGGTAGCTTCAGGACATACCCTGCAGTCAAACTGTATGACAGCCGCAAGTGGACTAGGATTCATTAGAATTTACTTGTACAATATTGTTTTTCTACTAAAGTTTCAAGCAATGTGATAAAAAAGCTTTTATTTTTAGCAATTGTACCACATGTATATTAATAATCTGCATTATTAAATAACATGTATCAACAATGTGCATTAAATGTGCAACCTTGGCCTTTGACTGAAGTTGTGTGTCCAGCAAATTCCAGGGGAACCAGGTGAAAATATGACCTTTCAGATAATAGCATGCAAATCCATCAATCAACTCTACCCTGTACTGCACTTCAACCCATCTGAGTCTGTAATGAATCTGAAGAAAATAAGAAACTGAATGCAAATAATTGATCTCTTACTTCTTTTACTTCTAATGAACTCAAGTTCAAGCATGTAAAAAAATACTGTACATGTTACTGATCCGGAAGTGATTCAGAGAAATTTTGTCTGTGTAAAAGTTACTTTTTAAAATGAAAGCCAAGGAATACTTGAGAAGCAAAATATAACTAATTCTTATCTTTGGGTTCTGTCAACATAAAAGAAAGTTGGAAGCAAGTAGGGCTGGTATATCAACAGCATCCTTTCTATCAACATATTGCTATTAATTTGGAGTAAACTTAGTAATTATTTTTAGCATCAGACTTTCTGAAATGTGGTTATGAATCACTACCAAATTTAAGTATTAACGAACGCTTCTTCTTACAGTCAGGCACCTCTCTGCCAAAGAATCAGTGTAAGCAAAAAGAGAAACTTGAAAACTAATCTGCTGTGTTTCTGTATAGCACATACATAATAACTACCTGTCTGGTGAGAAAACTGGAACGGTGAAATACTAAATATTCCTCACTGTAAGTTTGTTGTCGGGTGCTTACCTATTCTGTCATTCTTTAAAGACTTCTGAAATGGAACTATTTCTACCATTCTTTAACAGCTGTACAACAATCTACATCAGAAAGAAAAAGAAAAAAGAAACATTCAAAGCAGTACACACCTCCTTAGTAACATTTTCCAGCACGCTCATTAATTGCTTTAGGTCATGAGTCTTACTGGATATAAACACCAGCTTTCACCCTCAGAACCACACTGCAGGTCTGTCCTCACATCCAAAGTGAAATGTATTTCATGGTCTGAATTCTGTCCTCTGGGAATTATTAAACCACATTCCAAAACCACTGCAAGTAACATTTCAGTTTAGCATGATTGGCAGGTCACTTAGGAGAGTCCCTGTACTGCTTTTTAAAAGTGTATTACTTTTGATGCCCAGAAAGGACAGTTTTCAGAGGTCAAGCTTCAGATCACTGGTAGCAAGCCTAAAAGCCTATATCAAAGTTTTCTGCACTATACCTACCTGTAAGTAAATAAAGAAGAGTTTAGCTTCTAATGCCATAGTGAACAAAGAGAACAACAATATTAAGAGCTCGTACCAGCTGTTGGTTTAAATCAATATTTGCTTGGCCTGTTTTCCCAACTAACTTTTATACTTTACACATAAATATCGACTTGCATTTGAAGACTGACCCAATCCAATGTGACCTCCCTCCCTCCCCACACTCTTTTGCAACTCTCCAACAGTCCCTCCTTATTGGTAACACTTCTTTGACAAATTTTTCTACTTTCCTTTTCCAAGCCCTCCACTTGCCACTCTGACCCTATCTCTGCCTGTCTTATTACTGTCCTTGTCCAGCTCCCTCTGAAGGCTTCCCATACTCATCATGTCCCTATTACTTTACAAGCAGTTTATGATCTTCCTATTCTAGATCCAACCTAGCGTATTTCAACTCCACTCTTCTCTCTCAACACCATTCCATCTCAAAGTGCTACGATATTATACAAAGTTTTCTCTCTTTGGGTCTTTAATCCCTCATGAGCAAATTTCTCCATCAGATCATCTCTCTCTGTGCTCACCAGTGACCTCCTCACACCATGAAAGCACATCTCTTTATTAGTGTCATAGGCCTTCACATCCATGTATATCATAAAATGTGATGTGCCAGTGTCTTCTTACACTGATATATGGCTGCTTTAGCAGGGGTACAGTCATATTATCAATGGCTAGTGGATATCATCGCAGGTTTGTGATAGTGAGCTCTCCTTGCTCTCTTTGAAGAAATCATTAGTATACAACATGGCCACTGAACCAGTGTCCTTAGAAACTGGGAGCATAAGCCCTAACAGAATTTTATTTAAAAAAAAAAAAAAAGAAAAAAAAAAGGGTCAGATTAACAAACACACAAGACAGAAGGGATGATTCAGCTACTATTATTCATTTGTCTTTAGATATATTTTTCTTTTCATTGTGACCAAGGAGCAAAATTAATCAGTTTCTTAGGCAACCAAGGGTTAGAGGCAGCAATTGGGCCTCTGATAATAATATTCAAATATACAATTGCCAGAAGTCTGCATTACAGACACTTGTAGAACAGTTACGTGGGGCCATACTTGCAAGCTCTGAAATGTCAGAGAATAAACTGGAAATTTTCAAACCACTGTTTATATATATAGGGTTCAGTTATGACCATAGTAAAGTTGTGCACCGGTGCATAGGGTAAATCAAGAATTGTTAGCATTTATATTTTATTAGCAGTAAATAAACCAAGCACATAGTAACAATACTATTCATAAGAACCTTTGTCATTAGCCTTCTCTTCCTTAATCATAATGTAAACTTGAGAATTAACTCTTGATTAGCTGCTCTTCTTGCCAAATGTAACGCTTGCTTTTTCCACTATATCTTAAATATGAATCAACAAAATGACCATAGTCACTGAGTAAATAATGCTTTTTAAAAAAGGATTCTGAGTATAACTTTGAATATAACAAAACCAAACAATACCCTAAAGAAAAAAAAAAACCACAGGGATTCTTCTGAGCAGGTCACTGCCTAAGTCAAGGCTAGCCTAGAGTAGATATTAACTGTCTAATCAACAATTATGTAAAACCTCACTTACAATACCTTTTACTTCAAAGTTAATAAACCTCATCAAAACTTTTTGCTCCTTTGATAAACTTTTTAAAAGGCAAAGGGGGCCATTTTTGCAGTTAGAGTTTTATCAGAAGCTAGTGGGAAGTAATTATTCACATGGCCTGCTTTTATTAGGAAATCAAAGGGGTTTCTTAAAAATAATGATTTTTCAATCTTGAATCATTTTGTGCGAGGAATACTTCTGCTTCTATACTTGTCAATTAGGTAGATGCATTCAATCAGATGGAAAAGTATCTGATTAAGCCTATCTTCTTCCCCATCCTTACAAAAGAGATGAACAAAATCAGAAATTAAGGAAAAACTACCAATAAACAAAAACATTGAAACTCTGTACCCGACATCTGGATTAGAATTATGAGAATTGTTGCAGAAGCCTTTTAAATTATTTATTCCTTACTGAACAGAGTGGACAAGGTGATAAAGCAATTATGGCATCTCACAAAAGACTCGGATACGTCAGTTTGAGGCATGTCCCAGATTCACGCAGGAAGTTGTTGCCACTCCACCCAGGTGTACCAGGGAGGGAAGTCAAGGGCTGTTGGCTGTGACAATCACTACATCATTCCCTCACAGGCTGTTGGCTAATGGTGAATTGGTGTGCTTTAATACTGCCAGCTCAGTGACCACTTCTGCTCAGGAAGAACCTTTGACTGGGCAGAGAACTCTCCATGGAAAGATAAAATAAAATAAAAAACACCTGCTGGTAACAGAACATAAGCTGCCCATGAACTTTTTATCAAATATTACTCAACAATTACCTCTTTACAGACAGATAAAAATTAATAATTAGTATTTAAAGTAGAACATCTGCTTTGATGTCTTTGGCATCATTCAATGGACTTAGCTAAAATACTCAATTTATAGGGAAAATAGTTTTAGTGATCTGGATTAACATGGGCAGAATTACCCAATTTCCAGTATAAAAAAAAAATCAAGCAAGAGAACAGAAAGACACTTCCTGTTCATTTAACTCCTGAAAGATTTCCTACAATCATAATCTGAAACCCACTTGAAAGTTTTGCTAGATAGCATGCAAGTACAGTACATACTGGCAAGAGTCAGGTGGATTTCAATTCTGAACAGAGATCTAGCCACAAATAACTACCGAATGTGTAACCAGAGAAGGAGATAAATCAGGAAAGTCAGTAAGCCCTACATCTCTTCTAGTGTATGAGGACCATTTTCCAGATTAAGACCAACTTCCTTGGCCAGAGTGCTTACAATACTAATATTCCTCTCTTGCTCATGTAACATAAAGCTGCTTATCAGTAAATGCTGTTTGTGATTGTCTCCTCTTCAACCATTCTACTACCAACCCAATCAAGATATACAGCTCCGCTACCTAGGAATCACGAGAATGAAGAACCACCATAAGGTGTGAAGACTGAAGTTCCACACAGTAGCACTCAGATTAGGGAGATTATTAGTTGCATAAAATATTAACAGCAATGCCATTTCTATTGCTCATGAAGTTGTTGGTGGAACACTAATTTGTACCACAATCCCAGATGCTTCTAGGCACAGAGACTGGGGAAGGATGGGTCTCTCCCAACTTTTGCTTGCCATCCAGCACCATGGACTCACCTACAGTCCCCTCTGAGAGATGGAACCATCTCTGTTTCCATCCCCAACCACCCTGGATTCCCATGTCCAAGATGGGGTGGAGCTATTAGTTAAGGCAGAGATATTACACATCCCTGTTCTTCTGGAGTTCATTTCCCAAACTGACGACATATGTCAAAATGCTCCAACATTTAACTGGCTTTTAAGATGCATCAGCATACTGTAAACGTCAATCAGTTGTGACCTAACAGGATAGAATCTATGTAAATTATTATTCTACCCTAATTAAACTGTGAGTCACATACAAGTCTTCTATCTATCACTAAGCTTCTTACAACTTCAACATCTTTTCTAATCACCTGCAATTTACTTCACAGTTGCAGCTCTGCAACAAAGGGGCAGATGAAACAATGACAAGATATTGCTTTACTTTTCCTCACCTTCCATGTTTAAAAAATTGCAAATCTACACTTGAAACAACATTCAGTAAGTCTAAAAAGGCTAAGACTGTACACCTCTTAATTTCTGTTGAAGTGTTAAGAAGATTTTTGTATTATACATGGACTGATTTTCTGGAGAGCATATTTCTAGAGTTTCTGTCCTGCAGAAAATGGGAATATCAGATGATTTCTGGGGTGATGGGGGTGGGGGCTGGAAAGGGCAGGAGGTGTTTGTTTTTCCCCGTATAGAAGAAAAAGAACAAAAAATGAAAAAAAAAAAAATAAAGAGAGAGAAGAGAGGTTACTTAAGGGATGGGATTCTTCCAATGTGAAATGATAACAAATGAAACAGAGGAAAATGATTGGGTTGGATGAACTATTTGTATGTACAGCAAATTATATTTCTCATCCTTCCTGTTTCTTCATAATACTGCAGTATTATGTATTTACAGACTTTTGGTACATTCTGGAGAAAAGGAGACATTCCCCTCCACATCACCACTTCCAGTTATGGCAAATTACCTCCTTGAAAATACCTAAAAATGGAGTTAGATTAGATAGACAGATAGCTAAAATAAGGACACATGGGGAGTAAGTTTTTTTTTTTAAAAAAAAGAGTAAGTACTCCGCAATGCATCTTGCCTGGTTATTTTTATAATCAAGCTGGCTACCATTTTAAAAAAAAAATCATGTCCATTATAAAAACTTACTTATACTTAAGGGAAAAGTAAAGAATTATTTTCACCAGGAAGGGAAGCGATGCATGTAAGGGACAGCTGTAACATTTCATAGGCAGCAGGTTTTTCTTCAGTGTCCTATGTATGTGGATTCAGCCTTGGAAGTGTGACAAAATGGTAGATAATAATAACAATCCATGCAGATTTTAGCTACAAACATGTGATAGAGATTCCTTATCCAGGAATTTCCTATTACCCGCAACCAATTCTTTTTCCAGGACCTCAGTTCTTTCCAACACATTTTCAGTTTCCTTAATGCATGTAGTCGGTAATGCCATTATTTTGGTTTTGTGCTTCCTTTTAAAATGCGTACACAGCTACCAGATAAACAACTCCAAACTTTTAAACTCTTACATTTTGTTTTATATTACTCTAGTTTTATAGTGCCAAAGAATAAAATAAAAGAAAGGTAAACGTACTGAATGTTACTGATAAGAAAGATTGATTACTTCAGATTTCTCTTTGTGTTTACTGACAAAAGGCAGTGTGTAGTAGCATACCAGGTTTGTTCTGAGTGAAAAATGAAGCCTAGTTGGTAGATTAACCATCTACAAAATTATTCCTTGCAGAGTAGAGTATGGCTTTTTGCACTCTAATATCTTATGCAGCAAATCAGACTAAATTACATCTTTAATAAATCATTTAGTACTTACCACGTTTTGCTAATTATTTCAAAATACTGTAATCCTACATTATTTATATGTTAATTTTTTTATCCTAGACGAACAATACTGCACATAGTGAATTGGTACCTTCAGTAAACAGCAATACGAAATAGATAACTACCAAGAGAAGCCACCATAATTATGCAGCAAAGTGCTCATTTAAGATTTGGATAAGGCTAAACATACAATGCATTCTACTGTGTGTCACTGAATACCCATACCCTTCATACAACTAAGGTGGAAAGATCAGGAGTCACCAAAATAAAGCTGCAAAAAATGAGAAGACAGATTTGTAACCACAATCATGCATGAATAATTACAAATTTCAAATGTAAAGATCATTCAAATAAATGTAACTGATGGAAAATCCTCACAGGGTGCAAGTCAAAGTAAACAGACAGTCCACTTTAGAAAGTGTCTAGTGAATTGATTTAACAAGTTTAATGCGAACATCAGTGTGGGGCTATTACTGATCGTAAGCTTTACTGATGTTATTTGTTCGCTTGGAAAAATACCGCTCTTTGGAATGAGCACATTAAGGCTAAAATTGCAGAGAAAACCCTATTACAACTTTATTGCTGGCAAATTGGAACCAAACCTTGTCTGTATATCAATTACTTAGAGTTACCACAGAGATAAATCCTTTTTTTTTTGTATAGGCTCAATCTTGAAGACAGTGATGAGAAAACTCCTTATTATACCCTACCAACATCACTAGGTTTTCTTAGCAATTTCAAGAAATTGTCAATTAAGTTCTTTTTATTAGGTTCCAAAAGCTGTTAAGTCAAACACAAATCTATCATAAGGCTTGTAACAGCATGTTATTTAGGCACATTTCAACGTTTCACTCTTTCATTATCCACCTACCCAAACCCTAATCAAAAGTTCTCATAAAGTGAAGGAGTTTTCAGTTCTCCCATCTCAAGGTTCAGATAAATTTAGAGCAAGTGAGCTCTCATTTCATGTAACTGGTCATATGAGGAATGCCCATTAAGTGAGTAGAAATATCATTATTTAGATGGCTGTAGATACCAATACAGTTGTTCGCAAGATCATTAATGCTGAATGACACACTGCTGTGTAATCGCACAGGATAGTTAAAGCAATAATATTTACAAAATCTGTCAAATAGTAGTACAAATGCACCTATTTTTATGTGCCTTGCTGCCTGGTAGGGTTTCCTTTACGACAAATAACTACCTCTAAAAATGACAGTCAATACAGGAAGTTGTTGTACGGATCCCAGAGCTGCAGCAGGGAAATGAGCTGTACTCATTGCTCCCTGAGCCAAGAGAAGCTAAACTCGTTGTAGAAATGATGCTTACCAAACTCCAGGAAGAGTAAGGCATCACTTATTGAATACAGGAACAGCACAATGGAGAGCTGAACAGGTGAGCTACCAAAAGATAGCTACTTGCCTGACATCCCAGCCAGAGAGAGTGCTGAGAAAAATTGAAGGGGGAAGAGAGGACGACACAAAAGACACATAATTTTGATTAAGACCTATGTCTAGTTACTAGCACTTCAATATTTCTATAGTATTCACATGTTGGAGTAGCTTTAGTAATATTAAAACAGAGCCTAACATTCTGCACCTGGTAATGCATGACCCAAACTCAATAAGGAAATTTTATGTCCCTCCACCTGACTATTCCACCTTTGAAAAGAAATTGGAGATTATTTTGTACTCCTCTAGTTCGTCCCCACAAAGTGATGAACAGGGCTGCTTTTGTTTGAATAGAAAGAGGAAGAACAACATGCTATGAGCATATATAAATCTGAATGTTAAAAATGCTAACTAAATGTGTTAGAGCTAAATGGATAGCTACAGTGACTAAAGTTAAAGATATCTTAAGATAAATTACTATGTTGCAAGACAGAAAATATGAGTAAAGTAGTTTTGCAGGGACAGCAATGCAAACACTCAAAAGTTACAACATAGACTTTTGTGCTTAAATATTCCTTTTTTTTTTTTTTTGTGTTCTCTTTCAATAGCTGGCTTCATGTACAGCCAACCCAATTCATTCTATAGCATCCTGACTAGTTGGTCACAGGCTAATGACACCTGAAGAGGAAGAAGGTCAAAGCTATCATTACAGTGGTGACAACCAATCACAGTGAAAAAAAAATAAGTTTTATTTATTACACTTAATATAAGAAACCTTTACTGTGGAATATAATTGTACTGTCACTACACGCCAGAGATTTTTAATCCCCAATCATTTCAACATATTTTACAGTTCATTACCTTTTCAGTTAGATATTGCGGGAAAGACTCTCCTGAGTCTACACAAAAGCCTTAAAAATTCTACTATTTTTACTCTCATGTTTCACCAATATGAAATACCGGATGATGAATTTCAGTGAAGAAAAATACACGTGTTCTGCATGAGGCTAGTAAAGAATAAAGGGGGAAAAAACCCAGCCAAAATAGTCAAAACATTTTGTTGACGTTTTAAAAGATCTAACATTTTGTTCATGAAGCCATAAAATCATAAAATATCTATAAGTAAGATGTTTATAAGAACTTGACTATGGTACTGTGGCACACCGTATAGCATCATCTGAGCTAAACAAGATGGACTACGTATCTCCCCAATAATACACAGTGCTCCAACAAACAAATACAAAGTTATATTGCCCCTAGGAGCAGATTACCTCTTATGATTCTCATAAGTTCTAATAAGTGTCGCTGTGAAAACCTAAGCAATTGTATCACTGTAAATTTTATTCTGTAAAAATCTATCACATATGGTCATTTTTCACATAATATAGCTCCCAAGCCTTATTCTGCATTTACCAAATATAATATAGACTTCATAACAAAAATATGACACTTTTGACATTATGGAGGTTGTCTAGTTAACTAATTCACAAATGTAAAAATACAATATACATTGTATATATACAATGTATATAATATACATTTGTATATTATCTCCTCTCTGTATGGCAGGGTTTTTTTTTTGGGGGGGGGGGGGGGTTGCATTTTTGTTTTTTTTTTTTACCTGCTAAAGTAGGCCCTGAAATACTAAATCAGGAAAGTACTACACACATGGAGAGAGGTCTGTTTTTCTCCAAATTCTATTTCATTTGGGAATTCACTACAATCTCCACTTCAGCACAAGTGGACAATGCAATAAATAAAAATTTTAAAAAATTCAGCACACCACCACATACAGCAAGGAAACCTCTGACTTTCCTACACTAGATTTCACTAGTATGTCAAAAAGTAAATCTAAACACACCACTGTTTTTCACAAGATCTTTCAAGTACATTATTTCTTCAGTGTCAAAGAAGAAACACAGTCTGAGACATATCAAAGCAATACACTTGAAGAAAGACAATGAACAACCAAAGCAGAATTTTGTGTATTTTCCTTCTTTTTTATCTTTTTCTTGTGAGTTGTGCAATTTGTAAACACTGTAAATTTAACATGGCCTAACTCTTGAGTCTACCTGAACTGACCCTTATTCTACCAATTAATTTCCTTGACAAAAAGATACATGGGAAAAAAAATATATTAAAATTGTGGTATAAACAAGAAGAGAGTGCCTAGGTCTAGTAAACAAGGGAGAAAAAAGAAAAAAATGAGCAACTCTCAATCTGAAATAGCAAACTAGAAAAACTATAGAAAAAAGGAATAATGTAAATAGAACAAAAAAATGTAGTCAGCAATCATGAAAGTCTTCACTATTTTCCACCATATTTTCTTCAAGGCCAGTTAAACCAAATCAGTGGAATTTATGCTCACACAAAGCTGATGCAAGACAATACAAAAATAAGTCATTCACTTTCAAGAATCACTCAGAAACCTTATTTTTGTAAGAACCATCCACCACACAAAAAAGTATTCCAGAAAAATGCAGAATTCTGGGTACCGTAAGACTTGGCGTAGATATGAGATCCAGAATAACAGTACTAGCTAACAGAGTCAAGGCCCATGAACACCTCTCAGCAGTTCAATTCACTAATTTTCAGTGAAGGTATTTGATATTTATGCTGATGTAAATATGACATAGCTAGAGGAATGTGAGCTCCCCAGCTGGAGTTTTACTAAGATTCAACTAGGATGGAAGGCTGATCCACTTAAGTCTCGTCGGCATGATATCAAACATCAATGACTAAACTGTCACTGCTGGTAAAATTCTGCTTAATAAGCAGGGTGATGAGTCAGAAAATAGTCTAAGGTGAAGATGTTGAAAGGAATTTAAGAAGGTTTTGCACTTAAATCTTGAAATATTTCTACATGCAAAAGAATAAAAGTATGAAGGGACACAATCCTGAGAAGACAAGTGCAGATTTGTCATGAGTACAAATTCAAGGCAGACTGCCCCCCATTCGACTCACAATTCTCCTTTCAGGAGGAATGAGGCTTCCAGCTGTTGAACAAGACCAGCTAGAGCCTTTATTTATATCCTTTCACCTGGACTTCATTCCTCTAAAACCTGGAAGTTTTCACCCACTTACCTATGAATGGAATGGGATATAGGACAAGCAATTGGACTGCCAGTTACTACACCTATCAAAGATAAAGAAAAACTTTTTCTCTTGCAAAAGATGAGGCTAGCTGGGACTGACAAGAGATTTTTCAATTTTTTTTTTCATAGTGTACGTAACATAGGTTTTGTTTATCTTGGAAACCAGACCGTCTGACAGTGCAGGATGTCACACTTAGACTGCAATGTACTCACATGGCCAAGGTTATAGACAAAAGCTCAGTTCTGCCGTTCATTTCCACTTCTGTATCTATGTATTTTCCTCTTGTTTTTTAATCAATTTTAGAATCCTAACATCCATTTGTGCAAGGACATCAGTAGACTGTAGTAACTTAAATAACCTTCTTGACATAGGAGAGAAGTCATCTGTCCATAATTTCAAAGAAAGACAAGGTTCATTTAGAAGGCTTTTTCATAGGTAAACTTTTCTATTATTTTTTTTTTTCTTTTAAATGGCCGGACAAGATGTATGTTCTTGGTTAGAGGAAGAAGTATCATCAGGATGTGCAAATAAGCAAGTATTATATACTGGGGGGTTGTATATAAGAACAAAAGAATGATTGGAAATGTGCAAATTTCTAAAGGCACTGTCCTTGGAACCACAGAGATGTTTTCTCTTTATGCAGTTAAGGAAAATACACAATCAATATACAGTTTCTGAAACTCCACTGGCAGAGAGATGAGTAAATAAGAACTCAACAAAGAATATTAGGTAATATTGGGTTAATATATGTGAACTCTAAAATTGCTTGACTAAAAGAAACATTTTGGTAAAAGAAAACTATTTGTTCATTTGTCACCTATTTTATCTTCCCTTTTTTGCTTCTTCCTGTTGGTTTCCTACTTTTATGCTTTCACCTATTAGCACCAATTTCAGCCATCCAGCATTGTAACAACAGGTGAAAAACTGCAGAGTTTTACTCCAATAAAAGGCTGGATCTTACAAAATGGGTACAAAAGCCAGATTTTTAAGTATGAGAGGATGGCTAAATTATTTTAATCTTTTACAGAAAATCCTTGGATCAGTAGATAAATGTTAAAACCAGACTTATTAAAAACTTTAAAACTATTTTCATGTTGAATCAATATGCATGCCTAGAACCTTGTTTAAGAAAACTATTCACCATGCAAAGTTTTAAATGCACAGTATCAAAGAATAATTTTTGACATTTTGATTCATACATGCTTATAAAGCTCCAAGACAACATGGTTTAATTATAAAACATATTTCTACTGCCTTAGTCATGCCAATTAAATTTGATTGGATACTTTCTTTATTCAACAAGCCCCTTTCATGTCATTTTAATTTACTGTCAAAGCAGCCTGAATATTGGAAACTAAATTATTTACTACAGCCCATAAGCCAATAATGTTCCATTTGTCTCGTACAGAGGGAGACTAGACTAACAAGATTATTAAGGACATTACTTGTAATAGCGAATGTCCTTCACTTTATTTGAGCTTCATGCTGTGCTTTCAGAGATCATACTTCAAAAGAGCTCCATTTCATTCCATCACAGAACCTCTGATATAAATTATTCTTTGCTAGCTTTGTAATACTCTGATCATAGAGAAAGTGGACCCAATCTTGTTGGGTAAAAACAGAGGCTTCTTTTCTAAGATAACTACATAGTTTATTTGTGCTAAACACCTTTGATGCACTCCCTTGTGCCAATAACACAGAACAGGCAGAAATCAGCTAAATTTATCATACAATGATAACATCTTGGAGATTTAACTCACAAGGGCTTTGGTTGTCCTTGCAATGATTTCAAACCAAATTCTGCAATCTAAATGCATGTGGTTAAAATCAATCTTATAAGTTCTTAAAAACACCGTGTAGAGAATGCAATAAATGTAATGCAGAACAGACTTCAGGAAACCAACAGATCTAGCATTTCACAAAAAGAGACTTGAAAAACAGAATACAAATGGTCTAAGATATAAGCCTGTCATACAGACTGATAAATTGATAAAGGATTACAAACACAAAGAAAGACTGAAAAGATAATAAGCTGGGGAAGGTAATTCTTGTCCTAATGTTAGATCCACTCTTTTTGTTATGACTCTAGTTCAGCAAGACTCAAATAGATTACTAACTCAAAGCAAATGGATAATCTTGTTTAAATCAATGGAACTACTTACATGCCTAAAGTTAAGAACATGTTTAAATCTTTTTCTTAATTGAGGAGATTTGTTATTTATGATACTGGAAAGTATTTCAAAGAATCAAAAAAAAGCACAGAGGAGTAGAAAGGTTTTTGAAAATTGACTAGGAAAACCCTTCAACTTTAGAAAAAGACAGCTAGCATATGGGAAAAAACCTCCTTCAAGAATACTGGAAGAAAGGTAGAACATATGGAAATTCCTCTATCCTCATGTATAGACACAAGCAAAACACCCAGCCTTGTGCAATGTACTGTATGCTGAACTTCGGATACCAGCATTAATAGAGAAGATACATGATTATTAAATACTAGCCCCATTTCTTCTGCATTCAACACTGATGATCCTGAGTTAAGGAGATGAATTTGAAACAGTTGTGAAAAAAGTAACTCAGGACATAGCTTAGGGTCAACACTGTAAGTCTCACCTACTTACTAGCACTTGGGAAAACTGGGATTATGTTGGGTTTTCTATTTTCATCCATTTTAGTTACCTTTGTTTTTATGTGTAGATACACCCTGAAAGCTCACATGATACAATATGGTACCTGTGAAAGAGTAAATAAGGAAGAAGACGACAAAGATACAAGTCTCTTCATATATGTCAAGAAAATGGTGGAATAACCAGATAGTTTAAATTCTTAAGAACTTAAAGGCCTTGGAAACATTTACCAAAAATAGGGCCAAGTATAAATTTCTTAACTTAATCTCATAAGGTCAGACTTTGTATGCCTGTTAGGTTACCCATTCAGGACATTCACTAGTTTGAAGCTTTTAAATGATTATAGACAAAACAAAGTTCTTGCATATGTAGAAATAAAAAGTAGGAAAAGACAGCAGCAATATTTCATTGACAACAGCACTTTCTTACGATGGAGAAGGGCATAAGGTGATAATTTCGTGTTCCAGCACAGATTTACTGGATAATGGCCAAATATTTCAAAGCAAACACAGCTGTAATGTTTATGTTAAAAACAACAGGCTATGACGGCAGTCAGTCAGACATTCAGTATCCTTCAAGCACTGAAAATAAATTGTTTCTTTCCACACAATAAAGAGAGAGATTTGCTAAAGTGTAACATGACAGAAAGCTCTGAGAAAATGGTGTCCTCCTTATAGGAAGGATTTCTGATTTGCTTTTTTGAGTGCATCTTAAAGGCTATCCCATTCACCAGCATCACTTAATGATTTTAATGAAATCAGGACTGAAACTCAGAAATAATGCTACTAATAATGCTACTGCTGTTAATGCCAAAATCCATAAGAATGGAGACAAGATTTAGTTCTTAACATCTTCAAGACCGTTTTGAGTCTTTTTTACAAACCTGGATTGGAACTGTATATATTATACATATAAATACTGCATGAGAATAGTTACAATCTATTCCTGACAACGGAGCAGAAATTTGCCTTTAAATGGGCAACTTTATCAAAGTAAGGATTGCAGAGTTTGGTTCTACAAAATCAGATAAGGAAAACAAACACTCTCTTTTTATTCTCTACATTAATACGCAGCACCTCTATTTCAGATCATCTGCCTTAGCACGAATTTACTGAGACATACAAAATGGAAAATAATTCAGTGGCCCACATTAAAAAAAAGGCTTAATGTAATGTTTATATATTGAAATTTACTTTATTACTCTACTACACTTAAGATATTCTTCCCTATGAATTTTTAAATAAAGATGTTCTAAGGCTTACAGCGTACTTACCAAAATCCAGAAAATTTCATAAGATATACAATCCTAAAAATAATTCAGATTACAGAATTTGTAATTTTCGTTTTTAGATTCCATTATCAACAGCTGTAAAATCTGGATATATTTCATCTACTTGGAAGTTAAAAGTACATATTCAAACTTGATGGGTTTTATTCATTTGACATATATTGATGGACAAGAACGCAATGAGCATTCCTTTCAAGCCTTTGAGAAGGTGCTATCTATCAGTAACTCCCATAGGACAAATAGAAATATTTCCAGCTCAGCTAAAAAAATTGAAAGAAAAATTGGGAATTAAAAAAAACACAACAAAAAACCACACAACCCTGAATTCAAGGATAAATCCCGTAATGTCCGTGTAATTTTGTATTAATCAACAGCATAGATTCTAAATGTTAAGCTGAGCCGTGCAAATGGTAATCCTCGTGTGCTTCCTGAATTGTCGCTGCTTTGTCTTTAGGTCACTAATACTTTTTAGCTCATGAGCTGATCAATGTTTTAATCCTTTTTTTAATTTATTATTTTTTAAAGAAATGTTCTAAGAATGCATAAGGGATTCTCATTTTCTGCAGAAAAAAGTATAAATGCAGTATTTAAAATAAGCCACTGAAATACATGTTGCACTCCTGGATAAGGCACATTAAATTTGTCTATTAATATATGTAAGCTCCATTTAACCATTTTATGCCTGTATGTATGTAATTAAACACAGGTATGCATTAATGTATATGTAATATAGGCATGAACATAAAATAATAAAATATCCTATATTCAAAGTAGTCATTAAGATTTATTCTAGCAGTTCTATCCTTGGGAAAACACAAATTAATATGGTCCCCATAACTACCTGGGATACATATAATAGGAGCTGGCACTCAGCTGAGGGAATTTTGAAATCCAGTCTTCTGTTTTTTACTCCAAACATTTATTTCATATGGGCCTAGGTGATAGGAAAGACTTCCTTTTTTATATTCATCTAGGTTTTTTGATAAAAAGCAGAGCTAAAGTAATTCAATGGTAAATTAGGCCTTGTAAAGCTATATAGAAAGATGTTCAACAAGTAGTTCCATCACTTTTCTTGATTTATGTCAGAGATACATTTGCATTAAAAGACAAAAAGGATGAATTCTTTAACATTTTTGTGTAAAAAAAATATGTGCATAAACTAATGTGGGTTTTTTTCCCTGATTGAACTTTATACACCATGTTCCATTTTGACTGAAACAGTGAAATAACTAGCATGTTGCCTCTCTGAAGCCGAAAGCAATTTCCTTTTCTAATTTTAGTTATGCAAAGCCTATGGGCATCATCAGCATTTAGTAATTAGTTTTATAATTACTGCTGTTTTGCTCACTGTCATTCAATTTTTCTTACAACATGGTCTGGGATTGAAACATCCCACATCCACAGCTGTGTAAATTGCCATCCATTTATAAGACAAAAAAAGTATCATTCAACATACATCATTATTCAGTCAAGAATGTGTTATTGGTACTTAGGTGATGCTTTCAGTACATAAGCTGCCCAGTAAAATACAAAGAAAAATATAATTCAAATACTTAGTAAATGTTATCTAAGACAGGAAAGTCTGGAAAATCTAAATTGGAAATAAAAGAATTTCTATTAAATAACATTTCAGTCTATTACTGATAACAATATCTGTTCCAAACATGGGGAAAAAAATCTTTTTTGTTTAAAGAAATATTCAGGTACTGAGTTGAAAAACATTCAAATTCAGATTTGATGATATTGTAATTTGATCATTAATGTTACAAGACTTTGTAGTCTGGCAAATAACTACAAAGTCATTTGACCTAGAATTACTTATCAAAATTGTGTCAATACATTTGAACATGATATTACAAAATATTCTACATCCTTAAACAGTTAATTTTCTGAATCCTAAAAATACAGTTTGTCTTAAGGATGCTATACTCCAGCAAAATTAGAGATTGGCTAGAATTCTTACATTACTCTTCTACAAATGTAATTTTTCAAAATTCATAATTTTTTTAAATTTATAATTTGAAATATGATGTTAATTTTGAGCTTTTAAAGGCTAGAAATGTATAGTCAAATAAGAATGAAAAATCTACATTCTCTTAAAATAAGCGTAATTTCTTCAGTGAGAAAGAAGTGCTTTATTTTCTGACCATGTCTGGTTAAAAAAAAAAAAAAAAATCACAATGAGAAGAAAATTCCTACAAAAGGTTCTGCTACCATGTCACAGTCAGCTACCGTGGGTGCCGACCCGCTACAGCAGGGCTGTGCTCTTATGGGGAACCATCCTCCCTCAGCAGCGGTGAGACTGGAGAGCCCCAGTGCAAATGCTCGGAACAGGACATCAGCAATGGGACAATTCATATTTGCAATTCCTTCCTTCCTACCAGAAAGCAGAATAATAAAGTCCTTTTAATCTTATTCCCTATCTTTTCTCTAGCTTAGCTAGGAGAAAACAGCTGCTAATAAACACAAAGCTGTCATACACAAAGGGCAAGATTGTGCTCAGCCCAGTGAAGGGGTAGAGGAGATATTCTGCTGCAGAGGGAAAATTTAAGCAGATTGCTTTCAAAGATTTTTGCAGTCGTGTCCTGTATTTTATGTTTTGTGACACAGCTAGAGAGTCTTACATTTTTGTCTCAGTGAATCAATAAGGAGAAGAAAGTAATTCTAAATATTTTTGCTACTCTTTATTGAAAATAATCTTAGTTTAGAATATTTTTAGAAAATACATAGCATTCAATATGATTTGAGTTAGAAAATTCATTGTTACCCCAAAGAGCAAAATTTTAGACACCGAAACAAAGCCTGAAAAATAAAAACGAAGCTTTGCCTACAGTCATCTACACAGTATGGGAGGAGAAGATCCTAAGAGTCAAGACTCAGGCAATCGCAATACTTGCTGCTTATTATTCCTCCAGCCCTTGCTAACTGTTCTTACGTATTAAGAACAGTTTATGTCCTTAATACAGATTACATATTATTCTTACAGATTAACAGTTACAGTCTACTCCCCCCCCACATCCCGCATAAGGTCTATACACTGCCTCTGTGGGCCTCTCAACCTTACTCCTGCTACAGGAAGGTGGTAGACTCCACTTACGCAGGGCATCCGGCAAGGCTGTGCCACCCACACAACGCAAAGCTCACAGGGGGCTGCACAGCCCACCTCAGCCGGCCCAGCTCCTGCCTCAGCTTCACCTGCTATACTCTAGCAGAACCACAGTCTCTCTGAAGGCCACAAAACGGTAAAAGTACCTGTCCCTGGGGAGGTAGGTCTGTCAGGAACTCTCGCACAAAAGCATAAGGTGTACCTCCGAAGGACTGATGCCTACACACCACGCCAACAACTGGCTTTCATCTTTCCTGAATCTTTGTGTGTTTCTTCTTTTATGATGGCAGAACTCTTCAAAGTGACAAAGGGGTTTTTCTGAGCTCTTCTGTTCATTTTAGAGCATTTCAGGAAGTTTTTGTTTGGGTTTTTTTTAGTTCTGTTTTGGGTTTGATTTGGGGCTTTGTTTTTCTTTCCTTAGGACATGAAAACCTGTGTATGGATAAATATCATTACCACCTGTCTCCCTTCATTTCTTAAAAAGAAATACAAAGTAACTATATTGTGCATAATTATTGAGTAGAAGAAATAATTTCCATTTTTGAACCTCTGAAAACATACAGGCAATTAGGGGATTATCTGGCTACAGGCAACTAGATAACTCTTTTTGGGAGGGGGGTGGTGGAGTGGAACGAACTCCAAAACAAAGCAGAAATCCAAACACAAAATCTGTGAAATCCCAATTTATGCATTTGTGCCTCAGAAGTTTGGGGCTCAGTTACTAAAACGCATACATCCGCACGCAAAGCTTTTTCACCTCTGAAATATATAACACCACTTTTATTGAAATACTGCAGGAAATACACCTGAATAAAACCAGATTTTTTTTCTAACAGAACTGAAGTATTTTGTGCATGGATGCACAATTCAAGCTAGATGAAAAGCACGTCATACACCATGTCTCCCACTTATTTGAATGACATGCTACACAGTGTTTCAAAAAAAGCTGCAAACTGTCCTCTTCACATAGTGTTCAGGGCAACTACTGCTAATCTACAGGAATATCATTACAGAAAGATATTTCAGAAGCTGGAGTAACCAATGAGCTGGAATCTATTTAGGTGCCTGTTTACACGTGGGGACACAATTTGGTGGTGAAAAGCTGGGAGAGGGGCTTGAGCTAACCTTCCTGCACACCTAACGGTGAGAGACACTTTGGAAATTCCGCACCTGTAAGTCAAAGGGCCTGAAAATCCCCTCTTCACTTTGGATGAACCCAGTAAAACATTGCAGAGTGGGAGTAGAGGATTCGCTATGGAAGAAATGCTGTCTGATGGATGGAGCAGATAACATAAGTTATTAGCTGTAACACTGACTTTTTTTGCTAGCTTTTGAATACAATCTGCAATAACATGTGCAAAGTATTTTGAGATCTTCAAATTACAATTCTCATACAAATGTGAAGAAGTAATATGGTATATTCCAGAAAACTCTTCATTCATAAAATATTCCTGGCCATATGTCCGTAAACTAATAGCAATCACCAAAATGGCATGAAACATGGCACAAAGAAGTGTGAAAAATAACACATGACATAGATCTGATACATCTTCAGGGAGAAGTTTCAGGGGAAAACACTACAAGGCTAGCAACATTCAGTGGCTATCAGAAATTTATTTCTCCTCCTTTTGTCAGTACCTATTAATCCCAACTACACTGACTGTCAAAGGTTAAAATAGGGAATAAATTAACATTATTGTCAATCATTACATGCAGAAGAATAATTAACTCAGTATGTTTATTTATCTAGTTTTGCTACTTGATTAAATGAATGCTTGATGACAGGTTCCTTGTTTTCTTTTCTTTCTTTTTGTCAGTATAAATGATCAGTATGAAACTAAACAGAGGCATTAAAATGGAATTGTTAGAAACATAAAATATACTACAGATGGATTCAGATGATTTCAACTTTCTTGTTACTCTATTGTAACTTACTAAAATACATTTATATATACACAAAAAGCTCCATTAATAGCAGAAATCTGTAACCTGACTTACTTCCCTCTCAGACATTATGTATTAATACTTAGGTTTCCCTTCTTAAAAAAGAGTGTTTTATAAATTCTGTAGAGAAGCTGTGCAAATGAATGCAGTTATCCAATTCACCCTTGGATAAATATCCAGTTTATCATTGGATAACTCATAACCAACAGTGTGTGCAAAGGGGCTAAAGCATCCTTAAATGCTGGCTGGTGTTCTGAGTAACACAACCCTAGTAAATAGTTTTGGGAAAGAAATCAGGGAAAATACGGATACGGTAAATTGAAAAATTGTCATTTGGGTAATGTGAGATGAGGAAAGAAAGTAGCAGAGATAGAGCCAAGTCCCTCTTCTGTCTGCCTGTAAGGGTATACGCGATCTCCTCCCAGGACGCTGCTGCCAGGCAGGGCAGTGGTGAGTGACACCGTCTCAGATCCAGTGGTTTTCTTTTCTTACTCACTTCCAAACAAGAGAAGCAAGACCTAAAGTTCTGATGACACTTCCTTTAAAGTAGCACAGAACTGAAGTAATTGCCCCAAATTTTTGAGGGCAGACAAAATCCCAAGCCTCTGAAGTGAGGGCTGAAGCACAGTTTCCCTTGAGCTGACCAAAGATTACTGTCTGGGCTAGGAAAGAACTGAATTAAGTAACTGCATTTTTGGAAAGTTAAAGGAATTGACCTAGAAGTCTGAGGAGACAGCTTTTGTGTAGGATTTAAAAGAAAGTAAAATATCTTTCTCCTAAAGCATTTCACAGTGGTAAATGGCTGAGAGCTTGAAACCTTTGTCTGTTACTTACAGAACTTACTGTTGAGAACACAAACTAAAGGAAGTCACCAGCAAAATCACAGCTTCATTTACACTTGTGGAGAAACTACCTGACACTGAAGAAGCTACTTTTTCTTGAAGACAAACCTTATGTCTCTTTCCAATACTTGGAAATACTAAAGACAGCTGAACTCAAATAATGCAGATAGTCTGAGTCCACTTGACTCTAATTTTGAACCAAGGGAAGTCTGGATTCAGGAGTTATTTTCTTCCTATTTCCACACAAATTCTGGCTCCAGTTAATATGCTGTCTTAGAAAGTGAATTCCTTTGCCTTGCAGAGACCTAACTTCTGTGCACCACAGTACTAGGAATGTGTGGGGGGGGGGGTGTGGGTGTGTGTGTGGGTGTGTGTGTGGGTGTGTGTGTGGGTGGGTGGGTGTGGGGGTGTGTATGGGTGTGTGTGGGGGGGGGGGGTGTAGGTGTGGGTGTGGGGGTGTGTGTGTGTGTGTGTGGAAGGTGGCATAAGGAAACCTTCAGACAACCCTAGACAGATGTTTGTTTCCAGAGATGTTCCAAATTCTGTAGGTAAGCTAACATTGCACTTGTACCTACCCAGGCCCATTCAATATCCTAACTGTGAAAGCCACATTCCCCAAAACATTACTTCTCCTATCTCACCTGCCTGGTCTTGAAGTTCAGTTCTCTCTACCTCAGCCTATTCCTACTGAAATAATTATGCCATTGAAACAAAGTACAAGCCAAGGGTAACCTTCAGCATTCACAATTATTCCCCAAAATTTACCTCTTAACGTTGTTCAACTGTATCAACAAAAGGAATCCAGAACCACCACAATGACAGAGAAATTAATGTTAATTCCCAAAGTAAAAAAAAAAAACCAGCCATTCATATTACACAGAATACGCAGAATCATATAGGTTGGAAAAGACATTTAAGACCATCAAGTACAACCGGTAACCTAACACTGCCAGTTCACCACTAAACCACACCCCTAAGCACCACATCCAAATGGCTTTTAAATACCTCCAGGGATGGAGACTCAACCACTTCCCTGGGCAGCCTGTTCCAATCCCTGACAACCATTTTGGTCAAGAAATTTTTCCTAATATCAGTCTAAACCTCCCCTGGCATAACTTGAGGCCATTTCCTCTCATCCTATCACTAATAACCTGGGAGAAGAGACCAACACCCACCTCGCTACAACCTTCTTTCAGGCAGTTGTAGAGAGTGATAAGGTCTCCCCTCAGCCTTCTCTTCTCCAGGCTAAATAACCCCAGTTCTCTCAGCTGCTCCTCATAAGACTTGTTCTCCAGACCCTTCACCAGCTTCCTTGCCCTTCTCCGGACACGCTCCAGCACCTCAATGTCCCTCTTGTAGTGAGGGGCCCAAAACCTGAACGCAGTATTCAAGGTGCGGCCTCACCAGTGCTGCATACAGGGGGATGATTACTTCCTTAGTCCTGCTGGCCACATCATTCCTGATTCAAGCCAGGATGCCATTGGCCTTCTTGGCTACCTGGGCACTGCTGGCTCCTGTTTAGCCAACTGTCAACCAATACCCCCAGGTCCTTTCTGCTAAGCAGCTCTCCAGCCACTCCTCCCCAGGCCTGTAGCATTGCATGGGGTTGGTGTGACCCAAGTGCAGGACCTGGCACTTAGCGTTGTTAAACCTCATACAACTGGCCTTGGCCCATCGCTCCTGCGTGTCGAGATCCCTCTGCAAAGCCTTCCTACCCTCAAGCAGATCGACGCTCCCACCCAGCTTGGTGTCGTCTGCAAACTTACTGAGGGTGCACTCAATCCCCTTGCCCAGATCACTGATAATGATATTAAACATAACCAGCCCCAACACTGAGCCCTGGGGAACACAGCTTATGACTGGCTGCCAACTGGATTTAACTCTTCACCACAACTCCTTGGGCCCGGCCACCCAGCCAGTTTTTTACCCAACAAAGAGTATGCCTGACCAAGCCATGAGCAGCCAGTTTTTCCAGGAGAATGCTGTGGGAGACAGTGTCAAAGGCTTTACTAACATCTAGGTAGACAACATCCACAGGCTTTCCCTCATCTACTAAGCAGGTCAACCTAGTCACAGGAGATCAGGTTAGTTAAGCAGGACCTGCCTTTCCTAAACCCATGCTGATTGGGCCTGATCACTTGGTTATCCTGTATGTGCCACATGATGGCATAAGGAACTCTTTGGAGAACCCTGGACAGATGTTTGCTTTCAGAGATGTTCCAAATTCTGTAGGTAAGTTAACATTACACCAAAATGCGTATCAAATATAACAAATATATCTCTGGGATAAACCAGAGAATATCACACTGGAATAGATACCGCAATTTTTACTTTCGGGTTTTATGACACCGTTACTGAAATATTGTGTTCAAGTTGTGGTTTCCTCCATTCTGAAAGTATGTTAGAAAACTGGATAGGGCTCAAGTAAGAACTACAAGAGTGATTAGACTTCTGAAAGTCATTCCCTATAGTGAAAGACTAAGAAAGCTCAATTTATTTAGTTACTGAAAAGAAGGTTAAGAGGATCACAATACCTCCATGTGGAAGAGATTTCTGACAGTAGGCAGCTCATTAATCTAGTAAAAAAGGCATAACAAGATCCAGTGTTTGGAAGCTGAAGCTGAAATAAGACTACAAATGAGGCACACTTTTTTCACAGTGACAGTAATTAACTTTTGGAACAGTCTGCCCAAGGATGTAGTTGATTCTTTATCATTTAAATGCTTATATCAACATTAAATACTTTCTAAACAGATAAACCTGTATCTCAAACAGGTGTATAAAATACTGGATGAGGTTCTCTGTCTGGGGTCTGCAAGAAGTCAGACTGGATGCTTATCACAGCCGCCCAACATTGTACCTCAACGAAACAGTTCTACAAGTGCTCTGCACACAAGGACCAATTATCTCATGACCATCACATCTATCCTTTGTGTGTAGTTCAGTTCAGACTGAACAGAAGTGGTTTCCAGAATTCATCTTCCTGTTTGACAGGTGAAATAAGAACCCTTTCTGGACAGATATAGGCATCTTCAAAGATCATGCCATGCCATGTTCACTGCCTGGCATCATCACTGCCGGAGACCAAATTACATCAAAGCTGCCAGCAAGCACACACTGGGAAAGTTGTTTGAGCACTGGCTTTGCCTGATGCTTCTACCCAAGAAACATCTGTTGGGCTGACTCCAGGCTAGTGATGGGTGAGTCAGTACGTAGACCTTGTAAAACACTGGAGCTTTTAGTCTCAAGGCTGCCAAACAGCCTCTCAACATAGCTGTCTGTACAAAGAATACAGCTAGGAGGCTGTTGAAGAAATCAGCTACAAAAGCAAAATATATGATGAGGTTAGGTGAGCTGTTAATTTTCCTTTCAGTTCCTTAGTAATATTTGTAAAAGAAAACTTGCCCTTTAAGTCTTCAGGATAGGATGATGGAGCAAAAGAATAGCAGAGGAAAATAAGGAGCAGAGAGATAGAAACTACAGAGAGCAGGACAAGAAGAGTAAGTACTAGCATTTATGTGCAAAATGAGCAGAAACAGCCTGACATATAAGGGTAAAGAGAAAATGGTGTGCTAAAGTATTAAATAAAGAGCCAAAATGTTTAATTCCAGAAAAAGAAAACTGAACACCCTACTTCTTAATCTTTTGAAGGGACAGAAAGAAACATTTAAAATATAAACAAAAATTAACACTATGCCCTCAGAATGTGGTATGAGGGTGGTCACCCACAGATAATCACACCTGGACTTGCCATACAATATACTTGCTACAGGTTTCTGTGGGTTTTTCTAGAATACCTAGTTATTCTAATTTTTTTTCTTGTGACACTTAAAAGGTTAGCAATGGACTATGAAATCTTTAAAAAAAACTGAAGGGACTTTTTATAAGATATACCTCATCAAGGTAATAGAACACAGAGATTCAATATAAAATGGATTAGCAATATTCCTCCTATTTGATGGCTTCATTATCTACCCTGAGTGTAAATCTTAATGTTATTCTGAAAACTGTCTCCTCACGGACATGGGTTAAATTTCCTAATGAGAATCTCATTAAATACAGTATTCTTGCAAAAGACATGAAGATAGTATTATTACTTAAGAACTGGACTCTTAGTCCTGGGACACGGGAAGAGGGCTCTATTCCCTGCTTTATTACACCCTTCTCATGTGATATTGAACAAGTCACTCTTGGCTGGCTTTGCAAATGTGCTCAGCAGCTGCTTCTTATGATCAGATTACCAAAGTGCTGAAATCTTTTGAAAATCTGGCTATTTATTTTGTTGCTGAATAGGATCAGAGATCTTTTGAAATCTGGCCCCAGTTGGGGTGCTGCGCTCTTTTGAAAAGCTAGCCCTAAATCTGTAGATGCCTCAATTTCTCTATTAGCATTATCAGCACTGTTCTGCTTCATCAAGAGGATGAAAAACAGCTGGCATACACAGCAATTCAAATTTGAAAGGGGATATATAAATGTAGAGTTGCTCCGATAGTTGTCGAAATGTCATATGTACTTAAAAAAGCAAACAAAAAAACACCTCCTGATTTTTTCCTAAACCTTTACACAACTGTGGTTTTCTATAAAATCTGAAGTGAAGTAATGTTGACAATATTATTCTGCTTGCCACAAGTAATGTTGGGGACTTGTCTATATGTATAAAACTGTGAACAAAAATATTTCTCCCTGTTCGTTTTATGATTATGAACATGTATTTAATGACTTTCCAGATGATGAAGTAAGACACAGAATTTTGTACTTGCATGTGGTACCACCCATGCAAAGCAAAGCAAAAACAATTTTTATATGATACAAGTAGAATGCAAAGTGACAACACACACATGCTTGTGCAGACACACTCGGCTAACTGTAAGTAATAATTATAGGGAGTGACGTGCTCAAGCACTGAAATTAAGGTAAGCATTTTCAAACAGCTCCATTTATGAGGAGGACTGTGGCACAACTGGAATTAAGTAGTTTATTAGGGATTTGCCTTTCCTTCCTTAGGAACCAAAATCACCGTATGACTAATTTCAAAGGTTTTAAAAATGAAAATATTCATCTTGGCTTAAAAGCTAGCAAATAAACAGAAAATATGTTTTTTAAGGGAGCTTTGTATTTTAAAACAAAACCTAAGTTTTCAGTGCGTGGAGATTCTGATTTTGCTTGCAATCTCGGATATATGTAGAGACTTACGTGTTTTCTAAATTGCTAAATAAGCTCTCTATGAAGGGTGTTCTTTAATTACAGACAGCTAATGAAAACAGTTTTTACTGATCTTTCTAATGTCCTGGGAAAGTCTTTACTATGGATTCATTGTATTCTACTTTATATCCCTGATTGAAATGGGAGACCACAAGAGCATGGGGATTTGGTGGAAACTCGATTTCTTTCCTCTGGCTTCAAAGAGAACAGTTGCAGAAATTAAGCTGCGTTGATATTGTGGTCAAACTTTGGTCAGACTGTGGTTATGCTTGCATATTACATAGATATAAAATCACTGCACTTTGGTTTCTAAAATTGCTGGGTCTACCTTCAGTATCTAAACATTGCTCCATTTACCACAGGTATCCCATATAACTATTACATGAAAATAAGAGTTATTATTAAACCTACATACTGCAAACTTCACTTCCAGGGCTCTGACTATTATTTACTTCAAATACTTAGACATTCTCTTTGGCAAATAGTAACAAATATATAACTGCAAACATATGAGATAGGAAACATAGATTTACTCTTCTAATTAAAAAAAAAATATTTGTGTTTTCCTTTACTTCAGACAAAATATTTTCTTTGAGTCATAACTTTTGACTTGTTACATAGAGTGATGTAAATCTTGTTAAAACAAGTATTATGAAAGCCCATTCATTCACACTGCTTTATTCCCTCATGTCTACCTACTAATAAGGATGTGGCTCCCTGTCTGGGTATTTTTTGTTTGGTTGGTTTTTTTAAGGTCTCTGCTACATTCATTATCAGTTGGTTAATCTATTTCTTCAGCTCTTCATACAGATGTAGTTATTATCCCTGCAACAGACTCAACGAGGTCTAAAAGAAGCAGTCATTTAGTTGGAGATATATGGTATAAGTTCAGATGATCCAGAAAACCAATAAGCTACATTAATAGAAGAAACAAAAGCTAAGGTCTATTGAATTTAGCAGGACTTTAAGTATCTCCTTACATTCTCTGCTCAGCTGAGGAGACTAAGGTATGATGGCAATACTGAAACTGTTAAATCCAACCACACAATCCAATTCCTCAACACTTTCATTTGCAAAATGGAGCATTACACTGCTAAGCTTTACTAAGGCTCTGTCCAACACACTCTTCATAGCAAAGACACTTTTCTTCTATTCAGAGAAGAACAAATAAAAAGACAAACAAAAGTTCTATCAGATACTGCAATCTACAGCTAGCAACAGCCTTTTTTCATTTTACATATAAAAAATTGCAGCAGTGATTACTTTTTGTCTGCTTCTGATTACTAAAAGCAAAAAGCAGAACAAGCGCTTTTGGCACACCGGATTTATTGTACATCTGTAATTGGCTAACCCCATCATGTGCGTTATTTGAAAAAGTTATGTAGACGGAACATACAATTTAAGATATTCTTGCTTCTAAAAAAGACCACCTGGAGCTAACCCATGCAACATAAAACATGAATGTAAAAATCATATGGAAACATTTTATTAAGGGTTTTGGAAAAGTGGACTGTTGTGGGACTGGCTTTTACATAGCAATTTCTACTGAATGACAACCCATATCATTACATAATGACAAGAAATTAACTTGTTTTTTATTTGAAAGTTTTCCCTGACTTATTTTACCATCATTGCCAAGGTCGGAGCCAATGCAACTGCCGATACTATTCTCCTGACATATTTACCCCTCCAATTCTAAAGCCCATGCTCTTGCCAAAACCCACTCAGCCAATACTGTCAAGGTTCTCAGCCACGAATTATAATGACAACAGCCACCATCTTTTAGCTGGAATGAGGAAGGTATGTTCTCAACTCAGGAGTAAATTTTGAATTGCACAGTGAGGATTGCTGTGCAGAGAAAGACATGTATATTGAAGGAAGAAAGAATGATGTAAAAAGTTTCAAAACTTTTTGGGTTTCTTTTTAATATTAATATCCTTTACCAGGTTGTTTTCATTACCAAGACTGCACTGAGAATGCAAACACATAGAGAAAAATACAGGAATACATGAAGGAGAGAGTCAACAGTGGAAGCTGAGTACCGGAGGAAGACATTATGCATATTTGGTGTTCCAGCTAAGGACTCAAAAAATAAAAAGAAAAGGCTAAGAAAAATAAACTGTATTAAAAGAACATAATGAAAATGCAAAAATTACCAAGCCAGTGAAGGGACAAAGGAAGATGAGCTGCAGTGTAATAGAATAGAAATACAGTAGTGGCTGGGAGAGAGAGAAAAGATGTTAGTCACCTGTTCTTTTTCCTTGCTTTTAAGAACACCCAGTGTTTGGTTGTTCTCCTATTTAATTGTTAAGTTGTAAGGTGGAGTTCTAGCAATAAACAACTCTTCCAGGGACTGACATCTGATTGACAACATTTTAGAAAGACTATTAATTTGTTACCAGCAATAAATGTTCTGTGCCTTCACAGAAGTGATGGATAGAACTTTTTATGATACAAGTAAAGCACCATGAGAAACTAAATCATTCTATCATTTCTTCTGGCAGAACTGGAAGGATCAGGTCGGTTCTTTTTATGCTTTTATTCATGCAAGAAAGGACGGCTGAACTTGAAATGCTTTTCCCATTGTTCCTGTACTGCATCACAAGAAAACCAAAACCTTTGAAAGTCTTGTAACAAAATGAACTACAAAGCAGCAGTAGTAGTAGCCTGGAATTTAGGACAACAAAGATAAAAATGAATAAAACAACAACAATAACATAATAATCCTATTGTAGTTTTCCATTTCATTATATTGAAATAAATACATTTTAGGAGGTTTGATTTACTAAGCCGCACAGATCAGTGTCTATGATCATTGTAATTTGCAAATTTTAAATCAGCACCTATGTCATGTCTACTCCCAGTTCATTGATGATCACACCTGGAGTGGTTTATGCAGAAATCCACTGAAACTCCTTTCTTAATAGTACCTTTCACTTTGATCTGCTTTCCAAAATCAATCAGTTATAGAGTTAACATTAGCTTGGTTCTGCCAATATAATGTTCTTCCAGTATTTCAAAACCATAACTCTTATGCACTAGTAAGTCAAATGCCTTACTAATACCTCTGTATACAATCCTATCCTAGTTAATTGGACTTGTAATTTCAGAGAATTAATCTGGGTTTGTTTTATAAAAAATACTTTCCTTTTATCTATGTTTGTTGAAGAAATATACAATCTTACTTTCATCCCTATAGCAGAGGAATTTTCCCAATATTCTGCCTACAATTGCTTTGAGGCTAGAACATCCAGTGTTAAGACAGCTCAGTACTGCAAACTTCACAACGCCAGCACTGCAAAGAATGGATGATGTTGAAAATTGTATCAGGCTGATATCAGAGGTCACCCGATTCCTTGTCTAAAAACACATAAAGACAATTTATTTAACAGTTCTGGAATATCTGAGGAACACTGCTACCTGGGATTCAAGATAACGATGCCCAAGAGTTTGCTTGTACCATGGCAGGTAACCTATTGAAGAAGCAACCAGAACTATGGCAACCACAGCAAGGCAATGCCAGTGGATATTACTGAGATGTCCCTGCTCTGTTGGGATGATCTCCTTTTTTTGGCACATCTAAGAATTATACTGTTTTGTTTTTCAAGTACTTTTAAAGTTTGATTCAGACACAAAAGAAAGACTTATTGCTTCCCCAGCAGAAAAAAACAGCGATAGCATTCATCATGTATGAGTGTCCCCCAAACAAAGAGCAGGCAGTTCATGGAGCCTCACACTTGGGACTCCAGCCTTTGGGTTCCAGCAGCAGAATGCTTTTGTGTGAGGAGCTTGAGGGGGAAACAAGGAGGAATGAACAAGGTGACAAAACCCACAACAAGCTGTAATAATCCCATTTTGTTCAAGAACATACAATATGAACTCTTAACAGCAGAATTTTCCTCCCCAAGTTTTTGCATTGTTGATAACTACGATTGCGTATGCTCCATGAACACTGTTGTTAACAGTAACCTGAACTATAAAGCCCTGTAGAATGGATTCTGTACAGGCAAGCACTTAAAGAAACCTGTATCAAGCTCTCCTGCCTTTGCTGCATCAGTAGTTTTACTATACCTTACTGCTAATGAGCCTATGCCTTTGCCAGAACTCTACCTGTTTCTAATAAACATAAAGCCAATTTTTCTTTCATTTTTCTAATCCTGCCAGATTTTTTCCATAATGTCTCTGCTTGCCTTTGTCAACTTTCTGTGCTCAAACATTCCAGTTTATCTTAATTGCTATATATTTCCCTTGTATTCCCAAAGTTTTACATAAATACACATACATATTTAATCAAATTATTGATTTAGCTTTCATTCTGAAAAAAAGGACACAGTTTTATAATTTTCAGGTGCATATGAAACCACCATTTCATAAATTTTTCTTTAAGAGTTCTAGTCAACTTCTACTCTAATTTTTCCATCAAAATTTTTCTTCACAATCAATTTCATATGAAAGTTTCCCCATTAGGCAATTAGTCCCTCAAAAGCACTGAGTATATTGGTTGGCACCCTCCTCCATTTGCAGAGATTGAAAGCAATCAGGTCATGATCACTTGTCACTAGGCAACCACCAACTCCAAGTCCAGTATTCAATTCAATCTATCTACCACAACGAGATTCAAACAGAGCTACCTCATTTTGGGTGCCATATCTTTCGTACTAGGAAGCCATCAATAACTCTCTCAAAGAACATTGTTTTACCACTGACTGTCTGAAATTTCCAGCACTCATTTCCTACATTCAAACAACACACTTTTTCTTTAACCTATGTAACAGATCGATGACTAAGCAACCTAATCCTATGGCTGCAATGCCCCTATGGTCACATACAGAGATCTACAATGGATAAACATTATGTTTATAATCAGTGTTGGATACTGGTACACAGTCAGAGCACTTTACAGTGGCCTCCACGTAAACAGGAATCGGATTCTCATAACGCCTGCAAGACAGGGAGAGATAGATTACAAGACTATCAAGAATTGTCCAGCGCAAGAGCAGAAGTTCCATGCAAAGCAGGATGGAGACCCTTTTCAAAACAAACAATACTGCCAATTCATCTGCATTATGCTGTTTTAATCTGATTGATCTTTTCATGTCTAACAGTGAAAAAAAATGCCTTAGGCCACAAACACTGAGAGATAAAATAATTCTTATTTCTTTGCCCCTATGGATGGCTTCCTTGAGACAGAATTATGTGGTGGTTCAGAAGAGAAGGCTGATCTTAGTGGAAGGCTTGTGCAGTTTGGCAGTGAAAGACTTTTCCTATCTTGCGTCTCCTGCTCAGAAGTCACTACTCAGTTTAAAATATAAAAGGCTAACAACAGGTAATTTTTTTTAAAGGGTTACCACAATGAGATCATTCAGAAGAGAACCATTTATTTATTGCTTAGAAATGCATACATATCCAGCATAAAAACTATTAGAAAAAGGTATTTGAATTAATTAAAGTAATCTCACTTGACATTTGGGATAACAATTACACTACTTCCCAATTATCATTATTGCTTGTTTTCCTTCCCAGAGAATTCAAAGCGTTGGACTTATTTCCTCAATGCCAAGTTCCATAGTATGATAAGTCATCAAATTAATTTTCAATCTATACTAACATCCTTTGTTTATGTTGGGAATGGATCATTTGAAATACACGCTAGTTTCAAGGAAAAAGGTGTAATTTTGTTTTAAAGCATAATTTTTCTTCTTGTGATTATGAAAAGTTTTTTTTTACTTATTTTAGTACCGATGCAGAATTGAAATAACATTGAATGCTTTATTGCAAGCAACATGTCAGAGTCATATTTAGTTACTTTGGAGAAGAACAGTTTGGACAAGAAAAATTTCAGTCCACCACAAACGGTTTTGACAGCATTTGATGTCTTTTCATAATCATATATATTAATTCCAGAACACATATGTGTAAAACTACCTAACTTCAGAACACGTAATGCTAAAAGTAGAAATGGGTAAACCAAAAGTGACATTGTTCACGCAACCTACCAGTTGCTCAGTACTATTTACTGAAGTACTTTTCACTCCTTGGGTAGAATCTCTCGTTCACCTCTTCTCATTGACAGAAGATAAGTGAGATTGTTTTACTTATGTAACGTAAAAATGTAAAGATTTGGCTTAAGAAAAAGTAAAACCCATGATAAACCCACTTATAACTTGAGATCATGGATAATTCCACAATTACTTTTTTCCATTCAAAGGAACAACATGCCCAAAGTTGCCTCACATACTGTATTTTCCATAGATCATGTCATTCAGCAGGAAATTATACTCATGGCCTTGCACAAGCACTTGTATCTCCAACAAAAGAAACGAACACCTCACTTCAACTAAAACAGAATGAACATCTAAGAACCATCGTGATGTCATCGTGGCAAATTTCCAGGACAAGGGTTTGCATATTAGACAGAGACTACTGGGTTTAATTGCTGCTGCTTCAAAAGAAACCAAAATAGAAAATGCTGGGAACACTGTTCAAGACAAAGACTCATGAGCCTTCTTTTTATAGTGACAGTGGTCCTGAGTCAGTACCAGTGTCCCAAAGATGGCCCAGAAAGTAAATACATGGCATGACTTTACATCAGCCAGACACATTGAACACACCAGAGGACATTACAGTGCCTCACACTCCTCCTCTTCCTTCCTCTCTTCACTTGAAAAAAAAAGGAAGAAAATATGGCTTGGTGAAAACATCTATGACATAGTGGAAAAGAACATAAAAAGCTGCATGATCTTTGAATGCTTTCAGCAACCGCTTGTGCTACAAATATAAAGAAATTTGGAGTCAAATCATTCGAAGACAATGATATTCCAAAATATGAAGGTGCTCAGGACGTTTTGATGTTGGAGAAGGACTGCAGGGCCTGGTATGGGTCACACAATCAGAATGCACTAGAGGACTTCAAGTGCCGTGCCATGTAAAGCACCCATTACTGGTTGAATGCACAGTATATAGTATAAAAATACTTCCATTCCCTGATCAGAATGTTCAGAAAACTCATCTCTGAGTGCAAGAAATTTATCAGCAGTTCATTTAGTGCTCTCTTCAGAATATAACCCTTAAATACTGGGATTCAAACAAAGGCTTTTGGACTGAAGGAAATAGAAGGGAATAGTACCGTTATTCATAATGTATGTAGTATGCAAAGAATAACAATTTTATTCCTAGTGATTCTAAATAAGTTTTTGATTCTTTTCTGCCATATGAGAATCATGTCCTGGTCTTTAAGAACTGTAATCTTTAAACTCATCTGCTGCAAGTTATGTGTGTACTTGTTTACAAGGACTAATACTTCCTACGTACAGAAAGCCTTAGACAATGTACCAAAAAAATTGACTGAAGTCTGCTGTATTAGAAGATGGAAAATATATCAATTTTTAGCAAATGTCAAATCATTGGCTATTGCTTTTAAGATTAATAAAAGATATAATGGTTTCTAGATAGCCTCTAAATAAAGATTACTATGAATGGAGAAATGATTTACCAATAGTCACCACAATGAGATTTCTTTAAAGGTTACAATCATCAGTTATTTAGCTGAAACACTGCTGAGAATGCCTGGTCATTTCTTGAATAATGCATAATGTTCATTGTAGATTTGATCTGTATTATAACAATACAGATATTTCTAAAATAATGGAGAAAACTATCTGTTACTTTCCAACTGCTGAAGACATTTCCATGAAGTAATTGACTCTGAAAATATTACATGAAGTTACCTTAGTGTTCATTTGCAAGCACAACTTGTAGTGATCGTTACACAATAGGCATAAGAAAACAAATTCATCAGCCTTTATAGACTTTTAAGAAAAGCTGTGATAAATACAGGGCAGAGTAAAGGACCTTCCCAAAATACTAAATTAAAATGGTTAAATTTCTTCACAGTACTAGGGGAAAAATTTAAAACCAAGCTTTGAAATCTAATTATTAACACAAGCAGATCATCACATTCGGGGGAAGAAAAAAAAACCCCAATAAAGAAAAAAAGCAGTTGCCTGCACAGTGTAAGCACCTCTCATGTAATTTTCCAAATACCTCTAAGTCTATTCAGAAGATTGCTTGGGCACACACAAAATACAACGTCTAGTGTTTTATTGTAGGATTATCAACCATACTTCACATGAAGCTGCGAGCTATTTATGTGGCCTTGTTTATCCATATGAACTTCTTCAAGGGCAGCAAAAAGCGACCTTAATAAATGAAAATGAATTTCTTTTGATGTAATTTCATGAATGTTTGATCAGAATGTGTTAACAGGTTTCTATGTAAGGAGGACTGGAGAAGTAATAAAATATACCTGTACCATACTGTTAAACCTCCTTATGGGGAATTCTTATATAGTGAAACACTGTTTCATTATTTCAATATACTGACACATAAATTATACAACCCTAGTTAGTATAAAGCCAAGTACTCAAACAGGAAAAAAAATTGCAAAAATCCTTCCTTAGCACTCCTCCACCCCTTCTGCCTAGAGCAATGGGAACCGTATCACCAGATGGGTGGAGGAGCACAATTCTTATATCAGATAGGGTGAAAAGACATTAAATGTTTACCTAGCTTTTTTATAGGGCTATATGTTAGTCTAGGCCAAGCTATTTATGCTGTTGTCTAAGAATAAAACTTCATTCCCTCTTAAAAGTCTTTTCTCTATTAGAACATTTACACACAAAAAAAGCAAGCTTCAGTATTCAGATATATATTCTTATTCCAGAAGAAGATTATGAAAAACAGATCCCAGATACTCTGAAAACATAGGAGAGATCTGCAGAGATTAGACTTTCTGTAATACAGGACATCTTGTAGAAGCACTATATGTCTGTTAGCTATAGGAATTTTGGGAGGAATTATTTATTTTAACAGACAGGTCATAGATAGTACAGCAGAGTCCATTTTACATCCGCCTTGAAACCCTGCTTAATTGCCTGAGAATAAACTCTCATCCTGAAAAAATGTGGAACATTTGCATATTATATCAGACGCCTGATGAACCATGCTATACTCATGCTCTGGATGATGTAATTATTACCTTTTTTCCTCTATGAAAATTATATATGATGTGGCAGATAATATAAATGAAATATATTAAATGACGCAAATATGTCCAGCTACTAAATCATCAGCCTGAAAGTCCTTTGGTTTTTTGCCCTCCATGTCTATCTCCAGCCACTGAAAATTTTAACTTTTCTTAACTAACATTACTTCCTTTAAATGGAAGAGCAGGTAAAAGCCCTTTGCACCATCAATACCAGTAATGCTTTATGGGCAGTTGTGGGCTGATAAATAAGATTCTATCTCCCACTCCTCCCTCCACCCTTAAAGGTGGCTTTTTCTTTGCCTCGTGCTATATTCAGTCTATCTAGTTTAGTGTAGATTAAGAGTTTAACTTTCATAGTGTGTGGAAAAAAACCTGAAGTGCTCAAATCTCATATGCATCTTTCCAAAATATGTTTCCTCCAAAATGTGAGATCAGTAGCTTAAATAAAACAGGGTAGTATTCTGTGCTGTCAAAGCCAAGACAACCAAAAATCCCAGGTTTTGGTAACTTTGAGGTCTGTCAATGCAACTTGCTCCCTAATTTAAAATATCAGACAGCAAGATCATACTTATCTACATGAATAGCATGAGTTAAAAAAAAAAAAAAAAAAAAACAACACAAAAACAACACAAAAACAACCCACAAAAAAAACACCGAAAAACCACAAAATAATGTCCAGTTTACACAAGTAATTGGAAACACTATTTAGGACCTACATGCCCACAGCCTCTAAAATAATTGTCAGATTCCTCTATTACCTGACTTTTGTGGCAACTTATGGCTAAAACATTACCTGTGCTGCCCAACTGCTTGTTTGAGCATGAAAAGAGGGTGCTTAATATTGAAAATGGCCTCTTCTGGCTGAAAGGTTGATAGATGCCTACTGGCTGAGAAGTCAAAATAATTTCTATTACATTACAAGATGATAAATAAAATCCTAGTCTCTAACCTGAAGATTTAAAAACTTGGATGTGACGCTCTCAAACTTCAGAAATACGTGACTCTGCCTTTAATGTTTTGCCAGAGAATTAAGAGATTGAGTCCTCAAATCAAGGAATAATGCCATGCTCCTCTCAAACATGTCTCATATAAAATATTTAAACAAAGCCACACAATCATTGCTAAATAACTTTAAACAATTCAGTCTACATCACCCAGAAGACTTACAGCTGTAATAGTTATATCAATAGGTTTGTTGTTAAGTAAAAAATAAAATAAGAGGTTTATTTCACCTTCACATGGTGTCTTTCTCATGCAGACCTCAGATTTCCACATTTGTATCCCTTTAAAGGATTTGATATGCAGGGAAAGAAGAAAGGATGATGGTAAAAATTTCAATTTAGAGGTTACTAAAGGCTGCCATAGTCGATACTATACAACAGATTTACTCCATACCTTTTACTGATGTATTAGGTGGAGGCCCTTCCATTCTCAAGTTCCATGGAGGATCACCTTGATTAGCAAAGTCCCTCATTTTCAGATAGCTAATTGTAAGTCGGATGATGGATGCCTTGTCAAGCTGGCTGGTAATGGCTGCAGGTAGTGGCAACAACTTTGCCAACTCATAGAATTCAAAATTCTCCTTTCCCCGGCGAGAGCGAGCAGCATCTCTGGACTTTTCCTTCCTCAAAGCTTGTAAACTGAAAGAAAATAAACAAAGTAGACATTCATCAATATTAGTGTTCTGTCACACTTAACCAATCTGCTTTTTCACTGCTGGTCTTCTATACAAATTACCACATTTTCAAAATGCCGTTGTATATGAAAGTAAAGACTTCAGGATATATTTAATGGTGCTTCAATCTTTGAATGACTAAAACTAATGACAATATTAGAGTTTCAGTGGTAAACCAACACATTAAGTAACAACTCCAAGCCCATTTCAGACTCTTTCTTCTTAGCCTGCCCTTCCTTTCTCTGGTGCCAGTTGCATGAAAGGATTCCCAAGAATTCTGCATACATGTGGGGTTTATCTGCATGAATGCCATTGTTTCTCCTGACCCACTGTAACCCAATTTGTCTGAATTTGTGCCAAGTTCTGATTTTTGGGAAAAGGAGGTTACAGACAGATGACTGAAGTGTGTGGCACCTCTGACAGCAGTTGCAGTGCCACCAAGATGACCAAACACAATATACAGTAGCTTCTAAGATGTAAAACTAAGTCTGGTGCAATAATGTAAACCTTCCTGGATTTCATGAAGCAGCTTTTCATGAGTTGTTCGGCTGTTCCTGTGGGAACAGCAACCTCTGTCAGAGGGGCGGGCAAGCAATAGACTTGTGTGTGTCTCATTTCTGACTGTAATTGACTACCGTACACATTTCAGACTGAAAACTTTTGGTAAGAAAGGACCTTCTGCTTTACACTGAGCTGGTGGAAATGCAAAGACATTAATTTACTCCTGTTACATCCATGTATCGCTTGTTACCACACCAGTGCAATATCTAAAGGTAATTCAGATTTTACCCCTAGGCTAATTAATTGGTGTATAACTGCTGAATGCACATTGCGATGGCAGTGGGTAACTGCTGCGGTCCTCTCCTGATCTTTCCCTGAAACTCAAAGGAGTTTCCTCATAAAAATGTTGGATGTGCCAACCAGGAATGAGGCACTGCTGGACTTGCTATTCACAAACCAAGAAAACCTGCTTTGTAACATCTCAGTTAGTGATAGCCTTGGCTGCGGTGACCACAATATTGTGGAGTTCAGGATCCTGCTGAGTGTGCTGAAGGTCAGCTCTAAGACAAGGGTTCTGGATTTTAGAAGAGCAAACTTCAGTTCACTCAGGGCTCAGCTGGGAGGGATTCGATGGGAAGCTTCCATGGAAGACAAAGGAGCTAGTGAGTGCCGGGAGTTCTTCAAGAACTCTCTATCGGAAGCACAAAGCCAGTCTATCCCCTACAAATGAAAGGGAAGTAAGTGGAGCGAGAGGCCCCCTTGGCTCAACCACGACCTCCTGGGTCTACTCAAATCCAAAAGGGAAGCATACCAGAGAGGAGAAGTGGAGGATTATCTGTCAAGAGCTACAAGGGTATTGCCAGAGCATGCAGAGATGCAGTTAGAAAAGCAGAAGCCCAACTCAAATTGAAACTGGCCGTATGTGTCAAAAATAACAAGAAAGGTTTCTTCAGGTATGTCAACCATAAGCAGAAAAAGAAGGAAAACATAGGCCCACTGTTAAAGTGAAAAGGACAGTCAATCACCAACGATGCTGAAAAGGCAGAGGTCCTCAACACTTTCTTCACCTCTGTGTTTACCAGCACTGTCAGGTCCCAGACTTTGGGAACGAAATTGCCGGTTGATCTAAATACCAACCCAGCATCAGTGAAGAAGAGTTAGTACATGAATAATTACAGGAGCTTGACCCCTACAAATCCATGGGCCCTGACGCCATCACCCCAAGGGTTGTGAGAGAGCTGGCTGACATCATTGCAAGGCCTCTCTCCATGATCTTCAAAAAGTCATGGAGAACAGGGGATGTCCCAGATGACTGGAGAAAGGCAAACGTTACCCCTATCTACAAGAAAGGCTCGAGGGTGGATCCGGGTAACTATAGGCCCATCAGCCTTACTTCAGTCCCTGGGAAAGTTATGGAACGAATCCTCCTGGGGGCCATCACAAGTCAAATGCAGCACATGATTGGTAAAAGCCAACATGGCTTCACTAAAGGCAGATCGAGCTTGACAAACCTGGTTACCTTCTATGACAAAGCGACTTGCCTGGTTGACATGGGGCGGGCGGTGGACATTGTCTACCTGGACTTCTCCAAGGCCTTTGATACGGTCCCCCACAGTCTCCTCCTGGAGAAATTGATGGGTCATGGCCTAGAGAAGTGGTTTGTGCAGCGGGTGGGGAACTGGCTGACAGGCCGCACCCAAAGGGTGGTGGTAAATAGCTCTGTCTCAAACTGGCAACCTGTCACTAGTGGAGTCCCCCAGGGATCGATATTGGGCCCAATGTTATTCAACATCTTCATTAGTGATCTGGATAATGGGATCAAGTGTAGCCTGATGAAGTTTGCTGATGACACCAAGTTGAGTGGGGAATTAGACACCCCAGAAGGGAGAACTGCTCTGCAGGAAGATCTGGATTGGCTGGAGGAGAGGGCCAACAAGGACCTCATGAAGTTAAACAAGGAGAAGCGTAAGATCATGCACCTGGGAAAACATAATCCAGGAGTGCAGCCCAGACTGGGACCCACCTGGCTGGAGAGCAGCTCTGTGGAAAGGGACCTGGGGGTCCTGGTGGGCAGGAAGCTCAACATGAGCAAACAGTGGCTGCTGCGGCCAAGGCGGCCAACAGGATGCTGGGTCGCATCAAAAAGGGCATCGCCAGCAGAGAGAAAGAAGTCATCATCCCACTCTACTCAGCGCTTGTCAGGCCACACCTGGAGCACTGTGTACAGTTCTGGTCCCCTCTATACAAAAAGGATGCGGACAGGCTGGAGGGGTCCAGAGACGGGCCACCAAGATGATCAAAGGACTGGGAAGCTGCCATATGAGGATAGGCTGGGAGAGCTGGGTTTGTTCAGCCTTGAGAAAAGGAGGCTCAGAGGGGATCTCATCACAGTGAACCAGTACTTAAGGGGCAGCTACAAAGAAGATGGAGACTCCCTTTTTACAAGGAGTCACATGGAGAGGACAAGGGGGAATTGATACAAGGCGCTCTTGGGGAGAGTCCGACTGTACACGAGAGGGAATTTCTTCACAGTGAGGACAGTCACCATTGGAATAATCTCCCCCGGGAAGTGGTTGACTCGGCCACCTTGGACACCTTGAAGAGTCGTCTGGACAGGGTGCTGGGCCATCTTGTCTAGACTGTGCTCTTCCTAGAAAGGTTGGACTAGATGATCCCTGAGGTCCCTTCCAACCTGTGATTCTGTGATTCTTTGTATGATTCTGTGATTCTTTGAAACTGAAGTTTCAGTTGGTTTCAATATATAACAACACAGCTTTGCAAAGGAAAAGCGATTAACCTTTTTTGTTGTGTGTTTTGGGGCAAACAATGTACAGTATACTTCCCAAAAGATTAGAAGGCAATGTGTAGATAATACAAAGAACAGATATTGCCTGTTGTGTTTGTTTGTTTTTTTTTAATTAGGGGGTTTAAACATTTTTTTTCTTTCCTTATTTTGAGACAGACCACAGTGTTCAACTCAGGATATGATAAGCTTGACCATACCTGTGCCTTGGTGGGTAGAGGTTGGTGCTCATGCTGGGGTTGGTGTCTGCCAGTCACTAAGTGAGTAGAAACTGTTTGTCCCTCACAAAGACGCTATCTTTCTGTCGCTTCATTTGTTTATTTATTAATTTTATGAACTTACAGGCAAAATTCCATTAACTAGTCATCGGTTTACAACAGAGCTAAAATTCAGCCAGTGTATAATGGAACAGCAAATGCTTCTCTCAAGCTTCCATAACCCTTCCTGAAACCCTGGATTTATCAACAAAAATAATCATAATGGCCAGATCTACAAAAGCACTCTGGCATATGAAGTAAATCAGTAGAATCTAGGCACACAGACCTAGTAACATGATTCTGAGACCTCTATTTGGCTTTCTTTCTAATTCAGAAATAATTTAAACTGCAGACATGCTCTTCTTTTAATATTCTTAACCACCTGCATTTTTGTGGCTGTCTCTGCCCAAGGTATGCCTCAGACTTGAAAGGGCAGATCAGCTGGGCCCTTAAAACACAAATGAAATCCCTCCATCACACTTCCCTGAGAATCCTTAACAAATTATATTCCCTATACAATTCTGTACTAATAGCAATTATATTTAAAAAGACAGCCTGACTAAGAAATAAGGATGTGCCTTTTCCTCCTGTATCTTTACCTCACTATCCCTACCCACAAGTAAGGATATACCATCTTACTGAATCCAGCACTGAAGTACATACTTGTCTTTATGAACTCCATATAGATTGCTAGCAGCTAGATTTGTAAGTTATATTCTAGGAGAAAACTACCTGAAAAATAAGATTTCACAATGCTCTTTCTGTTCAATTTAAAATTTTAGTATCATTAAATCTTTACCATCATAGATGTGTAAAATCCCTCAAAATGTGCATTGAATATAGCTAATAGAACTATTTTATGTATATACAGAAACCTGGAAGCTACAGCCCTGTGAGGTGTGAACTGTCCAATTACTTTCAGTGATGTAAGATACCCTATACAAATTAAATACCTACAACAGTAACATAAGAGAGCAGCAGACAAGTGCCTCTGCCCAATTGCTTGCAAGTGAAAGCTCATTTTCATGGCACAAGGAATGGCCTTTACTACTTGTCATCACACTTTTTTTCTCCAGAAGCCAAAGCTGAGGACCTCAAGTCCCCAAATCAAGTTTGAGGAATCCAGAGGAGCTGAGATTCTATATCTATTCTGAAAGTCTGCACCAAGAGGTTCACACCATCTTTCCAGAGCATTTAATTATACCCATATGTAAGAAGGGGGCTTTTTGGAGATCCCTAGTAAAACAAACCAGAAACATTACAGATCCCAGCAACTTTTGAATGGTGATAGAATAGTCCTTAGCAACACCAATGACTGAATGCACAGTTTACATGCCCTGTATATGGTCAGGAGACTGCTGAAACTGAATATTGCAATGTAAACTTACATAATGCATTACTGGATCACTAATGGTTTGCAATGGAAGCCAGTTAAGCTGAAAAGTGAGGTTACCTTTATAAGTAAAGAGCATCCTTTGAGAGCCACCTATGTGTATTCAAGCTTTCACAATTAAAAAAATCCCAAAGTACAAGGGATGGGGAGCTGATATAATAGACGTACAAAAGAAACTCCTGAGAAACAGTATTACCAATAACACATTTTTCCTCCCAGCCATTTGGTATATTGTCAGGTGTGGAAGCTTCACCAAGTGACATAAATCAAGGAGTTTGTAACTTGTAGCACTCTCATCTTGGCATCAGTGCTCAATTTAGAAACAGTGTCTACTGAAATGTGCACTTAAGTCCTAACTTCTACTCTATATATTTCCACTAGTGAAATACACTTGTAGCATTGGACACTGCAGTTATGCTGATACAATGGGTCCTTAATTTGGGAGCAGTGATTTCCTCAGCAGGATGTAAGAATTCGTTATATATGACCTAAACATCACTGTCAATCCTCTCTGGCACCTGTGATTCTGATAGGTGACATCAGCTTCATCACCAGATGCTCTTAAAAGAGCAAAGTACTGGTACTGATAATCCCAAGAGGACGCTAGAAAAGCGAGCTGTGAAGTTTACAACAGAAATCAGTGGTGCTGACACAGGAGCAAAACTCACATTGGGTCCTTTCATATGACATCGGGATTAGAGGTGGTTCTTGGTAACAGAAATGAACTTGCTAGAGCATCGGGCTGCAGAAACTTAGAAATACCTGCAGGCTCTCCTGCTGATGAGAAGAATAAAAGTCAGGGAAACTATACCCCTGTTTACTAAGTGGCTTTCAGAGACATTCAGAAAACACCAAGAAAGCAAGCACCGCATATGTAAGAGCTCTTAAATGATAGGGAAGGTCTCCCAACAGACAAGCAAATCTACATACGCTATCTGCAGTACTGACAGGAAAATAACAGTGGGAGATATACCCAAGAGACATAAATATTGCTCCCCGTCTGCCTTTTGTGGAGAATGGGAAGGAGCTCAGATAATTGGATCAGACGGCATCACTGTACGATATCAAAGGATGATGTCATCATATGAAAACTTCATCTGTTCCCTTAAGAACATACTTCTGAAAGAATTTCCATATACAGAGTCCACTAAAGACAAAGACATTTCCAGCTGCTAGCTCCTGATAATTCTGAGATGCAGTACCATAAAACCAGGATATTTAATGGATAGAAAACTAATGCTATTTTAGATAGTAGGTTTCTAAAATATAGATTATTTTTCCTTTTAGGGCCTTTCCAGATGGACTGATATAAAGGGGGTCTGGCTTTTACAGATGAAAGGGTACGATAAATGCTACCATATAATTTTAAAATGGTGTACACAACATTTCTAAAGTAAATTTTCTATTGAAGACACAGCAGATGCAGAAGACATGATAATATGGTGTTGCATAAAAGTTTTATTGGTACTCATAACTCACTTGTGATTTCATTGTGCTTGTGGTCATTCCAGGCTTAACCTGCTTCATATTTTATTCCACATCATTTTATATATTTTATATTCATAAGCATATACATGCATCCATATCTGCGTGCACACCCACAACCTCCACATGGCTGACAGATCATCATCTGTCACTTTAAAGATGGGACAATCACGGCTCCTAATTTTTCCAGCATATAACGGCAATCAAACATGTTACAGCATATCAACAGATGCACTGACCTACATTAGCAAGGATGTTCTAGCATATCAATACCTCACTTTTGTGTCTCAGTTTGGGCAGTAAATTCAGCGGAATAATTTAATTCCATAAGTTTGCATTTTGAATGAAAACTGGGGAATGGTTATGGTTACAAATAAATATTTCTATCTGCAATTTCAAGATATAGCTTGGAAGCAGACATATAGCAGACTTGCCCAGTTTTAGAAAGGCAGGTCATATTTACATCTCACCTATGCTGTTCCCTAAACCTGATGCAGGCAGGACCCCTGTAGTGGGGCTTCTCAGAGATCTCCGTCCCCGCCCTGCTCAGCCCTACATAACAGCACCGGTGGGGGTTTATGGTGCCCCCACTGTACTTGTCACAAATAGAGATTGGACTGGGGGCAACACCCATAAAACAAGGTTTGAGGGACACACAGGCTACTGAGCTCCAGATATAATGGCTCCAGCCAACGGACGCCTTGTCTGTGGTGTGCTGCCATAGTTTTTGCTCCTTTTCATTAACTACAAGCAGAGAAGTATGGCAAACTCTCACAGAGGATGCGCAGTATTTTTGATAATTCTACTGAAATCCTCCCTGCTTTCAGGAGAAACTTTACAAGTGCAACAGTATACCAGGATAGAGCACTTTTTCTTCTGGTACTAAAAATCATACTTACTAATTCAGCTCTTATAACCTCTAACAAATTTCTTTAGCCTCTTACAATGATATGAATTAGTAGCGGTAAAACCAGATGCAGTACAACAATGGAGAATAATGCAATACGCTTCTGTGTGTGTGTATTGTGTATATATTTATATTAGTCTAATCTTTTAACTTCAAGGATCAAAAGGTCCATCATAAAAATCTTTCAGGTCTCCAAAGGCCATAATAAGATGGATGTTATACCCATTTCACAGAAAAGAAATAAGATATATGGAAAGGCTGTGCAACATTAGATCACACAATGTGTCTGTGGCAAAAAAATGGAGTGGAGCTAAGTAATCCAACCCCATATTACATCAAACGCCTGAAGAGACTTCTAGATTTCTGTGTACAGTGTTTTCCAATACAAAGAATAAAATAATGCTTCCCTGCTATTGAGTTTAGTCGGAGTATTACACAAGAAAATAAATTTATGCTGCTCCTGAGTCCACAGGTGTGCATTTTTTTTTTATTTCTATATGAGAAACACTAGAAATATCCTCTTATCTTGTTCTTAACTTGTTCTGTGTTAATGATATCGCATATTATTGCCACACTTTGGACGTTTTTATATTTAGATTAACTTTAGATCCCTCCCCCTTTTTTAATAATATGTTTACATCTGTTCTGTATTTATATCAATGCAATGTAGTGGATGAATATGATATTTTAACTAATATGAATGTTTGTACTTTCTGATCTATTACAGAAATAATCTATTACCTGTTCCCTCACTTAGACACATTCTTGAGGAGAATCTTTTCTGGGGCTTCAAGCTGACCCGTGCAAGCAATGAGGTCAATTAAGCCCATGGGTAACAACAGATACATATAAAAGCTGACTCTTATTGCCTGGGCAACTTATTAAGCTAATGTCCAAGTCCATCTATAGGTGGCCACCTATAGGCCATGCTCTGGCCTATAAAAATCTGTTTTCATTTCACTGATCTCACAGGATAATAATACTCAATTAGAAGGTCAAAGAATGGAATAGCTTCAGTATCGAAATGACCCAATTATTTGGAATACATATTTTGCTGCTATGTGATTCTTCTTATGCCTGAGGTTTTGTTAATAGCGACACCTTAAAAACAGTGTTCAGTCCAAGTGGGTATACATCTGAACAGCAATACATATTTTCAGACTCAAAAAAAAAGATTTAGACTGCGGGAAAGATGGAGGAAGTAAAGCAAAGTAACCTGCACTACGTAATTGCACATACTGCAGTTGGAAATCCCAGTCTAGCAAGCCAAGCATCACCACTGGTGGTGGAGGCCTAAAGCCTCCTATTGTCAAGGGGAATTGTTATTGGTCTGTTTTTCTAAACGTTATGCTCTAGAGAGCTCACAAATATGCATGAAACTGGATATTTTTTCAGCATAGTAGATAGAAGTGAGTATAGAAGAATGAAGCAGGATAGATGTGAATGACAATTAAAAGAAGACAAAAAATCTTCTCCAACTTCCTAAGAATAACTCAATTAGTTCTGAATAACTGATACTGAAATATGTTAATATGTTTAACACTCATTTCTACACAGTAATTTGTTATCTTCTGGTATTTTTTTTCTTTTGAAACAGCTTTTTGACTGGATGTCTTCTCCCTTTCTTTGCTTTTCCTTTTTTTCTGCTGTCCTATTTGTAGACTTCCTTTTCACAGAGATTGTTGCTGAACTGAGAGTACAAGCACTTCAAGCCTAATAAAAAAGTTAAGCTGCTTAAGAGAGAAGAGTACTTTTGTCAGGGTAAAACCTCCAAAAAAGAGGAGAGGAGGAGAATAAAAAGCCACATTAAATTTTACCTTCTTTCTTTTTTAAGTACATCTGAGAAGTCAGACAGCAGATTTTTATGGATTTTTCTACTTGTTTGCTTAGGAGATCCGAACATTGCTCAGTTTCACTATTTATCAATTAATCTAGCATGCAGCCTCAAAGGAAAAAGGTCGACCTGTATTAAAAATTCATCCATCAAAAATTCATCAAAGACTCCAACATTTTAACTCGTGAACCTTTGAACACCTGCATACTTGTTAGATCTGTGGTCATAGTTAACTGGAATCTATAGTTACTACAGTATTTATACTTGCTCTGACATGAGCTGCATGAGGAGCCTTTCAGGTGAAAGTGCAGTACATAACCTAGTGAGCCACCCTGCTTCCTCAAACTGTTCTTTCATCAGACAAGGGATATCTGACATCTGACTAAGTTCAAAGTCAGTCAAATGAGACCCTTTCAATGAACAAACGCTTTCCAGGGGCGTTCATTTTTTCCACACCATACATATCGCTGTTCTTATGGGGCAAAAGTTTGCCAAAAATGTAAATGAAACCATTATCTGACATTATCATGAATGGCATAGTCTACAAATTAAAGCCATTTAACGCTGTCCAAGAAAACTTAATGTTTTCAGAAGACTTGCTTTAATGTGTGAAGAAAGCTGTAGAATATATGCTGGAAGTTAAAGCTGGAACCTTCAAGTTCAAGGTAAAAACTCTGCTGCTTAACTAATGCACTGCTCATAGCTGTCATCATTAATTTATGTTAGCCTCTGTAAACATCAAGAGTATAATAGGCCAATTTCACAACTAAATATAGATGCACATTTTGCCCTTATATAAATGGCAGATTGCTGCTGTAGATCATCACTGCAGCAACACGTCAGTAAAGATGCACTGTTTGATGGTCTGATGCTCACACAATATATAAAACCAGTTGTAATGGTTGTTTGGAAGCAAAGTGTAACATAGCAGCAAAATTTCATTTGTTCCACAAACTCAGGATATATTAAGCTTGGCTGACAAAGACTGTTTGATGTGCTAAATCAGTTTGACCTTCATTTTTGCTTTATATTTCTCATTTAACACATGAAATGACCATTATTTTTTCACTATATAAGAAAATATCACAGAACTGCTTTCTATTAAAAAGCCTCTTTTCCTTGTAGATAGCAAAAATACATTTTGCCGAATGTGCTTTAACAATTATTGTAAAAATAACGTTCAACTTATTAAAAAAAATAATACCTATATTAACCCAAGCTTTTTACAACCCAAGGTTGTTTTTAGGGGTTGTTGTTTGACAGAAGAGGGTTTATTTTATTTTATTTTCAATATGCAAATGTGGTTCAGAGAAATATTTTTTTTCTTTTTAGAAAAAGGTTTGTGTATGCTTGAACTAACCATTAAATTGAATGTTTTGTCGCCAATAAACACCTCTGTTGCAACGTTTAAACAACAGAATATACTTCCAAAGTGCGTCTTTAGAACACAATAATAGGAACCTGGCAGGTTTTTAAGGATTACAAACTCACCGTTCTACACAATCTTTTAAATCTAATGCACACTTTGATACAGCAACAATCAAGTGAGCTGTGATACCCCAATTCAAACCTAAACCCAACAATTAGAACACTAGTGTTTTGCTCTGTTTTTCTTCCTATGTTGAACTAAGCAATTGCCAGCTTCATGATAATAGAGAAACTTCAGTTTTATCAAGCAATTTTGCAGCACCCAATAAACAGCACTTTACCTTGGAGCAACTTGTACATTTCACACCTTAAATTTCTATTTACCAAATCAGCTAATCACTTCACAATTGAACTTCTCAGAACAAAAAATTATCAATTAAAGTGGTTGAAACTCCTGCAAATTATCATTTAGGAATGAAGTAATTGCTTTCATCAGGGCAGAAAAGCCCGCCAGAACAGAAATGTCACTTCAGATTAGTGTTCTCACTCCTGAAGCTATGGATGACACAGCTGATATAAGACTAAATGCCAAGACCAATCAATTGCTTTTGTGGCTCTGTTCTGAGCTGCTGTAAAAGGGGCCATTTTCTAGGATCTACTCTTCATTATAGTAAATGCTATCTCCTTGGTAACATAATTCCATTTCTCATAAATTCCGTCTGAGAGCATTGTCCTAACAATGGATGTTTGTGGAAAAGAATGCTGTTGGTTTAATGCAAAGAAATTAAGTGTGAACGGCTGTCAAAGTACTATAGTTTGCTTGTTCTTAAACATAAATTGAAGTCTTTACATTAAAAACAGAATACTTTGGCGGAAATGAATGTTCTGAACAAGTGTAATATATTGCATTTGGAAGTGGTGTGTTTCTGATTGAGAGTTTAGACTTTTTTTTTTATATCTATGTTCTGTCTATAGTGGGCACACTCATCCCTAGCAGAGATTTGTCAGTTTAAGAGAGAGTAGATAAACACTCCACTTATTTCACAGCAGTGCAGTTAGGAAACGTGAAACTGCAGAAGAAAACATGGTCTCATTATCATATGACATGCTACTTGTTAGCAGACTCATCTGTGTAGAAAAGCCTTCTTTGAACTGAGCCCTTACTGGAAATATCTGTATTTCAATTTGTATTGTTCAGCTTCCTAAAATACTAAGAATCTGAGTTATGGTCTCCAATTAAAAGGATATCTGAGAAGCTAATTTGGTGGAACAGCAGCAATTTCCTGCACTGCTCTCCTCATGACTGAAGTTTAGAAACAAATTCAAGATTACAGATTTTCATTCAAAACAGGATGAAAAGTATTCCTCCCTCAATGAGCATAAGCAATTCCAATTAACAATAACAAGAGTTATGTGACAGGAGAATATATTACCGAATATGTAAAGAAGTAATTTATTCAGCATTAAGATGAAAAGTGCATTTTTACTACGGTATTTCTATGGGTAACCAAAGAAATGGCACAGGTACACTGTTGCCAGATTGTGACTATAGCCCTGAATGCTCGCAATCTCACAAATATATGGAAAATTGCCCCCATTATGTGATGCAGGGAAAACAAGAGGACAAAAGAGGCAGAAAGTCATTGCATGCCACATCTACCTGCTTGAAGTAAATGCAGTACTTTAAATAACAAAGCCAGATAGCTTTAGTCCAGGTTCTCCAAATATGCTATCTCATAGACCATATTAAATACGCTAGATACCATATCGCAGATTAAATATGAGCTTTACACTTCAGGCTACGTAGCAGTTACTACATAAATAAATCGGTCTGAAATGTACAAAGAGAATCCAAATTTCTGATTATACTCCTTTTGTGAGTAGTGTCTTCAAGAACGAACACTTCAGATTAGGGGTTTTTGATCTGGTTCTGAATTAATATTTTAAAGAATGAGTAAACAGCTGCTATTTTCCTCACCAATGTCAAAGCCATTGAAGAGATTTTTGCTGGAACGTTTATATCAGCTACGGCCATTTTTTTCCATAGCATTATTTTACCAGTCGTAGCTCTGGCATAAACAGCTGTGCAGGTAAAAAAAAAAATTATTTTTTTTTTTTTTTTTAATATAAGCTGTATCAGTGCAAGGTAGTTTTATCTATACCATGAAGTTTTACTACTGCCGAAAGGCCTAAGAGCACAACGTTGCATTCAGACATCCCATGTTTGCTCTTTACAGATGACCTAAATAGGGATTTTGTTATGATTTGGCTATGCTTTCTGTAACTATCCGCTCCAATTTAGTTCCCAAAGCCAGGAAAAAAAGGCAAGAATTCCAACCTCTCTCTTTCACTGCTGCCAGATGAAGAATCTCTTGGTGGTGTGTTCTTAATTACCGTAATATCAAGACCCATTCTGAAGAAAATAACATACTTTATCTCCCTACCACTCTTACAATTATCATCCTCATCACCTCATAATTCGCTCCTTCCCATCTAAAAGTTATGCTTACACTGATGAGTCTATGTTGACCATATGCAAGTTGTAGTTTCAGACCCTACCAGTGGGAGACTTGACATTTTGTGAAGAAGCATTGGAGGGATATAGAATATACTGGCACTGCAATCTAAAGGAGCTACTGTAGTTTACAGAGATGCATCTGAGCTGTCTTAAAACTGACAACAGTATAACTTCAACAGGCAGGACGGACAATGAGCTACATTGACCAATGTCAGCCCTGAATCCTGCAAGTTTTCCGCTGCCTGTGATAAAACCCATACTGATAGAGGTCACTCTGTCATTGATACTCAAGCTACCTAGCTTAAAATATCTCCAGCACATCTGAAAAAACCCAAACATATGCAACAATCAGTCTGGGTGGTGGTGTAGATACATCCGCTGAATGCTCAAAACCTAGCAGTGCATGCAAGATTTTTCTTCTGCAGTCTTAAGAAGACCCTGCTGCCTGTGCAGATCTCCAGAAGCACACTGATAGATTTATTGAAGTTCATCTTTCCAGAAGCACAAGCTCCACTCTCCAATTTGCAGCGTTAGCTGTTGAACCACTGCCTCAGTAGGGTACGAATGAGATGCAAGGCCTTTAATTTCTAGCCCCCTGGCTTGAACCCTGAGCAGTTTACTGTGAATTAATTTCAGCAGAGCACAGGACAGCAAGGTTTTCACAAGCAGGTGTCTCTTTCACATGTACTACCAGTGAAATAACTTTTATTACTGCTTACATATTCCAGGACAGGCTACAGTCTCCACCTACTTCCCTTACAGAGGGACTACATTTACTTTTTATTTAACCCTCTGGGACAGGTGGCAACTCTGTAACTGTCAGGCACACACTGGTGAAGGGCAGAAGAAGTTGGGGGGAAAAAAGTCTGGCCAGAAAACAGTAATTAATCAAACCGAAGACAACATACCACCTGTTTTTTGAAGCCTAAAGTAATGGCTTAGATACCACTGGTAGTGTTACAGCAGTGCATAAAGTTGTAAGGAACGAAACCCAACAAGCGCATAGGTTTGGACACAGAACAATAACTTAACAAAAAAACCCCAAACCCAAAACAATACACAAACCCCCATCATTCTTCCATAAATCAGTATTAACATGCATTTTCCAAGGGTGGCTCTCTAATTCCGACCTGTTTCTTGGAGGAATTAGATTATACTTACATGTCCTTAATTCCCAAGGAACATGAAAGACTTGCCAAATACTGTAGAATCTTACAAACAGTTTAGCAGGAGGGAACCCTTCCCCAAACTTTAAGCAGAATGTCAATGCAACCATATGTATGTGTTTCCATCGGCACACAAGTAGCATTATAGTTTATAGGTTAGTAAAAAAAGCAGAATCATGAAGCAACACGTTACTGTGCTAATGCTCCACAAGTCTCTTAGCTCTAATTACAAACTTTCAGTTTTTATTAGTTGTAAAAGGACAGTTTAAAAACAAAGTGCACCTCATACGTTCAAACTAAATAATGTTCATGACCCTAAAATAACCTCTTCAAATGGTATGAAATACATTAACGACCCCCAGAAACCTAAGAAACCCCCCAAAAAATCCATACCATCCCCTTTCTTCCACTCCACCTTCTGCTCCACCCATTAAAAAAATGCATAAATAAAAGAAAACCTACATACAGGTTGAAGTGCTTAGACCCCAAAGCCATCAATTTTATATTTACCATTTTATTAAAAAAAAAAAAAATCCACTGCCTGCATCATCATGTTTCAGTGTGTAACAGTAGCACTGCATAAGTGTAACAGGTTGATGGAAATTCTTTCTACTTTCACTCTGTTACAACCCTCTTTAAGAAATAACATTTCAGCTGAAATTTTTAATGCTGGTTCTCAGCTGGTCCCCAAGATGAAATTTTACATGCAGATAGATAAAAATTCATTGAACCATTTTTTAGTTATATGACTGCGTAGATTTTAGGTGTGCAAGACAAAGACTTACAGGTCATATAAAGAAGACATGTTATTGTTATATTTTCAGCAGTTTTGATACAGTGGGATAAAAATGAAACCCCCATTGATTGCAGGAGGAAGAGCTTCCTCCTTGTTCCATTTATAGATATCAGTACTGGCCGCACACATTATTGGGCTCACGTCTTTCATGAAATGCCAAGAAGAGTTTACTCTCAGAGGTCATGCACTCAACCCAGGCCATGAACCACCTCACTAAGTGGTAATTGCTGTTCTAGAGGTATGTCCCTACATATTTTATTTTTCAGGCACTTGTAGCAGACCTAAACTCTAATTTCTAAATAAGGTTTTCAGATATGGTATAGCCAAATCCAATTCTCCTCAGAAATCAGTTTAATTAGTCAGAGTAGACTTGATGCTACAAGCATTTTATGACCAAAGTAGTGGTATGCCAAAATCTTTCCTTAAAACGTATGCATCATCAATTACAATCCTGAAACTGTAAAAAGCAACACTTAACCAAAAGCCTCAAAGCTTTAACAGTTGAGACGTAAATCTCATATCCTAAGTAATGCTTACCTTCTTCAGTAATATTCAACTACAAGTAAGAGTAGCAATATCCTGAATCCATCAGACTACGTGTATCAAAGCCGTTAAAATTATCTGTGCTCTGAAATACAGCCCAACGGCTGCCCACGCTACACCCCCACCAAGGAGTAAAGCTCCTTGCCTAAACAATTCCTCAGAAAGGGCCAGCCAGCCACAGAGCTCAAGAAAGGTGAGCGACAGCAAACCACAAAAGAAAGCAACATCCATAGATACGGTCCCCTTCTGAAAAGCTCCTTGCATCGAGTGGCCTCTCAATTACTCAGCATGTAAAGCACCTCCCTGCAAAGTCTCACAGGTCTAGATCAGAGAGAAATGTCATGATTACCTAGGAGCTATCTTCATCAGGAGGCAAGCAATATACATTACCCAGTAATTCTGGTTTTCTTTTGCGGAAGTATCAATCCTAATCTGGAAACTCCGAGAAGTAAAGAATTTCTATTGCTAAGCAGCTGCAATGTTTAAATTAGCCTCACCATTACCATTTTGTATTTCCAGTTGCAACTTTGCTGAATTCAGCTTTCAGTCACTGAATCTTGCGATTCTTTTGTCCACTAAACAAAAGAAACTCCAAATTTCTGCTATCTTTTACTTGTCTGGATAATTGCAGGCCATGATCAAATCACCCTTTTAACCTTCCCTTTGACAAGATACTCAATTGACTAAAACTCAGACACCGTGTGATTTCCAGTCTTCATTTCAGAAGTCTTTTTTCAACATAAAAACAACTAAAATATTTCAACACTGAACCCAGCAGCAACCGTCAGTGGGTAAGATCCTTTTCCATGTTCACTATTTCAATTGCTATATTTAAAGTTTATCTTAGTCTATAGCTGAAACAGCATCACGCTGGGCTACGGTGCTCCACTACTCATAAGAAAACTTAATTCTTTCAGTCTGGGGTTCACAGAAGAAGGAGGCACTGAGATATAACTATGAAATACATCAGTTATATGTTTTTCCCTGTGTGTTATTCCCGGCTAGTGACGGTATTTATGTTTCGGAAATGGAAACAGATCTGATAAGTTCCATTGGCTATAGAGTATGTAAAATGAAAGAAAAATATTAATTCATTAATGCCAGAAACCAACATGTTTTCCACCACGCATGTAAAATTACTTCAGTCTAATCTGGACTGATTCTCTGCAATCTTTTCTTCATTCTGTTTCCGAGGGGTGAAGTAATCCCTCGCTCTGAAGACAACCAAGCAAAAGTTTCTTTTACATCATCTCAGATTTTTTGGTGTAAAATGGCAGAATTCAGAAAAAAAGCAGAGGTTTTCTGTGAAAGTTTCTTAGTTTCCCTCAGCACAAGATACACCTTTTTTGCTTATCCAGATTTAATTTTTTTTGTTTTCCATATGAACTGAAATTCCTCAGGGAGAGAAAGGCTCCCATGTTTCCCAGCACAGACCACTTGAATTGACCAGACTGTCACCTGTTCAGAACAGTTTCATCAATCATATTATAAATAAATAAATCATAATAATGAATAAAGAAATAAAAATTAAGACAACTTTATTCCCACCCTACTCAGCCACAGCATGATGCTTTAAAATGATTCCATTTTTAAATTCATCTGACTTGGACCGGCATTTTTCCTCCTAACCTTTTGGCCATATTCCCTAGTGCTCTGACTGCTACAGCACTCTGAGGCTGACCTGTGAAGGTGAACAGGGATGGAGAGTATTTAAGAGCACCAATGTGAATCGCTGAGGGCAAACAGCAAATTTGTCACAGATGGGCTGGTGGCAGAATATTATTATTTCTCAAAAGCTGCCGAAAACCTTTCAGATTGCTGTTAGCCACCAAACCAGCACTATTACTCAACATGGACAGTACGTCCAGGCCTCAAAAACATCGGTAGTGGTGGTGTTCATGTTCTCCATTTTAAGTCATTGTCCAAGTATTGGATTTTTAGTATTCCCAGACACGTACACTAAGTCAGCCTCTGTCATAAAATATTCCTATGGCTTTAATGGTTTTAATAATGAATTCTTGAGATAATCCCCAAAAGCTATTAGTCACACAGATATTCAAAACATTAGAACAATTAAGGCGGGATTTTCAAAACCACACAATGCTGGCATAATCCTACTCCTAGTGAAAAGATGCCCTGGAAGTTGTGTTTGAAAATGCCACCTTACTCTGTTTAAAACCTGTCAACACTGGGATAACCTCAGTCAGGTAAACCAGAAATACTTTGGAGTCAGAAGGAAATAAAACCAGTATACACCCATAAACATATACACCCTCAGGGATCCATAAAAGGATCCCTGAGGTCCCTTCCAACCTGTGATTCTGTGAAAAACACTGCATGTTAATCTTGGAATTTACCTGTTGATAGACCTACAAGCTCATCAGAAGGGGAAAGAGGTGCAATGTCTGCTAGACTGCTAGTAATTGCTACTGAGTGATGCTTAAAACCAGCAATTGTATTAGGTTTGTGGGTGGGGGTTTAGCTACAGAAAAGAAAGAGGAAAAGGAACCATCACAAAGAGCTATTATACCTGACGGGCTCTACACAAGACAGATGAAATGTGAGCTTCAGTATTCAAAATAGAAAGGATACAATCATATGTCTGGTTAACTTACAGGAAATAGTTCCAGAGACAATTTTATACTAACTACAGTGATTTGAGCAATTTTTAAAAATAATACCAGCCAATTTCTCTCCATTATACTCTGCTGGCAGAAAATAAAACATTTTTCTTTGAAATGATTGCCTCTGGTTTTGTTAAATCATGCAGCCTGTCAACATGTGGTCACTAGTTTTACATGATCTTTCTGCCTCTGGAAAAGAATGAATTTGCAGCCTGATCCCTGATATAAATACATAATCTGGTATCAGTTAAGGTTGTTGCTATTACTACAAAAAAGATAAATAAGCAACTGTGATATAGTAATATAGATAAAACATCTAAGTCGAAATGATACATTTTGAACTCAGATATGACAAGGTTTTTGTCCTGGCAACTCCTGCCATTGAAGAATTAAGAGCAGGAAAAAAAAAAATATATACAAGCAAAGTCTAATTCTGCCACCAGATGAGCCTGCCCAACTCCATTGATTTCAAAGGACAACACGGACCCTTAGCGTTAAGTGATTTCATAAGAGTAAATATTTGAAAAACAAAATGAGAAAAAATCGTGGAATCCTTCTTTTGGTACACAGTTGTTTCAGCAAGCTCACAGCAGCTGAACAAATTAAATCTCCAACCTTTTGCTGTCAAGTGGGAATCATGTACTAATAATCCTGTAACTGTTTGACTGGGACATGCGCTCATCTCAACAATGTGACTAAATGTCTGAAAAAAGTGAATGGAGAACAAAACCCCAGGAAGATAAAACACATTAATTTTTATTTTAATAAACTTATGTTGAATTAACCTTTATGAGACACTGTTTTTGCTCAGAGAATTTGCCTATTTAGTACTGGTTTTACACCAGGGTTTCCAGGTTTGCTGTATTTTCTAAACTCCTTTGTATACTGGGTATAGCATACCTCACATATCTTTTCATCTCTGTTTAGGGATTAAGAGATACACAGAGTCAATCTTTATAATTAAATTATGAGACTGTTGACAGCAGCAGTTCCTGTGATTTCAGCTTATACAGCTATTATTTGTATTCTTAGGAATGCCTTCTTCAAAAACACATGATGGGAAAAATGGTGCTCTTAAGAGCAAGGGAGAAAAACCAGCTGAAGTGTTCCCCGTCATGCAGAAGGGGTCGATGTATCTGTGTGATGCTTAATGCCTTCCAGGCACTTGAGGACTTCACTGAGCAACAGGGTTTACTATAGCTTTAATAAGGTGCAAATGCTAATTCCCACTCTGCTAGCCTGCTGACAGATACTACTGACATGATGAAATGGGATCTTGACTATTGTGCTCATATGACCTGTGGCAGGGGCTACTGAAGATACACCCATGTGTACCAGTCCTCCAGGTTGTGACTGTCACCTGTAGAGAAATCAAAGAACAGGAGTCTCATAATTGCCTCCAGCAGCCCTGAAAAGTGACAGCCACAAACAGACCAAAGCCGGTGCTAGAATTCTGGCCGAGTAGAAGAAACTTTTTCTACCAAGTAGTTTTTAACTGAAATGCCAAAAACACTAAACAGCTTTAGAGTCTTCTATTAATGGCCAATAAAAAAGAAAGTATTAGCCTGACACGCAAGAAGAATAAACATTAGGAGGAGATTTGGACAGTAAAAAATGACTGTATGACAATATCAGAACAAGTTATATCAGGGTAGAGGTTTGATTTTCAGGTTACTTCAAGATTTGTGGAGACCTACAGCCTTCAAAAACTAAGAATTCTTGTGCCAGTTTTAAAAGTCTTATTTAAAATATTTTATGAGTTCCGTTTACATTAAAATCTCAAATAAAATAGCATGGATGCTTTGTGTGGCCATCTGCTACTCTCATCAAGTGTCTGTAGTGACGAAAATGAGGATTCTAGTAGTTTTACTGTGGAGATAATTGAAGCCTTTCTAAGAATAATTTCTATTCAGTTCTTCAGAGCCAAATTTTGCCCTTGGATCTGCACTCTATCTTGTAATATTGGAACGTGGTTCTTGTTTGAGCAGTTAATATCAGCCTCTGAGTATAAAACATGTGCTACTAGTATTCTTTCATCCTTTTGCAAAAATGATATAATCTGTATTATGTATTTTGGCAGATGCTTTTGGGGCACGATGATCACGCTTATATATTTAAATTATATAAATAATGCTGATATCAGAGGCTGATTATCAGTGACCTGAGTTTCTAATTTCAGTCCTACCACTAATTTCTAGTATAATCAAGAGCAAAACACTTCACTTACCTGATCTACAGACTCACAATATTAAGTAGGCTGCTAGGAAAACTGTTCTGGGATTTAGCTTACGTTACACATTTTGAAATCCTCACGGATCCCAAACCTACAAAGTTTATTCATAAAAGTAATCCATTATTTTAAACAAGATTAAACAGGAATCTCTTGAATAAAACAGAATTTATGATGCAGGCCTGTGCAGGCGAGCCCAGCCTGTGGGTCAGGCGACACTGAGCTCTGGTGTACCTAAAGTGCAGTCCTGAAAACTTATCTATAAATAAAGCGTGCACTTGATGTTGAATTGAAGAGGTAATCCCTACACCACATACTTTTAAAACCTAAGTACTTGAATCAGCCTTATTGCTATGGGATGCTGCCTCCCACTGCTTTTACTGCAGCTGCTGGAGCAATGCTCACATGAGCTGGGAATGTTCCAAAAAGCTGCTTTCCTTTCTTTGCTACGACTGCTTATCAGCTTTCTAACTGGCCCCATATCACAGCATATCATACCATATCATGACACAGAAAACATTTGCCGTTCAGCTTGTCTCAGTAAGTCGGAGGTGACCTGGTCTTAGGAGGGCATTTCCACAAGGATGTTCTCCTTCCCCCAGCATAAATAAAATAGTTGGGGGGGGAAGAGGGAGAGAAGGAAAACCTGAAAAAAGAAAGTGCATTCAGCTTTCCTCCTGGAGACTGAAAGACAGACAAGGGGGTTAGCCCTGGTACCCACATCACAACAGGCCAACTGGGAATTGCTACTGCATAGTGAGCTCCCATCAGTCTCTGACTCCAGGTCACACACATACATTAGGGACGAGGTGTAGAAGCTAGATCTACCTACATTAGCTGCTAGTGAATTCTCCACAGAACATTCAGTGTGGGGGTGGGTGGTGTGGATATATAATTTTTTTTCTCTCCCACAAAAGAACAAAAGCAAAAGGAAAAGGAACTGTGCAAAGCAAACAGAACAGATGTAGGAATCTGTTTCAAAGCACAGACTGCACCCCCTTGACTTTCCTGAAATATGTTTAGCCCTTCACTTGAAACAGCTGGACACCAGTGAATATAGATATTATCTAATACACTACTAAAAATATGTTATGTTTGGGAGCTGTGTACAGGAATAAATAACAAGATCCTTGCTACACAAACACATTAAACTGGCACAGACTAGCATTACAGCTGAGGGAAATCACTTTCAACACTGATACTCTATTCCCACCCTGCACCATCACCTGCCTAGGGAATAGGTAAGGTTAAAATTACTAAATGATTTTTACTGGGTTAGTTTACAGGTTCCTTAATCCAGTTTACCACAAAATGCCCGTATAAGCGGGGCTGGCATAGAATGAGTGAGAACACATCTCTAAGCACTACCAGCTTAACATATTCATGAAGGAAAGGCAAGGATAGGAGCAAGACTTCATACTCCACTGAAGCTGTCAGAACAATAAGGGTTGCCAGAATGAAACTGCCCACTTGGAATGTGGCCAAAATTGCCATTCCTTTGGAAATGCTTACTTATGAAGTATGAAAAGTGCTAAACGTTAATAAACACAGCTAGTCAATATCTTAAATTCTCCCCCAGCTCCCTCAGTAACATAAGGCCATGCTGGGGCAGCGGTTTGTTTTGGACTTTGGTGGGGAACTCAACCATATACTGAAACCACAGACACAGAAAAAAATAGATTTCAACATAATTGACAGCATATGTTTCTATATCTCTATTTAGTAGCTGATAGAAATAAATAAATACATAGCAGGCCAGCGATAACCACGGCAAATACGACGTCAGCCAGCTTCCTGAATCGCATTCTAGTGGGATCTTAGAACAGATCTATGCCAGGTTCCTCAAGGCCTTCATTCACTTGATTTCTCTCCCTTCACAGTGGTTTGTAACAAATACAGCAAAACTCGCTTATTAATTACTTCTGCTTTCCAGGTTCAGAAACAGTTTGTTTGCAGCACAGTCTTTGAATTAAGCTAAAGTTTGACTAATGCCAAATCCTGGTTAAAACAGCTAGATGTTACCTGCAATAACATTTTCATATGAAGCTGTTCAGACATGTAGCCAAATGGGATCTGTCTGGCCTTATAAACTGTTTATGTATCCTTAAGCCATCAGAGGTCCTGAGAGTAAAGCCAGCTTTTTATTGTATTTTGTGACTCCATGACCTCCTGAGAACACTGTGGAACCTTAAATTAATAAAAGTATTATTTTAATCCATGCATTCAAGTACATTTTTCATTTTGTGTTCAAATATAATTATGTTCATTTTAATATTTAACAATATTTTATAGTCAATGCTATTTAACTTTTTTATAATAGCAGGTCCAGTAATGATCTCTTATATCTCTATCACAATTTAGCAACTCCACTAACTTCAAACATGCTGTTCTTGGTTCTGTCAGAATTATGTTAGAATCCTTCTCCATGCAACTTAAGTACAACTTAACCACAAACGATGAAAGCTCAACCTCAACTCCCCTGTGCAGAGCTTGTCCCGCTTCCAGAGGCGAGCACTGCATGTTCTGCTCTAGCTCATACCAGGTGACTATAGCCACTAAATGCCAAAAACCCAGCTGGAGATTGTCACAACATCTGGCTCCCTGCAATACTCAATTTCTCTTAAATGTGCACACCTCTGAATGAAGCATATCCAGAAATACAGAGATTTTTTTTTTTTCTTAAAGCACGGAACTCCAAAATCAAGAATATTTCAAAAGCTTAGTCTGCAAGAAAATATACAAATGAAAGTCCTAAATATAAGGATTGTTCTGGACTCCTTTCCCTTGTCTACTCACCCTTTTACTGAAACCAGATATTCTCTTTTCCTGACTTGAATTATACCTGACTAAAAGTAGCTTACCAGAGAACAATGTTAGCCTCATCAGATCTTTGTACCACCTTTTTTTTTTTTTTTTGCTGGGGGGTGGGGTGGGTGAGGGTGGTGTCTTTTGGTGACAAACAAAAGTGGAAAAAACCACAGCTTTTAGCCATAGTCACTTGAAAGAGAGGTGTAATTCACCTCTAGTATCTAGCTCTCTAACTACATACATAGAACCCCTCCCTCTCTCAGAGTTACGTATCAGGCTGTTGCCAAGTGCTTCTTCTGTGCGTTTAGCAGCCCTCACACATAATAGGAGATTCCCTTTCTATGGATCACCAAGTACTCCAACTCTCAGGAGATACAGGTTCACTCAGCAAACAAGTAATATTCTTCACTATCCTCCTTTCAGTGCCTTTTGCTCCCTTTCCCTCAGAACAAATGCATTCTGTGCAAGATGTATTCTTCATTACAAACATTCATTGTTAGGGTAGCTGGCTGTGGTCAGAGTGCCTTTCCAAGAGCGCTCGCTAACTGTCTTGGCCAATTTCAGCTCCCTGGAATGGATCCCATTCTCCCCATTTGCCCCTCCTCCTCCCCCTGCCCCATGAACTCTGCTGTGACCTGCAATCACCGGTCTGGGTGGGGAGGTGCATTGCTCCAAGAGATACTATGTTCAAAGACGGCATCTACGTATTGAGCAGAGTGCTACACACACATAGATATATATACACACACACGCGCGCGCACAGATTTAGCTCTGCTCCTATTTTGGGTTCCTATAAAGACTGTTACTTACATTTGGGTGTCTTTGCAGATATGCCCCGCTTTTCTGCTCTCAAATTCCCACCTGGGCTTTGGACAATGAGGGACGATATCTGGTCTTTTGACTCTAAGACCTTCAGAGAGGGTAAAGGGAGAGCAATCTCACAGGAAGGGCTTGAATATCTTTGGCAGCCAACAGTGGAGATTAAGGTCAGTTGGGAGGGGAGGTGAATTGGGAGATCTCAGAAAAGATGTACCTACTCCCCTCATCAAGGGCATGTCTCCTCTTTTTGCCCTCCATGCCTTTGCTGCATTTGATTGCTGCTTAGTTTGAGCAGCCTAGCATGCTCCAGCCCTTCGTGCTCAGGGACAGCAGGGAGGGAAGCTCAGAGGTAACAGGGAGAAAAGAGGACAATGGCAGCAAGTCAGCTGGGAGCTTATGGGTATGGATCAGCGGACAAAGCAACATGAGTGATGTCGTCATAGGCATCTGCTGCAGACCACATGATCAAAAAAAAAGCAGCAGATGAAGCTTGCTTTATAGAGTTGAAGGAAGCTTCACAATTGCAGCCCTGGTATTCATTGATAAGGCTATGGAGTAAGTCCTTCCTAAAGCCACTTTGAAGCACATGAAAGACTAGAGGTGACTGGGAACAGCAAGCATGAATTAGCATGTGTAAGTATTGCCTGACCAACTCAACCGCCTTTCACAAGATGATTGTTTAAGATGGGTGCAGGGAGGGCAGTGATATAATTTACCTTGACTTTACAAACATTTTCAACATAGTCCCCCAACAGGTCCTTCTAGCCAAACTGGTGAAATACCGACTGGATAAATACACAATAAGGTGGGCAGAAAACTTTCTGAACCATCAGACTCAAAAGGCTGTTATCAGTAGTACAAAGCCCAACTGGCAACTAATTTACTGGTATCCTTCAGAGGTTAATATTGGAACCAATACCAATTAGCCATCTTTAATGACCTGGATGATAGGATGAAGTGCATCCGCAGCAAGTTCCTGAACAATACCAAACTGAGGGAGCCCCAGCAGAGGTATCCCCCATGTCCTTCCCTCCCTCCTACATGTTTCACAGATTAAATGAGTCTCCCACAATCCTGAGATACTGAACTGACCTTTGCAGCTGGGCTACTGCATAATCAGACAGATGCTTCTACCCCTTTACTGCTATCCCACACAAACGCAAAATTTAACCACGGCTCCCTATAATTTGTTTCTCAGCTAGAGAACAGTAGCGTTCAGAACAAAAAGCCAGAGATACATCCCCACTCCACCTTGCTACCGATTCCGTAGGCTCTGTGATTCACGTCACTCTCCCTTACACCATGAAGGGCTGTCTGCTATAAGTCCGTAGTGAAGAGAGAGGTGAAAACCTTGTGACTCCATTTAGATTACTCCTTCTCACCTCTTAACCTTGGATTAGGGGCATACCCTTCTCTCATTACTAGCATTTTAAACTAAGAAGAGATAAGGCAAGAGATAATACATGTTAGAATATGCCACTGTCACAGAAAACGAATACAGTAACTATAAAATCAAGCAATAGTTAGTGATTCTGTGAATAGCGTATTTTCCATTCTTTCACAATATGTGATTAGTAGTGATAATTTCAGAGCTCCAATTCGCCACTAATTCAAAAGCTACGTTTTATGACAGTAAAAAGCACAGGCCATATGAGTAAGCTTTGCAGATGGTCCAAAAAAGTTATTTAATTCTTCATCAGCTAGTAATAAACAGCTGCATTCTTGTATCTTTTCTGCTTTTGTTTTATATGTCACAATGTATAAGCTTATTTCTTGAAAAACTGAGAACATACAGAATATTCAAAATACATTGTACAGAAAATGTTACTTAATTGGAAATAATACAAAATAGCAAAAGAAGACTTACAAAACATGTGGAAGACTAGAGACCATAAGACAAAATTGAAAGAATTTAGTCTTTTACAGCTCAATTTTTCACTACTTGAATAAAAAAATAAGAATAGGCTTAAAAGAAAAAAGCAAAAAGCTTCCATATTCAGTCCAACCTGGATTCTAAAATAGCTCTTTGATCACATTTTACAGATATTCTTTGAATTATTTTATAGACATCCCCAAATCAGTGCTTCACAAAAAGCCAAACCAAGGCCTCCCCACCCGCAAAAAGCTTAATATGAGAACTTAAGCGTGGATATATTTTAAGAGTTAGAACAGTTATATCACTAGATCTTTGCACTAGGGTCCTTTTTCCCGCCCTGCCCCCACACCCTGCATAATTGTAGCTTAGCCTACATTGGCAAATGAAAAAAAAAAAATAAAAAATTACATTACATTTGTTCCCTAAACGGAATAAAGTATTAGCTCTTTGTTCTGGTATTCTTCCATTTCCTTTCCGGTTTTGCTGCCCTAGAAGTACTAGCAAGGGCTGTGATTCCTCCCCGCCCGTGGCCACTTTTAGCAAATACACTTACTGCAGCAGTGGATACACCAGCAACTTTTTGGTTGCTTAAAGTGTGTCCAGGCAAATGTTTGATACCACTCCCTTCCTGTTATTTAATTTCAAAGTAATAACTTCTTTCTTCAAACACAAAAGGATGATTTAGTAAAAAGGCCACAAAATCAACAGCAATGGTCATAGAGCAATATCAAACACTGATTTAGAATATTATATTAGTTAAAAATTTATTATCTGAAAAAAGGGAAGTTTCAAAGTGAGTTTTAACAGTTTCTAGAACCATTCACTTGTACAGATCTTCAAAGTATGCGTTTAAAACTATTGCTTGATGAAATATAGAAAGGAAGGAGAAAATGTATGCAATGTACTTAGCAGCGTGACTTTCTAAGAAACAGTCAGCAAGTTAAAATCTCAATTCTGTGTGGTTGCCACCATTACTAAAATGTGTAAGTACTTCTATTCACCTGCAAATCCACTTTTTTGGCTAGTTAACCAGCAGTTGAATCCACAGCTGGCAGTTAGGCAAACAATTACCTAATCTGCATGAGAACTACTGGAGTTTAAACATTTGGATCTAGAGAGTACATTTCATTATTTCTGTAAAGAATTACACGGTCAGATTCTTTACTATTCACATTTTTAGCACAAGCAGGCTTGGTTTTCTCCCCCTTTACTTAGAAGGCAGGTCTTTGATTCTGAACTATTTCAGTGAAATGGATTCTAACTAAACAGAAAATCTAATTTTATTGAATTATACCATATCCTATTTCCATTGTCATACGACTGAAAAAATACAGGTTTTATTCTACCTTTGATTCTTTGTTATTACTTTTTAAAGCAAGGATCCTCAGAAAATAGTTAACACAAAATAATTCATCTGCAAAAGAACTGATACTTCAATCTTCCAAACACTTTTTATTCGGGTGGAAGAAAAACTGATTGATTATTCTTGTCTTGATATGCATAGATGCAAAGCATGTCCTTCTCCCTGGAGCATCCATTGGCATCTGAAGCAGAACATGTGGAGGCAACAGCTTTTCAGGCATCAGAAATGACAGAAGCAGGAGCACAGGTAGACTCTTTGGATACAGTTCTTTGACCCATATTCAATTAATCCACGTGGTTCCTCTGCTCTACCCAACATTAGAGGCTGCACAGGAGCTGTATTAGAGTTCACAATACAGTCTTATGCAGTTTCTTCCCTTTAGAAAAGCATTAGGAAAAGACCATCTTTTTTGTCTTTCATTGTGGAAAAGAATATTTACAGAAAAGCGTAACAAGACACTGCTTTCCAAATAATCCACCGGGGCTTTGTCTCCACAGCAAGCAGAGGTGCGAATGTGCAAGCGCAGGCAGACCAAAGCTAGCTGAGGTATGAATGATGGTAAAGCTGCGTATCACAGGTCCCAGAGCGCGCTGCAGAAAGGCAGCCAGCAGGCTATTTGCATATTTGGGCACTTAGGATGCACTGAAATCCATGTTGCTACAGCTTGACTGCTTTTGGTTGAAGCTAGACTGGGTATGCCTGTGGGTGCTACAGTCACACCTGTAATGGCAGAGAAGTAGCAGCCTGTGACAAGTGGCTAGGAAACATTTTTTTCTTCAGGCAACAGTTTACTGTTCATGCCTGTGTACGTCCACACGTACACACTCTCCTACACATACACATATGTAACAGGTTTCTTTGCTTTTAAATAAGAAAGAAAAACCCACACTGGATTATTCAGTTTTGAAAAGTATGCTTAGGGATCACTTTGGATGCTTCCTTGCTGTGTGTCATTTCAAAAAAAGACTATGCACACCGTATACATAAGTGTATTATAAGGCCACTCAAAATGGAGAAAGTAAAACTTGGAATGGTGACACCACCAGGGACATTTCTATCACTCTCAGTCACTCAGATTATAGAATCTTTACGTATCAAAATGTGTTTATATCAATCAGTGCTTGATTCATTTGTGCCAAGAATTCAAAGACTACAGTCAACAAAAGTTTTTCCACTTATATCTGTAGTCTTTGAATAAAGTCCACAATGGGGTTTAGGGGACACCATCTCTTTCAGCTGCATATAGGGGAAAAAAAAAAAAAAAAGCAGCGAACAATGCGCACACATAAGTGCCACAAACACACACACACTTCGCAGCACCTATGTGTGCCTATCAGGGGGGATCACCCAAATCACAGCCACAGTTTTAGAAAATAATCATCAGGGTGTCTGCAAATTCAGCTCAAAGTAATACTGACATCCTAATCTTTTGAATGCTACAGCTTGGGCAACTGCAAACTTTAGGACACAACTAATCATAATGCCTTTTTTTTTTTTGTTCACTTAGAAAAAAGAAAAAAGTTCTCCTGAAGTTACAGGAAGTAAAGGTTCTGAGTCATAACATTGTACAGATTAGTTCTATATTATTGCTTCTTAAATAAAAACCATAACTGGGTCGTTTCTAACACATTGGTAAGTACCAAGCAGTAGTTCCTTTCCATTCACTCTAACAAATGTCAAAAATAATACTGGGTTATAAGTAGCAGTTATGATGCAACAAAAAAGAAATTAAATTTGCAGGTTTCTACCCCCCATTCTGGCTCCCTTCAGTGGATGCATTGCCTGTGGGCTTGATTCCACAGAACATTTAAATACAGAAGTAAATATATAAATAATTATAAGCTAGTGAGCGGTGCCACTGAGGTCAATGAAACTATTTATGTTTAACATTATGTACATGCCTAAAGTGCTTTTCTGGACCACAGCCCATATTAACTTCCATTTTATATAAAAATACAGTGAATAGTTTAATAAAATAGAAGACACCATCTTAGGGGATATTGTGAATCACATTAACGTTGTTCTGGCTTTGATATATATCTCTTAATTAATAAATGTACTCAGAGACTTACTGGGATCCTGTACAGAAAAAGTACATTTCAGATACATAATATGTTGGCAGTGTACAATAATCTGTATAGAATATAGAGGAAATTATAGAGAACCTGGAGCAATAGGTCAATGTTTCAGTGCCTTTAAGTATTACAACCAACAAAATCCAAGGTGTGAACACCTTTGCAGATCTCTTTGAGACTCAAACTTATTTTACAAGAGTTTTTGAAAAAAATATGGAAAGAATTATAAGGTGAAAATTCCTATAAGCAGAAGAGAAACCCAAGAACTTAGAATGCTATGAACAATCTCCAAATTAATCTCTCAAACTCATTTTAACAAGATTTGGCAATATACATAAAATCAGCCTAAACCACAAATGTTTCCGGAGATGAAGTTTAAAATAACCTTCAGATCTGTGCTGGGTTTGGCTGCAACAGAGTTCATTTTCTTCATAGCAGCTACTATGGGGCTGTGTTTTGGATTTGCGCTGGGAACTGTTGATAACAGTCATGTTTCCATAACTGCTGAGCAGTGCTCACACAGAGTCAAGGGCTTTTCTGCCTCTCACCCACCCCACCAGCGAGGAGCCTGGGGGGGCACAAGGAGCTGGGAGGGGACACAGCGGGGGCAGCTGACCCCAACTGACCCAAGGGATATCCCACGCCACATGACGTCATGCTCAGCATATATTGCTGGGGGAAGAAGGAGGAAGGGGTTTGTCTTCCCAAGTCACCGTTACACGTGATGGAGCCCTGCTTTCCTGGAGATGGCTGAGCACCTGCCTGCCCATGGGAAGCAGTGAATGAATTCCTTGTTTTGCTTTGTTTCCGTACGCAGCTTTTGCTTTACCTGTTAAACTGTCTTTATCTCAACCCATGAGTTTTCTCCCTGTTACCCTTCCGATTGTCTCCCCATCCCATCTGGAGGAGTGAGCGAGCAGCTGCATTGGGCTTAGTTGCTGGCTGGGGTTAAACCATGATAAGATTATCTGTAACTGCTAGCACTACTAAAAAAAGAAAAATCCTCTCCCATTTCTCATGTAAAGAATATTTTGGGAGACTTTCCATCTTTCAGAACTGCTGATCTTGCTACTTTTATTTGAAAACTTGGATATTAAGGATTTGGTTGTTTTAAGTCCAAATGTGTGATTAAATAGGGCTTTTTGTTTTTTATGCTAAATTGCATTTCACAGAACCTGGCCTTTACACATTAACATCTAGTTCATAATTTTAAAAAAAAAAACCACCTCTTTTAAATGTTAATACCTTTCAAAATACTTTTTAAATAAGATTTTTATTTTTCTGTCATCTCTAAATGCTTGCTTTCCTCCATCATTAGTAATAACCGTAAGGAAGCAAAGATTACTGTTTATATTTAGAATAATATAAAATTGAAAGTGTCTAAGATTTATGAGTTTTAATATAACCAGTAATTTGGGGACTATGGGATCGTCTTGTTAGCATCTTTCTGTGGAACATTCATTCGTGCCTTTCTGTACTGAAGCAAAAGTTTCCTCCAGTTAAGTTTCATTTGAGAAGCAAAACATTACCTCCAGATTATACTTTTGCAAGAGGAAAATATTTTTCCTTACACTTTACAGTACAGTAAAAGCAAAGAAGCAGGAAATAATGCTCTGTATTTTATGACCTTTTAAAAAAGTACCCTTAAAGAAAAAACGGTAGGAAAAAAAGAAAAAATACTATTTGAGAAGAGCACATTTTAAACTCATAGTGTTAGGATACTTATTAGCTTTGATACTCTTATATTTCCTACAATTCTGTTATTGCTCTAAGACTATATGAAAAATGGTGACCAAGAATATCTTTGTCCATAAGAAATCAAGCATTTTCTAAAGACAGCAGGAAACAAAGGGCAGGAGCCTGCCTAGCTCTTCAATATAGCAGATTTAATAAATTATATGCTGGAAACAAAATTTCTAGAACGAAGTTGTCAGCAGGGGAAGGACTAAATGTTGCCAACCAACTGTAAACAAAAATAGGAAAGGAAAGACCAGAGGAAAAAGCATTAATTCTGAGAGAATAATCTGAAGAAGCCAAAGAGCAAAAAATGCCTAGGCTGTGGACAAAAGGACACATGATATCAGAGGTAGACAAAATTAAAAAAAAAAAGAAAATTAATGCTTTCAAGAAACAAAAAGCAATTATTGTGTTGAACATAGTAAAATACTGTTCAGTGCTCAATGCTCCCTGTCTCTGCAGTGCTACTCCTCCATGTGTACAATTGCACTAGCTATCAAAAAACGATGCTTGAAAGATTTCAGGTTGTGCGTCACCTTTAAATCTGTCCTAGCTAAGGAAAGCTTCTGTGCTGGGCTCCTCAACACCTGAAGCAAAGAGCTGAGAGTCCTCCTGAAGGCCTAGGCAGACCCAACGATTTGGGGGGGGGGGGGGGGGGGGGTAAGGAGGAAGAAAAAAAGAAAAGGATAAGAATCAGTGGACACCAATCTGATCCATGCATGAACAGGATGGGAGAGATGTTTGTGACTTTGTCTGATGGGTCTAAGTTGAGTGTGGGGCTTTTGGCCCATAGACAGCCACTTGAGAAATCCTCATGCTCAGGTCCACATCTGAATTTTGCCCATAAATTTTTATTATTTCAGTACTCAGTGAAGCATTTTAAAATAAGTCCATCTGACTTACTCGCACAGAGCCAACATTCTGACAGATAAGATAGATTGGGAAAGCTCCCTGAATCCCTTGTGTTTAATCAGTTTGGCAGAGTGATATTTGGAAAAAATAAAATCTAGAACTATTACATACATTTTAAGTATTAGGGTGTTGTAATACAGTAAATGATGAAACACTATGAAATGCTTTCTTCAACTATCCATTTAGCACCATCAGAGGCAATGCTGTATATGCCATTTCTGCCAAATCAGAAAGGAGGGCTGAAAAACACCTGACTTCTATAAATTCATGAAATGAAAAAGAACAAACTGATCAGAGGATAAAAACCATACTAAATGTATACAAACTCAATGGCCTCTGAGCATCATTGTTGGTAAAACCATATACTGTAATTATTTCTCTGAAGTCAGTGTGACACCACAGAGTGCTAAATATTCATTCTTTGGAATAAATATGAATTTAGAACTATTAATCTTTTTTCAAACAGCTGACATGCTGCATAAACAGAAAGTATATATGGTTTTTTTAAAGTAAACAATACAATAAGTAAAGTGATTTATTATGCAATTTATCTCTTTCCATCTCTGTGCTGTTCATAATTCAGATCCACACAGGGCAGTTCATATACCATTAATATTTCCCAGATGTGTTTGACTTTAAGGCTATGATCATTTTAAATGTTTTAAAATGTATGCCATTTATCATTAGTGTTATGGTGGTGTCATGCGCATTATTATAGTTAAGGTTGTGTCAGCAGTTCTATAGCCCTTATTTTCAGGGGTTCAGAACTTGGCAGTAAGAAGTGGCGACAGGCTGAAACCTGGCATAAAGCATCCTGGCTTGGGAGCAATTATATTTCTCTCCGAAAAAAAACTAACAAAGGATTTAGTCTTGAAATTCTGCAGAAGAGAAAGAAACATGTTCATGGTTTTCAGATATGAAGTTCTGCTGGCAGATCTTAGAACTTGTTTTGCTCAGAAATTAATAAAGGCAAAAGAATGTCCTGCAGGAGATGGAGAGTGCTTGGTGAGCTAGGGAGAGTAGGGACAAACTACTATTCTTTTGAGCAACTCACCTGTGTGTATTTCAAATAATCTCAGGAATACCTGTGGCATCTGGAAATTCAACAAGTATACATTTTGCATGTGATTCCAAATATCAGAATGGAGCTTTTCCAAAAGTTCATTAGCCTAAAAGCATTCTTTCCACATGGCAACATCAGGATATGCTTCAATTTAAGTGGTCATGTTTAACCTGCAACTTCACTGACCTCCCAGTTCTGATTGTTTTATCTTAACTAGACTGGGATTGCAGTCATACAGAATTCCTGCGCCACACAGCTAATATTCACACAAGAAATCCTGACAACTAGTTCAAGATCTTTATGCTGCTCTGAAACTCTTTTGAGTAGATACATTCTGCAAGAAACATGTTAGACTCTTGCAGAAACAGAGTTGGTAGTAGAAGAACAGAGAATACGGGAAACCCTACCCTGTAGTGCTGGTCTACCATGTTTTGAGTTTGAAGCTATAGTTTGCCTCTCTTCCTGCCACAGAATAGAATTTGTTTCTACTGTCTAACAAAGATAACTAATTTATTTAAGAGACAAGGAACACCAGTAAACATCCTATATATCTGTAGACCCATCATGAAAATTGTTTTCAGATAAGCACTAAAACTTTTGAAATTTGCCAGGTCCACAATGAGAAGGGTTGGACTACTTAGAATTGCCATTTATTTCTTTTCCCGGCCACTGCCAACTCCCACACTGTAGAATCTGAGATTCTGTGAGCAATTCCTACTCCCAGTTCTTAGAAATTCCAGATTTACCACCTATTTATTTGGGTTTTTTCTTCTACCAGCTGGCCATGCAGCAAGGATAGAGTACTTTTCAAGTCCGTTTTCAGAACCCCTCTTTCCCGCAAAAGCACCAATGTTTCCCTTCTTTCCAAACACAGCTCTTGTAAAATCAGAGTTCAGGCCTCATCCCCAGAGGAATCACTTGCTTCTTCCCACCAGAATCAACTACTTTTTCTTCCTTTCATCCTCACACAGGTATTCAAGCAGACCTCCCCACTCCCAAACCTCTAACTTTTTATTGTTCCCTGCCATGATTTTATTTTCCTTTGCCCTTCTATTCACTCTGACATGACCCCTTCCACGTATATCAATAGGAGTCATGCTCCAGTGTCTCCTCTAAAAATCAACTGCAATGAAGCTATGCTACCTGAAAAGTAATTTGCTAATGCCCTACCACTTCTTGCAGTACCTCTGCTATTGCTGTCCCCCTATCTCCACCCCAAAACAGCATGCTGTTGCTGTGCTTTTCTTTCACCTCTTCTATACTCACTAGAAGGAAACTGGCTTCCACTTTCTCTTATTAAGACTGCATGACTCTACACTACTAATACGTCTCTACTTATCCCTCTCCTGCTACCAGAGCAGCACCCTGGAAGACATTTTACTTTCCACTCATACTCTCAGGAGGAAAAAAAAAAAAAAAAAAAAAAAATCTTTGCCAGAACTAAGTATCAATTCCTGACCAAATATAACAGTTGTTCTTAACAGAGCCGTCTTTTCAGGGACACAGACTGAACATCTCTGATCAGCAAGGCTGAACATTTCTGGTCTATTTTGAGATAGGTGGAGATGGAGTTCACCTGTCTCAAAGGGGGAAAAGGATTCTTGTGCATGAGTTAGCAGGGCTCAGTGAGAGGTCTTTAGACTAGGTTCAAAGAGGGAAGGGGATATAGCCAGGACCATTAGAGAGGAGCCTAGGGGTGGCATGCTGAGGTGGGGGTGAAATCAATAGCCTAGGTCAAGTGCACCTACACCAATGCATGCAGCATGGGCAACAAACAGGAGGAGCTGGAAGCCATTGTGCTGCGGGACAGTTATGACTCTGTCGCCACCACAGAAACATGGTGGGCTGACTGTTATGACTGCAGTACTGCAATGGATGGCTATAAGCTCTTCAGAAGGGATAGGCATAGAAGGAGAGGTGGTGGTGTTGCTCTATATCTTAGGGAGTGCTTTGACTGCATAGAGCGTAGCAGTTGTGATGATAAGGTCAAGTGCTTACGGGTAAGGGTGAGGAGGAAGGCCAACAAGGCAGACATCCTGCCAGGAGTCTGTTATAGACCACCCAACCAGGATGAAGAAAGACATGAAGTGTTCTACAAGCAGCTGGTGGAAGTCTCACAATCGGTTCTTGTGGGGGAATTCAATTTACCAAATGTCTGTTGGAAATACAACACAGCAGAGAAGCAACAGTCTAGGAGGTTCCTGGAGTGTGTGGAAGATAACTTCCTGATACAGCTGGTAAGTGAGCCTACCAGGGAGGTGCCTTGCTTGACCTCCTGTTAACTAACAGAGATGGACTGGTGGGACATGTGGTGGTCAGAGGCCATCTTGGGCTTAGTGACCACGAAATGATAGAGTTCTTGATTCTTGGTGAAGTAAGAAGGGGGGTTAGCAAAACCACCACCCTGGACTTCCAGAGGGCAGACTTTGGCCTGTTGGGCCAAAAAGCACTGGTTGGAAGAGTCCTTTGGGAGGAAATCCTGAAGGGCAAAGGAGCCCAGGAAGGCTGGGCTTTCTTCAAGAAGGAAGTCTTGCAGGTGTAGGAGCAGGCTCTCCCCATGAGCCGCAAGACAAACCAGCGGGGAAGACGACTGGCCTGGCTGAACAGGGAGCTTTTGCTGACACTCAGGAAAAAAAAGGAGAGTTTACCACTTTTGGAAGAAGAGGCAGGCAACTCAAGAAGAGTACAGAGATCTTGTTAGGTCTTGCAGAGAGAAAATTAGAAAGGCAAAATCCCAGCTAGAACTACATCTGGCTACTGTTATAAGGGATACCAAAAAATGTTTTCAGAAATACATTAACAACAGAGAACCAAGGGGAATCTCCATCCTCTATTGGATGCGGAGGGGAACATCACCACCAAGGATGAGGAGAAGGCTGAGGTATTAAGTGCCTTCTTTGCCTCAGTCTTTAACCATCATACCAGTTATCCCCAGGGTATTCAGACCCCTGAAGTGGAAGGCAAGGACAGGGAGCAGAATAAACCCCCCATAATCCATGAGGAAGCACTTTACGACCTGCTGAGCCACCTGGACACTCACAAGTCTTTGGGGCCAGATAGGATCCACCCAAGAGTACTGAGGGAGCTGGTGGAAGAGCTTGCCAAGACACTCTCCATCACTTATGAGCAGTCCTGGTTCACCAGGAAGGTCCCAGATGACTGGAAGCTTGCCAATGTGATGCCCATCTACAAGAAGGGCCGGATGGAGGATCTGGGGAACTACAGGCCAGTCAAGCTTGACCTCAGTACCTGGCAAGACTACGGAGTGGTTCATTTTGAGTGTGGTCACCAGGCATGTGCAAGACAACCAGGGGATCAGGCCCATCCAGCACAGGGTTCATGAAAGACAGGTCCTGCCTGACCAACCTGATCTCCCTCTATGACCAGGTGACCTGCCTAGTGGATGAGGGAAAGGCTGTGGATGTTGCCTACCTGGATGTTAGTAAAGCCTTTGACACTGTCTCCCACAGCATCCTCCTGGAGAAGCTGGCAGCACATGGCTTAGACAGGTGTACTCTTTGCTGGGTAATAAACCAGCTACATGTCTGAGCCCAGACAGTTTGGGTGAATGGAGCTAAATCCAGTTGGCAGCCAGTCACAACCGAGTTTCCCCAGGGCTCGGTGTTGGGGCTGGTTCTGTTTAATATCATTATCAATGATCTGGGCAAGGGGATCGAGTGCACCCTCAGTAAGTTTGCAGACGACACCAAGCTGGGCGGGAGTGTTGATCTGCTTGAGGGTAGGAAGGCTCTGCAGAGGGATCTGGACACGCAGGATCGATGGGCCAAGGCCAATTGTATGAGGTTTAACAACGCTAAGTGCCAGGTCCTGCACTTGGGTCACACCAACCCCATGCAATGCTACAGGCCTGGGGAGGAGTGGCTGGAGAGCTGCTTAGCAGAAAGGACCTGGGGGTGTTGGTTGACAGTTGGCTAAACAGGAGCCAGCAGTGCCCAGGTAGCCAAGAAGGCCAATGGCACCCTGGCTTGAATCAGGAATGAAGTGGCCAGCAGGAGCAGGGAAGTGATCATGCCCCTGTAAGTCAGCACTGGTGAGGCCACACCTTGAATACTGTGTTCAGTTTTGGGCCCCTCACTACAAGAAGGACATTGAGGTGCTGGCACTTGTGCAAAGAGCAACAAAGCTGGTGAAGGGTCTGGAAATCAGGTCTTATGAGGAGTGGCTGAGGGAACTGGAGTTGTTTAGCCCAGTTTAGAAAAGAAGGCTGAGGGGTGACCTTATCACTCTCTACAACTATCTGACAGGAGGTTGTAGCGAGGTGGGTGTTGGTCTCTTCTCCCAAGGACGAGAGGAATGGGCCTCAGGATGCATCACGGGAAGTTTAGACTAGATACTAGGAAAAATCTCTTTACTGGAAGAGTGGTCAGGCATTGGAACAGGCTGCCCAAAGCAGTGCTGGAGTCACCATCCCTGGATGTGTTCAAAAAAACCTGTATAAGTGGCACTTCAGGTCACGGTTTAGAAGGCATGGTAGTGTTGGGTTGACAGCTGGACTTGGTGATCCTAGACGTCTTTTCCAATCTTTATGATTCTGTGACTCTACGGTAGGGACCCGGAAACTTCTTGCTACCCTTCCCATTAAGCAGTCTCTTCCCAAAGAGTCAAGTTATTTAAGGCTTTTCTCCTCTTGTGTCCTGCACTGTTACAAGACAGAAAACTTTGACATAAAAGACAAACTAGACTTTTCAAGCAATGCTTGGAAATTTAGACTTCATGGCTGATTGCACCACTCCTGTATAAACAACTAGAGAAAGAATATATTACTCAGATATCTGGTAAAACATGATTGAATAATAACTGATTATCAAATATTTTACTTGTAGATTCTCCTTACATTCCACAAGAGGGCTACAGAACCCCCAAAATACTGAAAAACGAAGTTTCCAACCTTTCCAAAGTAAACTATGTTCTGTATGTCATTTCTAATTTGCTATGAGCATAGTTTCAACCGATTTTTAGGAATAAGTCAAAAAAACTCAGCAGAGCTTTTTATCATTTTGCAGTCGGCCTGGGTCATGTTTCCATTTCTGTCTTCAGAAAAATTGAGAAAATCCCTCCTACTTTCTATTTTGCACATCCACCACATAGAGCTGCACCATGCATGTTATCCAAGTTAAAAAGTTTCCATTTATTTGCAGTTATTATTCTCATGTAAAGTTTTTACTTCTCACTCCACAAATATGACACCCTACTACTTCCGGATACATGCCATTCACCCTTCCCGGTTATCGAGTGCTCCTACTTGTGTCGCCATGAGCTGGAATAAGAAACAATGACACATGTAGATATGAAGTTTAAATTTAAAGAGGGAGAGTAGGAATAGGAAACAAATGTTTACGTTAGATAAATAATGACATATAAAATGTTCTTGAGGAAAAGAATGAGGTCGCAAATAAATTTTTCAACTAAGCTTAATACACACTACTGATTTTCCTTTTGTAGGACTGGACTTAACTTTCATCAGCTAGCGACAAATTAAATTGACAGCCAAATAAAACTTATTGAGATCTTCAATTTAAGTTATGCCAAAACCTAATCCTAGGTAAGGAGAGTGACAGTTAGTAAACGAAGAATTGATCCTTAATCTCCACCTAGCAATATGTTCAGAACAATGAACAGCAATCAGTTTAACCTCTTTTCCTTGCATACAACGCACTGGCCATTTTATTTTTGGTTTACATGCTACTCGGTATTAACTTTTTTCCCCTCACATTATAAATATGACAACCTACACCATTCATGTGTCAGTTATGAAATAGTACGATATATCTCTTCATTCCATACACAAAGGAAAGTTAAATTTATGAATCCAGCAGTAAGGCTAGTCATTCTTTAATACTATTTTTCCCTTTCAAATTGGTAAAGAGCCTGAACACCAACTTAAAGCAAACATGCCTCCTAGATAAATGTGGTCTAAACAAAATACTTTTCCCCTTGTAATATCAGCATTTACAACTAGTAAAAGCCCAAAGAAGCAAGGATTGGGTTTCTTTCAAATGCAAAGAGAAGAAACGATTGTTCAATTTGATTGACATAAGAAAACAATTTAAAGATATTGTATTTTTTCCAGATTCTACTGCTACATTTGCCAAACTATAAACGGTCTGATAAAGTCTGCAGATTATAAAATATATTATCTGCTGTATTTATGTTGCACTTGCTTTCAGTGCTACAGTTCAAAGGCAACTAAAACTGCATAGCTCCATATATTAGCCCTAAAGCTACTGTAAGCTACAACTGGTTGCTCTGAAAGCAATGGAATAAATTCGCTGTAGTCACCATAGAAATCCTATGGAATGTAGCTTCCTGCTGGTTTGCAATGGCATTTTGGAATAACTGTAATGTAGCCATAGCCTTCAACATTGTAAATGATGCATCAAAAACTGAAAGCCTATTAGAACATGTATAATAGAGAATTTTTCCTTTCCTGGCAGAATTAAGCTTCTTACTAGCATTATATGTACATAGTACATATAAATGTAATTAAATTTATGTATACTATACCATCATGTATGTTTTGGATTATATATAAAGTCCCGTCCTGTGACTTGAAGAGATTAATAGACTGCTCTCTACTTCCTCCCTCCCAGCTTCCATTGTAGCCTATCTTTCAATGGTACACCAATTATGTGAACCACAAAGCTCAGGAAGGAAAACACGCTCATGTTTGCAGAAGAAATGAGAGAGAGTATGTATTCTGGCAGCCTACACTATGTCCTCTCTTCACAAGTTGAACACAATTTCACAAATAAGTTTAACTGTCATGATTTCCAAAACCAAGAGGTTAATAAGTTTCTGGATTGATTTATAAGATCTATCTGATAGAGAAATCAACTTTTGTTTCTATTTACTTATTATTCTTCAGAAGCCAACTTTCTTTTTAGACAAACTAAAAGAAAAATTTTTATGTCAACTCTGCTTTATAATGTCAGAAAGAATTGGGCAATATTTACTTTATTTACATCAATGAAATTCTATGCCATCCATGCAAGGACAGATTGGAGGCCTTTTTAAAGATACTTTTGCTATGATCCACTTGTGGAGTCTACGCAGAGAGAAAATTCTCCTGGCCACTAGTGCTAGCAGCAAAGAGGTGCACAACCCCTTAGTGGAGCAGGTAAGTCCCAAATTCCACCAGGTGAAATCAGTGGGATTACACAATCAAGAGAAAATTTGTCCCATCAGACACAAACCTAAAGAAAAAAATCCCAGTGCTATCACACAGCATAGTTAATAACTTAAAACGAACAGGATAATTGGGCATTACTGAACAATTTCATTTATGTTACTAAAAAAACCCAAACATTCAAACTAGTTCTCCAATTTGTGCCTGGTCTTGTTCCACTGAAATCAAGTGTTGAAAGAATAATTCAATTTTGAGTGGAATTAGGTATTAATGCAGTTAAAAAGATTCACTTAAGACATTATTTATATATATTATTGTGTATATTATTTACATATTTGACAGCTTTACCACACTATAAGCCACTGAGTAGACCTTCTTTCTATACTTTTTTTTTTTTGTTTGGCTTTGGGTTTTGTTTTGTTTTGGTTTGTTTTTTAAACTCAAAACCAAAGGTAGTACTGAACAGTGGGATTCACTATGTTGAATGACCTATGTTGATTCATGCTGAATCACCTGATGACAGTACAGAGTAAGAAAACCACAGGATCAGTTTACAGAGGATACTAGCTTTGAAAATCGTAAATTGGAGAACACACAGACTTAAGTGCTAGATTAAAACCTTTAACATCCAATCTTATCATCGTTTTGAACTATTTGACTGCACAAAGTCAGAGAACCTCTTTCCAAAAGAATCCTGTCATTTCTTTCCTCCTCATAAGCACTGCCAGTTTCCCAATGCTCTTTTGACAGTATAATCAGTCAATTCAATCAGAGAAATTCTATAGTACAATGGTAATTTTCTCTCACTTTTTTTTTCTCCCTTTACACTGTCAATTCAAACCACCTGCTGTAAGCATTGATGTGGAACGGCTTAGTATTAGCTCTGAAATTAGTACCAGTCCCCAGTTAAATACCTGGCACATTCAGTGTGGGACAGACACTGTTAATGGCACATAAACCCATCAGATGCAATTGGTGCATTACTTCAGCAAGTCTCTTTCCAAGCCATTCAGAGAGCACCTTGCTGGTATCACTGCACTAGACTTGAAAATCAGCCTGAGAGGAATGATTTGAGAAAGGAGGGAGTGAACAAACATAACTGCAGAACTTGTGTCTTAAAAAGGGAATTTCTATGAATATTCTCTTCAATACATTAGGTAGCTTCCTATGGCAACATTTTATTTATTCAAATACATGAGCAATTGCCTTAAAAATACATTTTAAGGTACGAAGCATGCAAAATGAATTGTGCACTGTTTTCAGTTAGCAGAACCCAATACAATTCATGACACTATAAATTTCATTTCTTCTCAAATCCTAACATTGCGCTTCAACTGTATGTACTAACTTCCATCACTTAAGCATACAAAAAAAGGCTATTAAACCCAATATCTTACAAATCCATCAATTCTCCTGGCCTGTTTATCTCAGCAGGTAGGTCCATGTGCATGAGTCAGTCAGCAGTGATGAAAGGCACTTACTATAGACTCCTCACAGGGTCGTCAATGGACAACCTGTACAAGATTTATGCTTTAAATAATAAATGAACTAAACACCTTGAAGTAATTGGCTGTGTGAAGCCTCACACTAGGCCAGATAACTTGTCTGTACAAAGTAAAATAAGATTAAATAATAAATGAACAGTGCAGAGGTTTTCTAACCAAACTAATTCTACAGGATTTTTTTTAAGTGCAAGTTGTCCATGACTTGAGAGGCTTTCATGATTTCATGCTGGTGTCATGGGGCCAGTCTCCTCCTCTGTCAACAGTAACTATCTCGGAGGTCTGGGTTCTTTTGGTGATGATGTTACAAACTTGGTGCTCTCCTTCCCTGTGCAAGATAATGCAAGGAGCCTATGCAATAGTCAGGAGTTCATAGTATAGGATCATTCTCCATTTCAGTTTTGTAAAGAGTGAACACATCAAGATTTCAACCACACAGGCAGCAAGCCTCTAGAAAACTGGCATTAATTCGTTAACAAATATAACGTGCAAATTCTTCACTGATACCTATACTGATAACACAGTCATAGGATTTACCCACATATATATAATAATGCAGGGATTCACATTCAGTATTTTTTCGTTAATGATGGCAAGGGTTTCCAAAACATCTTCCAGCTGCAAACTAACATTCTAGCTGACAGCCTTGCACAGAAATTCTCCCTCTTAAATATGATGCTGCAGGCCATCTCGCTCCCAGTTCAGTCACATAAATCCCTGTTAAAACTACAGCTTTATTACCCACATAAGTACCAATGTAAAATATTTAAATTAGTTTGCAAAGCATCTTTTAATATCATCTAGCGGTCTAAAACTAGTCAAAGAGACCAAGACCAGTGGGTCACAAGCAGTCACAGCAGATTTGTTTCCTAAAACAAAGCAAATTAATTTTTTTGTTGATGATAGATGCAAAGTTCATTACAAAACCTGCAGATAGTAGGCATTCCAGGGAGAAAAAAACAGCTTGAAAAGAAGAAAGTGGGAATATATAAAGGGTTTATAGGCCAGTTCTCAGCTGGTGTGAAGCACCTTAGGTCTAGTAATCTAAATAGACTTTCCCAGATTTACAGAAAACAAAGGTCTTGCCCTTTATCTTTAGGGAAGCTACCTTCACAAGAAGAGGTGCAGGGCACTACTTGTCAAAACATTTCATATTTCTGGTTTAAACTCTTGTCATGCCTCTGAAATGCCTGAATCTTAAGACTTGCTTATGGCTCCTCTACTTTAAGTGTATGAAAGTGGCTTCTTTTAGGAACACTGATTTAGAGGAATGCTCCTCCAGTTCTGGTAGGTTCACATCCTTCCTCACGTTTTCTGTACAGGGTTGATTGACATATATCTCGCAGAACACCTATATACTGTAAAGCAACAGTTCCAAGGGTTTCATTCACAACACACCTCTTGGCTCAGCACCTCACATTTGGGAGCTGCTGCTATGGAGTGAAACAGAAATAGCCTAGAAGGAATTCTACCACAATGATATAAATAACAAAAAAAAAAAAAAAAAGGAAGAAAAAAAAGAAAAATAATGTATCAAATATTTAAATAGGGAATACAAAACTTAGTAAATAAATTTTAAAAATTGTTTCAGAGAACTGTAATGAAATGTTAAGGGTACCCCTTTAAAACACACAAGCAGCTTTTATGCAGCTGATAATCTAAAGTCCCTGTGACCTTGGCAGCCTTACAGGGGTAATCTTCACGTAAGATGAATTATTCTTGAACAATTGCTCTAATGTATTAGGCACAAGCATACTGTCCTTCAATATTAGGCATGCTTGTCTTTCCACATCCTTGTTTCTAAACAAATGTATTTATTAAGGACAAGGTGGGGGGTGGGGGCGGGGGAGAAAGAATGAAAAAAAAGATTACATTCGATGCAAATAAGCTGAAAGTATTTGTCAGAGTACACTCTCTTAAAGATTTCAGAACACAGAATAACTCTCAGTGAGCCCTGCTCATAGAAGATTTAATGCATCCAAGCTTCTGAGAAAAAACTTTCAGGGAAATCAGTAGGCAAATAATGAAAAAGTGAAGCTTGTTAGTGACCCAGATGTATCCCACAAACACACTAACTGACACTCCAGTGACTATAAAGGAAACTCTCTCACATTTGTTAAGAGGACCAGCACTTTGCCATCCATCTTTCTGTATTGGGTTCATTCATACACTGGTCTCTTACCTACCAAGAGAGTAACAATTTGGACCAGACATCAGTAAAGACAGAGTCAAGTATTCTCCATGATCTGAAGAAGAAGCTAAGTGAGTTTGTGAGAAAGATTATGATTGCGCTTGATAGCAAAGATCTGTGCTCAGAAGTACATACCCCTTGTTCATTCCCTGCCCCACCCCCAAACTCAGGTCCTTTCCAAACATATTTCTTAGACACATTTAGAGATAAAAGCACTTTGAAGAGGATCCATATCTCTACAAAAAGGACCTAGACCAAGACACATCATTACCGGGATGAGTGGAACTACCTATATATCTGTTTAAACAAAATAACCAGAGGATTTTCCATGTAAAACTCTTTGCAAGCATTAGTTAATTAACAAATATGTGCCACAGGACTGAGGCATAAACAGCTGGAAATTTGGAAGGCAACTAAGATCAGAACTGCAGTCCTTCAGCTCCATGTAAAACTTAAGAGCTTCTAAACATAGATTGTTCAGTTCCCACAGGCTCCCCGGGCTTCTACAATTCTGCTTCTGTTCGTGCCCAAAACATCCTCACTCTTGCCCAAGCCAGGTAAGGGCACTATCATCATGCAGCTACCTGACACCTATCTCCAGTAATATGCCCTGATCTGTTGTGTCCTCAGATCCTGCTTAAGTTACATCTCTGTGGCTGGGTTTTGCACAGAATACCACTGCAGTTATGACTTTATTCAAAACCAGAAGTTAAAAGAGAAGAACACATGCTTCTATTCACATAGCAGCTTATTGGTTAGAACAGTAATGAAAAATAGATAACGGGTTCAGTTTCGTCCCCTGCCTGAGGGATCAAACCCTAAGGGCCCGCACAAACGACCATCGTCACCCCTTTCAGAGTGGGCTGGCACTCTTAATCCCTCCTGCACTCTGTATGGAAGAGAATCGGCATTAATTGGGTCAGAGAGAAAGAACGTGTAGACATGCACAGCCTTCCTACCTAGTGATCGGGACATATGCTTGGAAAGCAGGCAGGGGGACTTGGATTCTGCCCTAGTCAATGATTAAATTAGTAGCTGGTACACAACAGAAGATACACTGAAAAAGCAATCTACAGTATGAACTTGCAACCTCCAAAAGCTGCTATGAGATTATTTTTTTTTTTTTTGGTCTGCATTTGGATTTTTTTGGACTTTTAAAACAGGTATCTAGAAACATGAGGCAGGGAAACCCAGCTTTCCCAGTGTCACAGGCTAGACATGAGTTTTGGGGCACTTGCACAGACCTTTTTACAGATCACATGGTAGCAGCCCTCTGTCATGTAGGTCAGGTGGAACCTCGCAGGCTTAATGCTTGTTACTGAACCTGTGCATGCTTAACAGCTGTTGAACATACACTGCCTTTAACAGTGTTTCTTCTTCAGTGTCATGGAAGAGTAGAAAGAGCCCAAAGTAGAAGGGGATCTTCCCAGAAGCCAAACACAGGAAGGTCTTCTGTTTGGCCTGCCCTCTCCTTCATCACAAACATAGCAAATTGATCATTCCAATTGATTTGTTGGCTCTTAAATACCTGAGTCAATACAAACTGGCTACATACACCTGAGGTCAAACTTTGCCCCTTGCATTTTAAAACATTGCCGAGTGTTTGCTATGTAACATTGACAATTGGTCCACAACATCATACTGGCCAGTGATGTTCAAAAACTATAATCTCTGTGGGAAACAGTGACAATACATGGGAGGAATCACAGAATCACAGGTTGGAAGGGACCTCAGGGATCATCTAGTCCAACCTTTCTAGAAAGAACACAGTCTAGACAAGATGGCCCAGCACCCTGTCCAGACGACTCTTCAAGGTGTCCAAGGTGGCCGAGTCAACCACTTCCCGGGGGAGATTATTCCAATGGTGACTGTCCCCACTGTGAAGAAATTCCCTCTCATGTCCAATAGGAATCTCCCCAAGAGCAAATTGTGTCCATTCCCCCTAGTCCTCTCCATGGGACTCCTTGTAAAAAGGGAGTCTCCATCTTCTTTGTAGCTGCCCCTTAAGTACTGGTTCACTGTGATGAGATCCCCTCTGAGCCTCCTTTTCTCAAGGCTGAACAAACCCAGCTCTCCCAGCCTATCCTCGTATGGCAGCTTCCCAGTCCTTTGATCATCTTGGTGGCCCTTCTCTGGACCCCTCCAGCCTGTCCACATCCTTTTTGTATAGAGGGGACCAGAACCGTACACAGTACTCCAGGTGTGGCCTGACAAGCGCTGAGTAGAGCGGGATGATGACTTCTTTCTCTCTGCTGGCGATGCCCTTTTTGATGCGACCCAACATCCTGTTGGCCTTCTTGGCCGCAGCAGCCACTGTTCGCTCATGTTGAGCTTCCTGCCCACCAGGACCCCCAGGTCCCTTTCCACAGAGCTACTCTCCAGCCAGGTGGGTCCCAGTCTGGGCTGCACTCCTGGATTATGTTTTCCCAGGTGCATGATCTTACGCTTGTCATTGTTGAACTTCATGAGGTACTTGTTGGCCCTCTCCTCCAGCCAATCCAGATCTTCCTGCAGAGCAGTTCTCCCTTCTGGAGTGTCTAATTCCCCACTCAACTTGGTGTCATCAGCAAACTTCATCAGGCTACACTTGATCCCATTATCCAGATCACTAATGAAGATGTTGAATAACATTGGGCCCAATATCAATCCCTGGGGGACTCCACTAGTGACAGGTTGCCAGTTTGAGACAGAGCTATTTACCACCACCCTTTGGGTGCGGCCTGTCAGCCAGTTCCCCACCCGCTGCACAAACCACTTCTCTAGGCCATGACCCATCAATTTCTCCAGGAGGAGACTGTGGGGGACCATATCAAAGGCCTTGGAGAAGTCCAGGTAGACAATGTCCACCCCCCGCCCCATGTCAACCAGGCAAGTCACTTTGTCATAGAAGGCCACCAGGTTTGTCAAGCTCGATCTGCCTTTAGTGAAGCCATGTCGGCTTTTCCCAATCACCACTTTACACGTCTCTCCAATAATCACTTCTCTTTAGGTTGGTACATTTATCATATTAAAATACATCACACCTATCAAACCAGCACCAGAGGTCTGCGCAAAAGAATAGTCATATGCTTGTGTCATTAATAAACAACACAGAAATTCTAGGAGCTCTGGTATGTGTACAAGACATACTATATTTGCTGAAATACTATGCATGTCATGTTATCCCTCGGTGATTCATAGATCACGTGGAAAAGACAGGTTTTGCAAATCGTGCTACTGAAAAAGGATAAGTGATGAATTCTGTATTTATACTACTAAAGAGAAATTTGCAATCATGATACAGCAATGCTAGAAGAAAGCGGTATATGTGTGATATATTGGCCAGCCTTGACTGTGACTGTTCCTGCAGTGTAAGAATTTCTTCATCCAAGGACAACTACTTTCACCTTCCCATCTGTCCTGTGAATTTTTTAATGTCTGAGACAGGTGGCCTGTTGGAAACCTAAAACCCTGTGGGTACAAAATATGATTAAAATCTGATGTTAGGCTCTACGATAAAGAAGAGCTCTATGTTTAGTTGAGAATTTGTAACTAACCTGCAAAAATATGTCAAAGGTAATTTGAACTCTACATAACCAAAATCTTTTTAATTCAAGTTCAGCATATGCTATATCAAAACTTTGCTTGCAATCATTTCCCCATAGATCAAATATGTATCTTGATAAGTATACATACAGCTTTTAGAAAAATCTTTAAAGGAATATTTTAATTAATGCTTCTTTCCTAAATATAGCATTAACAACAATAACATGAAAGATTAATGTGTTGAACTCATTATTTAATAACTTACAGAGCACACAATTAATGCATCATAATAAATTCTTAACAATTACTAAAACAAATATCTGAAAACTTCTGAAGGCATATCAAGAATTCAAAGGCTGCTGGGTATGTAATTGTGCCCCTTTTTGGAGAAGGGGATGGTAATTTAAATGTGTCTTTTATACTTTCAATTATTCCCCAGCAAAAAAGAGCAAGAAGCCTAATTGAAATCTATTTACAGGGAATTCAGAATCTATGCAGAGTTTAAAAGTTTGGCATAGAATACTAAGTGCTGATTTCTGCAGATAATTAAAATTTAAAATGTTAAATGATTTATCTTGTTGTAAATAATTAAGGGGATTTTAAAAAGGCAAGCAAGAAAATGCAGTATGTGACTATATTGTGTATTGCAATCTGTATTTATCAGAAATGGCACACATTACATGTGGACTAGGGTTTTCTGTCTTTTTTATAATGATGTGGTATAAGGAGAAATTAAAGAAAATTCTAAAGAATTCCACAGATTTAAACATATTGAGAGAAACACAACCATAGCTGATTTACATTCTCATCTAATAGGTTATAAGACAATTGAAAAAGGCCCTGTAAGGCAAACCTGATAGATGACTTTCCAGTGATATCAAAACCGAAGACACTGAAAGTTTAACTATGAAATACCATTCAGTGTACCATTACTTAAACCTACACATTTGCAAAAGAGCCTGTAATGTCCAGAGTGTGATTCTCAGGCTCACGACATTTACCAGTTGTGTGGCTGTGTAACTCCTCTGACTTCTGTGAGCTATTTCTGATATGCACTAGCGTAAAGAATATAAAATACAAGGTAATGTGGGCATTAGCACAGATGTGGGAAAATATTTAGGGTCTGATTCAAAGACAAGGCCTGCACTTCTATCTGGCTTTTCACCTAATTTTATAACCATTTCTGAGAATTAAGTTCAAAAAGGGAACTGTCGAAATTCATTAATTTTTTGGAAAGAGTTTTAGACACTAAATGCTCTGGGGATAGTTTATTTTGTTTAAATAGTGATCCGGGTAGTTTCACTGGACCCAGCAATGAAAGAGCTGGCTGGAAGAGCTAAGGACTGTCCTATCTTCTCTCCCTCTCCCACCACCTACTAGCATAGCTTGTAGAACATGCATTCCATATTTTCTGATGTGTGATGATCATTGTAGGGCTGTATCTTCCCTTGATCTGCACAGAAAAGCTTTTATTTGTTCATGACTTCATTACTTTAATTTGAAATTTAATATTTCTACTATTTCCCACTTTTCCCTACCACATAATTTACCTGTAATTTATGTGATGATTTTTGAACTGAAGTCGGATTCAAATGTCAGAATTTGTTCCTTGAACGACACGTGAAAGACCACACAATTCCTTTTATAATGATAATACAAGTGTCCTAAATTATGCATCAAAAACCACGTGCCCTGTTTCTGCTCTTATATTAATATATGGTAGCTCTGCATTTACACCGGATGGTTGAAAACTTTGGGCCCATATACAGGCAAAGGTTCCAGTGAAAGGCCAGAATCCTTAAATGACAAAACTTGATAATTTTTTTTCCTTGAAACTGAAAAGGTTAGAAAGAATGCCTGGCTCAACTAAAGCTAACAGAAAATAGTTCTGGGAAAATGAGAAAGGAGTACCCAGATCTAAGATGGAACTCATATTCAGAGAACATTAACCAGGATGCTTTTTACTCTCTGCTGTTATTAATAACAAATTTGTAATAACAGGACAGTTGGTATCACTATTCTCTAAGAACCAAAATCAAATGTAAAATCAATTCCTTGCACAGATGTGCAAGGAATAACAACGTGATCTCCTCACCCTGAAAAGAAATGCCGGTTATTCATTTAGAAATCTAGAATCATGGGCAAAAGCTGTGAAGAAGTCAGGTGATAGGAGATAACAGATAATACAGAAAGGGTATAGCTTATGGCTAGGCAAGTAATCATTCCCTGCAAAGAAGTTACAGAACACCCCAACTGAGATCTCGTATAAATAATTTTAAGCTATCCCAAGAAATTAAAAAATGAGAGAAATGGGTGTATCATTGAGAATAAGCCCAGAATTGGCATAAAGGGTCATATATTGAAAGCCTTAAGTACATCCAGCAACAAAAGGCTCAGTCTAAGATTTCTTGAACAGTAAGTCCTTCCAGACAGGCGACAGCACATGGGATAAGTTCTGGCAAAAACAGGACACCTGCAATTCCCTTCATCTTCAATACAGAGCATAACTCGAAGTGAGAGCTGCAGGTGTTCAATTCCACTTGGTATTAGTCTCTGAGCATCAAGTAAACACTAAGAAAGGCAAGAAAAGATATGAAGGGATCAAAATGTTTGGGACTTTATATTGCTATTCACATTTTACTTTGTTACAGGAAATGTAAGACTGGGAATGTATGATTTATTCAGAGAATAAAAGCAAACCAGCTTATTTATGTCACAGAAACCATATTACATAACTTTAAACCACCACACAACTGCAGTTTTGAAGGAATCAAAGAATACCTCCTAAAGTTTCAAAAGCCACTATGTCGAGCTACACCCAATACAGCCCTATTATGTGCCCCCTTCTTTCTCTTAAGTTTAATTCACTCAGGATATAAAGAGGACAGAATGAAATCCTTAGTCTTCTGCAGCACCACACAAACTATATCTGCAAAAGCACTCTCTCTACATTCGCTGAAAAAGTATAGTATGCTGTAATGTACACATGGCATGATGTGTACATGAGAGTCACGACTGTATTTTACCAAGAACCTATGAAACAAATCTTTTTGTCTGCATCACTTTCATCTATTAAAAAAAAAACCTCACAGAACAAACCAAAAACATTTTAGTGTTATTTGCTATTCATTAAAACAAAAAAGGGATATTTAAAAAATATTCTGGATACTATATATTTGAAGTAGACCATGCATTGGGACTTGTAACTGTCAGGTAGAGTACCAACAGACTGGGCGTATACACGTGCAGTTGTGAAAATTAGAGATGCAAGAAAACCACCACTTGTCTGCTACTTTCTGTAAGAAGGTAATATTTTGCAGACTATTTATGAAACAAGGAACACTTCTCAGCTATTGTTCACATACCAGAAAATATGATATAAAGGCAAAGGCCTCAGGAATATGTAGCACCAGCCAATGAAAGCAGGTTTTAGCATTACATGAAGCATTTTATGATCTGTTCCAAAAACCTCTGAATTGTTTTAACCATTTGACTCACAACCTTACTTTTAGAAATAATGAGTTACTATCTGTGCCTGCACAGTTATCTAACTACAGTTCCAGCAGCGCTCTGGAGCCACATCCTTTACCACTACTACTATACTCCAGTGACATGCAAAACAGCAAAAGCACACAACAGAACTTGCTTATTTGCTTAGCACGCAGCCATCATGCTGCTTGGCTGTTCTCCATATACCCCAGAGCATGTGAGCATTAAACACCCAGAGGTTGCTAGCTTGCTGAGTGGGTTTATAGCAGGTCACTTCTGGAATTTCAGGCTGCATTTGACCTTAGTCAGTAGCTTTTTCTATTTCCTTCATCAACTTCAAAATGAAGCTGCTCCTAACAGCTTTTTAAGGTGTCTCATTCTCTTTAGCGCTTTTGTCCCATGTGTTGCTCAGCTTTCCTGGGCGACCTCCTCATTCCTCTGCTCTTGCAAACCAGGAAATGAAAAAAACTGTGCTGTCAGGAAAGAGAAAGGTTTGAATTCCTGCTGGGTGCTTGCTGCCTATAAGACTGTTCAGAAAGTTTCCTGGATTTATGAATTACATTCTGACTTATTTTTGTAAGCCAAGTAAAAATAAGACTGAAATCTGAAGTGGAAGCTGCACCCTGAAGGACAGAGGAATTCAGTGAGTGCCTACAGTGCAAATGACAACATTTGTGGGAGCAGCAGAGAGATTAACACCTTGAAAAGAAACACACTCTGATTAAGAACAAGGCAGCCAAAATGCAGAGGAAAAGACTCTTCCCCTGAAAGAAATATCCCGGCAACCATCCATCCATAGGGTGGTCCAAGAGTTCAGAGGATGGTCAGAGATGCTTTAGACAATGTCCGCTACTGTTCTTGCTCTGGCAGCACTGTGCGGAGCAAAACGTTGCCAAAAACATAACGCTACACTTTCCAAGTTCCCTTTATTCTTTGTGCTTCCCAGATCATGTATTACCAAAAGCATGTACTGTTCTTCTTTGTTGCTGCCTACATGTGTGTAAGTCATTTGCTAACATCTGAACAAAGTATTAGCATCTAAAAACTCTCAACTGCTTTCCTTTAATTTAAATAGGCCCTTGTGCTCTGATAGGCCTCATTTATTTGACTGCTGTCCAATGATACTACAACAAAGGAAAACCATGAGGTACGTGGTCAAAGAACAACAAAGGCGTGAAGAGTGGTGAAGATATTTTCTCCAAGATATTTATTGTATGGGCTATGTGTTCAGGCTGACATTGTTGGTTTTTAAACTGCATTGCAAATGTACTCCTGAAAATGTATCACATGGCTTAGGAAATCATAGGCAGGGGGGTGGGGGGAGGGGGGTGGTGGAAAAGCCGGTAGGGAAATTTCAGGCTTGAAGTTTTTGGTATGCAAAACCAAAGCATTGTACGAACATCTACTTGGGCAAGGGCAGAAAAGCTAAAGAAACGTACTGGAAAAAGTCATCATTTCAGAAGGGAAGATGAAGCCTCATGAATGAGCTGCAAAAGGTCAGTTCTCCAACATGTCACATACAACAGGACTGACAATAAGATCAACCCTTTTCTGTACAACCATTCCTTTAAAATACCAGAACGCTTGCTTTCATTATAGCTGCACTTTGAACAGTCAAACAACAAAGGAATCAGCGCCACTTTTTTTTGCTTAAAAAAAAGTTATAACATGACCTGGATTCCCTAAATGGTCACTTATTGCAAAAATAAACTGAGAACAACTTCATTTTATAGAACTACTATGTTAAATTTATTTTGTATATGCAATACACACAAGGCTTTCTGCAATAATTTAACATTTCAAATCCACCTTAAATATCTATAACTCGAAATGGATGAATTTATATGAACTATACACATTGTTTTAGTTGGCAGACACTTTGCATTCAGTTGGCTGACAAAAAACTGCTAATACCTCCCATGTTACAATATTTGATTTGTAATCCATAAGGGAAGAAGTAAGAAATTAACCTGTTGGAAGCTCAGGTGAACAGAAAATACTATGTTGATAAAATATTTTACGTTAAGCCATATTTTTATGCACTAGTGGTGCTTATATATACATTACAGTACAGTTAGCATTCAGTTAATTTCTTTGAGGGTAATATTTTCAGTTATTTTGAAGAAGCACATACATTTTCATTTAACAATATCTCATTTCGTCCTCCACTCTCTCACCTTCTCTAGCGGAAGGATAACAACTGCTATTTATTTTACAAATAATTACTAATTTGTAGAAAAAAATCCTAACCAAACACTACCACCCAGCATAAAACCTGGTTTCACATTAGCATATAAAACAAAATTACTGTGGAAGTTCCACATAAATATCAGCCAATCCAGTTTAACAGCAGCAGATTCGTCACTAAAACTGCCTCGCTTTTTCCTCTCCATAATCCTACACTCCTCCCTTTCTTTCCTGACACAACAGAAGAACATGATTTTTTCCTATCAAAAAATTGTATACATATAAATATAAAAATATTATATCTCTTTTTATTATGTAGAATTTAACCCTTTTTGGCCTCCCCATTAGCACTGCCAAAAAAGTTTTAATACTGCAAAAACCTTCCTGTAGGTCTGCTTAGACTAACACAGAGCTATGCCTTAGTCTTCATCATTGCATAAACCTCCTCCTCACTCACCTGGGCACTGCAAACGCTTTTAAACTCTCTACTTTGCTGTTAGCTGCAGCTTTGCAGAATCTGTTGCTGCTATACAGTGTATCTATCTAAGGCTAAGCATATCAATGGGTTGTTGAAACAGAACCATTGTTGATAAAAACAAACTGACAGATAACGAGCAAGAACTGACCATTGTGTTGCCAAATATACAGACCCTGACAAGGCCCAGCATGTAGACACTAGCAGGTACTGCTGCTGTAGGTAGCACAGCACAAATCCTACCACGACAATCAGCACGCCCTGGGAGAAGAACAGTCTGTCACCTGCCATCTCTCCCACCAAACCTGCCCAGCCACCTGCTCAGTTCTGGTGAACTCAGAGTTTGTTTGCTATGCGATGCATCAAACTTTTCAGGACTTGTTATAGTTTGTTTTATTTGTAATACAATATATGTTTATTAGCAAATATGTACAGTGTTCTTACATCCGTCCTTTGCAGTCACCTTGATGCCACAAGAAAACTTTCATGGTTACTCCCTTAGCCTTTCCACCTAGCACCCCACCTCTCATTCCTCTCAAAGTATGGAGCATGTAATTTAAAACTGCTACCTCAGTTTCTCACCCATCTAGACAATCTCCATTTGACTTCCACAATTGCACTCACTATAACTCTCCTCACCAGAATGTCTAATCCCTCCAGCCAGCAGGCTATCTCCACACCTTACTTGCTCTTCAACACTGAGCATACTCTTTTTCCAAAGCTTTATCTTCTTTTCCACCCTCTCACTTTTTCCATTACTGCATCATCCTAATTCTTCCTCTACCTCTCTAATGGCTGCTTCGGCATGTCTTTTTATAAGCCGTCACACATTCAGCTAATAGCTTATCACAACAATGGGCAAGATTTCGACCTCCAAGATCCAAACAACCAGAAGCCTCACCCAGGTTGTCATCATTTTGTGTCTATATTACCACAGCCCCCTTTTCTCTGTCTCTGAGAAATGTCTTATCCTTTTTCTATCCATTTGGAAGGCTGCTACAAAAGTCTGGGTTTTTTTTCCCTTTGACCACAACACTCCTTCACTTTGGAGGATGTAATATATTTTAACATTAAAAATTTAGTTCCCTGTGTTTAATTTAAACATAAAAATGATATACTTTTTCTGCAAAGGACCACTGGTTAACAGAAGTAAATCAGTCTCTTTTTATGAAAATAGAATATCTGTAACTTTTTACAGGCAATTAAAAAAGTCTTCTTCCATGCTGGGATGAAAACTAGACTTTTTTTTTTTCAGTTTTCTCTAACAATATAACAAAAGGTGGAGGTAAGATACAGATATTTACCCTAGAACAGCATATGGTCTATAGCAAGATGTATCGGATCTAATTTCAGGTCCAAGCATCAATTAACCTTAGTTATATGAATAACACATTCATCATAGAAGCGACTTAGAAAGCCTCACTCCAGAGTAGCCAACAGCTTCACGATTAAAATATTCCAGTAAAGGGAACATAGCTACGTTTTGCTCTGAGCTTTTCAAATCCAAATAAGCAACCAATTATTGGATAATGGAGGGTGCAATAATCTTGAGGCACTCCTCTTTGCTCCCTTCTCCTAAATCTAAGAATCTTTTCCTATAAAATGCTTTGCCTTTTGACAAAAATAATAATTTATTTTTAAAAGTTTTTTTTTTCAAACCAGCTAAAAAAAAAAAACTTAAGTACCTCTACTTGAAACTACAATTACCACTTCATTCTGCGTAGCAGCATAGAATATATTACAGTCCCCAAATGACTGAGTTATGGTGTATAAAATGTTACTCACTAAAAAAGGAAAAAGACAGACAAGCAAATCTTCAGAAGAAGAGATTTAAGCAAAGAGCATGAGCTTCCTAAACTGAGAAAGGCAGCTTATTCCTTAGCTGTTGGGCATAATGGTAAAATCCTCCACCACGCAAGGTTTGTAGTTTCGTAATTGGAACTTGCACTAACAGGGCACTGAAGAGCACAGAGGCCTGGAAGCGATATATCTCAAAATTAAATCAGGAGATATATTCAAGACCTTGACCATGAAGGGGCTGACAGGTCAACTTCACAATCAATCCTTTGTTTCTGAGTAGCCAACACAGCAATGCTAGGATTAGGGAGATATGCTGTCTTTTTTTGCAAGATATACTTCTCTGGCAAAAGAGTTTTGCTCAAGCTTGGTAATGAGACCACTTGGCAGGCCAGTGAGCAAAGTATTATAGTTGTCTAGCTTGGAGGAGATAAAACCCTGAGCCAGCTTCTCATAAACAGACACGGACAAATATGGACAAAGTATGGTTTCATTTTTCAAATGACAGTAGGAGGTCTTAATAATCTTCCCAATGTGATGTTTAAAAGGCACTTCAGATTCCAACAGTAATATGGATGTTGAAGTGGTAATCCTATACTGTGAATAATATATAAATATATAAATAAAAGCTACATCAAAAATTAAGGTGGCGTCATGCTTATAGCTAGAACCACAAAAAGAAAAATCTACATTTTACTTGAATTTAACTAAAGAAAATCAACATAACCTATATTTCAATCTTTTCCAGGGAACTGATCCAGACAATAAAAGCACTGTTTGGATTTGCTGCTTTAACCTGTCTCCAGCACAGAAATGAAACCCAACATCAACCCAATGATTAACCCAGCCCAAATACAGCATGGAAGTGTTAACTGTAACAAGCCATAAACAGGACTCTAAGATATCAGACCCAATTATCATAGAATAGTTTGGGTTGGAAGGGACCTTTAAAGGGACCTCACCTAGTCCAACCCTCCCTGCAGTGAACAGGGACATCTTCAACTAGGTCAGGTTACTCAGAGCCCCGCCCAACCGCACCTTGAATCTACCACCTCTCTGGGCAACCTGTGCCAGTCTTTCACCACCCTTGTCGTAAGCTATTTTCTTCCTTATATCTGGTCTGAATCTACCCTCTTCTGGTTTAAAACCATTACCGCTTGTCCTATCACAGCAGTCTCTGCTAAAAAGTCTGTCCCCATCTTTCTTAGAAGCCCCCTTTAAGCACTGAAAGGCCACAATAACATCTCCCCGCAGCCTTCTCTTCTCCAGGCTGAACAACCCCAACTCTCTCAGCCTTTCTTCGCAGGAGAGGTGTTCCGTCCCTCTGATCACTTTTGTGGCCCTCCTCTGGACGTGCTCCAACAGGTCCATGTCTTTCCTGTGCTGAGATCTCCAGAGCTGAATGCAGTACTCCAGGTTGGGTCTCACCAGAGCAGAGGGGCAGAATCACCTCCCTTGACCTGCTGGCCACGCTGCTTTTGATGCAGCCCAGGGCACGGTTTGGTTTCTGGGCTGTGAGAGCACTTTGCACTATGGTACTGAAAGATGGGAAATCACCCCCACAAATATAGCACTGCCTGACGAAGCCGTCAGCTTCAGACTGGTTTGAGACAGTGCATGTCAGAAATCCCAGTATATTTCTTGCATTCTTGCAAGAAACAAAATGCTGCAGAGAAACATTTCAGCTATATGGAATGTCTACTGTCCTAGAAATGAATATTTAGCCAAAACATTAGTCTATGGATCTGTAAGTTTTATTCAGATTTACATGATGTTTACAAAATGAAAATTCTTTTAGCAGCCTCAGAAGGACAGAGTTAACAGCATTGGAAGCCATACTGAAAAAAAAAAATTAAATGAGAATTGAAACAAGAGATGAATGTCAACACTTCCCCTCCTCCCCAGGATTTTTTTTTGCTTATATGATGATGCCTCCTGAAGGCATAAATTCAATTCATTATTTAAGTATTCATTATAACACTGAACATAGGTCTGACTGAAATCAGTGAGACTGTGCACATATACAGTCCAAAGTTCGTATCTGGATACCAGTAGGTCAGGTCTTAACTTGGCAAGGAAAATACTCACTGACAAGAACAACAATTATCAGGACATCAGGGTCCAAGGAAAGATGCTTTAGCCATGCAATTTCCTAATGATAATATAACACAATCCTTAGCTGGAGACTACATTTGGGTGATAGGGTTATGTTTTAACAGATACAAATGAGAAATTTTAAAAACATATTAGGATTTGATTCTTTGCAACAGAGAATCATAGAATTTGCAAACATTTCCATTAATTCTCCCTCAGAGCAAGAACAGTCCTTCATTGCTTTCACACACTAAAAGAAATTCTATCCATACGAAATGGATTCCTTCTCTGATTTACATTTTATTCTAACACACAAATCAAGTTGCTGGAATTTACATCTCCAAATATTTGTAGGGTTCTTGTGTTTTGTGCCTCTTGGAGGTTCACTACAGACTTGCCACATTCTGCCTTCTTAAGGACTGGTTTCAAGAAGTTTTGTTAGATCAGAGTTAATGCAGATAAACTTAAGCTAAAGACTTCAGAAGAAGCCAGGAAGGAGTAATGAGGAAACCAAAAGGATTTCATCTAGCTGATTAATACTTTTAATTTCCATTTTATATTTTAGTTTCCTGCTTGTAAAACAGCAGAAAAGGAATACAGTCAAAGATTTATTAATCCGTTTTGAAACCAGGACAATTATAACCATCTGTTCCGACATCCAGAACATATAGGGTTTCAGGTTCTGCCAAGTAGTTTATATACCGTATCCATAGCTTCTGCTTAAGCTGAAGAATTTGGGTTTTTTAGACTAATAAAAAAAAATCTTGAAACACCAATGACACATAGGGGCTTGGTTTTGTAAAAATAGCTTCAACTTGGTTTAATCACATACATGTCCAAAACTCCTTATTTTCACCTCTCACCTTTGTACTGTAGACCTGTTACGGAATGTACCTGTTCTAAGGTTAACATATTAGTAAAAGCTAAATGGAGCTTCCCCACCCCCTTGCTTGGGCTTGAACTTCTGAAGTGTCATATTTAGTCCATGCTGAAATATTCTGAACACAGTTCATGTTCAACAGAATGAGAAAAAAAAAAAAGAATTTTGCAATCCTCAAGTGTCCTGTTCATATAGTTTATGAAGCTTGCCAAAAATTCCTGTGCACTTTACAGTATTTATAAGCCATTCTAGGATACCGTTCTTGATTTCATAAGGCACTTCATCAGAAGTAACCAGACGAAAAGATTACAAACTCAAGAACCATCTACTGAAGTTGGAACATTCAATTTTGAATAATATAAAAAGTTGTTAAAAAGCACACAAAAAATTAATTTTTAAAATATACTTTGGCGGCATTCTCTCATTTGACAGCAGTAATAGTAGATCCAGTTGTTATCCAAGAAAGTTGTTCTCTTCAAAATATACTAGTAAATAATTAAAAATAACTAAATGGGTAAAAAAATTGGCTGGATGGTTCACCTCAGATGGTAGTGGTTGATGAGTTGTACTGTGTCTTGAAGGTTGGTAACACCTGGAGCACCACAGGGGTCTATCATAGGACCTGCCTGTTTAAAGTCTCTATCAGTGACCTGGGGGAAGTGTCAGAGTGGTCTCTTGTCGACTGTGGAGATGACAGCAAACTGAGGGGGGCCAGCTGATGCACTTTGTGGGCAGGGCTGCCACCCAAAGGGATCCAGATGGGCTGAAGGACTGGGCCAAGAGGAACCATGTGGAACTGCACATGGACAAAGCCTGAGAGGCCATGAGGTCTTGCTGGGCGGTGAGCTGAACGTGAGCTCATAGCGCACCCCTGCACAACAGCATCCTGGGCAATGGTCACAGGAATACAGCCGGAAGATCAAGAGGAAACATTATCCACCCATGCTCAGCCCTGGGAGACAACATCTAGATACTGCATCCAGTTTTGGGTTCACCAGTTCAGGGAAGATATTGGTCAGCTCAAGGAATTCAGCAAAGAACTATCCAAAATGGTCAGGGGCCAGAGCGCTTGCCATATGAGCAGAGGCTGCCGGAATGGGGCTAGTTCAGCCTGGAAAAGAGGTGGATCTGGGGTAGGTACTTAAGAGCATCCTGCCAATACCTTTGGGGAGAGCACAGAGAAGGTGGAGCCAGGCACTTTGCAGCAGTTCATGGCAGGTGGTGAGGAACAACAGTAGTAAGTGCAAACAAAAGTTTCAGACTGGATATAAAAGAAAACTTTTTCACTGCAAAGACAGTCAAGTAGTGCCAAAGGTTGTATAGGGTGGTTGTAGCAGCTCTGTCCTTAGAGATTTTTCAAGACCTGGCTAGAAAAATCCCCAAGAAGTCTGGCAACTGACCCTGCTTGAGCAGGAGGTTGGACAAGAGACCTCCTAAAGTCCCTTCCAGGCTGAGCTGTTGTATGATACTGTGATCCAATATCTGTTACAAACAAAGATACACTGCACTGAACTTACTCTGTACTTAAATGTAATGGGAAACAGGTTAATTTAGAATCAAGCTATACAGATGTCTAGACTCCAAACCCAGAAGATTCCTGTATAACACAGATAATGGGATTCTCAAACTGATTCTTGTTTGAACTACTGCACACACCTTAGAAAAATATCAAAACTGATTTTCTTTTTTTGAACTGCTGTAGGAAAAAATCTCCCAATATCTGAAGTTATTTCAAAGATTGATATTAAAAATGTGAGTCCTATTGTTAGTTCAAATTCATGTGACCAACTTCCATGCATTAAATCACAACCATTTGTGGTTGTTTTTTATTAAGATACTATAGCCAAATCTTTTTACTCTAAACAGACAGGGATATACTTTCTTGGCATTTTATAACAATCACTCCAGTTTCAAAGTAGACAGATGTATTTCTGTTCCACACCACACTACTATTATAATAGTTCCAATCTCTCTATAATAGTGCCAATCAAACTCTATAACATCTATGGACATACAAATATATACATATATGTATATAATGCCCTTGTCTTATTTTCCTTTCTAGATTCTCATGCTGAGCAATAAAATTCTGTGAAACTGTAAAAAGGGTGTTGTGGTTTGTTTTTTTTTTTTAAAAAAAAGGCATATAATCTATTTAAAGAGCTTCTGATTTTGGTAGTGATTTTTGATTCTACAGGTTTGTGGGTTTTTCAACACATATTGCATATATTTGTTTTCTTAGGGCACATCCATCCTTTGTTACTTTGTATCTTTTGAAGTTTGCTCAGTAAAAACCAAAGCAAACCCAAAACTCCTCCATAGCCCCTGTGAGGTTGATTAACTCTGTATTAAACAAATTCTGAGCTAATTAAGCTCAAAGTCAGTTCAGCCCACAACAGAAGGTTATTACCTCATAAACAGGATGTACTTTAAAGTTATTAATCATACACTAACATTGCCTTTTCAAAACCTTTGATTAACAAACAAGTGAAAATTAGCATCTGAAATTCTGTTTGTACAGACTAGATCAGATTATGTAAATTTCTAAATCTCTGTTTTTCCAAATGAAAAGGAAGCAGCTAGCAACAGCTGTACAAGTGAGAAAATAGTACAGATATAGGGCCCAATCCTGAGCAACTTCAAACTCCACTGAGACCTATGAAGTGGTAACGAGGTGACATGCTGTTCCATATTCTGTCCTGTTGTGCCCTACCAACCATGCAACGAACAATAAAATATAAATATGCAGCACAAAATGCTTAGTAAGTAATATTAGAATGATATTTTAAGTGCTAATTTTAAAGTCACCCCAATTCCTTCATAGTTAATTAGAAACACTCTCTTCATATCAAAATGTGAGATTCAGTGGATGAGTTAAGCAGGACAAAAGGGAGCCTTGTCCTTTCTCCAAGAAGCTTAAGCTGTGCACAGAAATAAAAATATAAACCCAATAAGTTCTCTTCTAAATATGGCTGATAACACTTTTGTATTTTCAGAATAAATGATAAAAAATTCCGGAACAAAGTGATTCAGTAAGTTTCTCTAGACATCAATAATACAAGTCCACAGCCTCAAGACGTTTTAAGCACAACTAAGTGAAGAAACCAGGCAGGTAAAAATCACACAGAAGTAGTCTTTTTTATTCTCTCTGTTTCTGATGTATCATTGTTATTTAGCACAATACCTAGTAGCAAGAAGACAAGAATGCTACCAGTAAGTGTGTTTGATGTTTCTAAACATTATGGACCTAAGTAGATTTATGTAATTACACAGTATATATTTATAAAATGTATGTGCTGAATTGTTACTAATTAATATCATACAGATCTGAGAAAAGTTGTATTTATGTCAGTTGCATACGTAAACACAGACCTTTCTCACGGATTTCACCAGGAGAAACCGTGCACCATAACTTCCTTGGTGTCGCAGCGTGTTGCCTGCAGTGACTTATACATTCCTTAAAGTGATTAGTCTTCAAATAATATACAAGTTTCATGTCTTTAATGCCACACCCTCAAAGCCAAATTGACTTCTAAGTCAAACTCCTTGAGTGTGCTGTCAAAAGTGAAGAGTTCAAAAATGCAAGTCTAATCAAGGGGAAAAAAAATCCCTAAAATTAAAAAAACAAAAAATATTGCCAACTTAATATAAGAAATTTTATGAAAAATAACCTTTATTCAAAAGGAATGAAACTGCCAGTGATTAGTAGGATTCTTTCAGAAAAGCAGTATTTGATATGTTATAAGATATACATGGCCAAGGAAAACAAAATCATACCAGTAATACACAAGCAGAACTGCAAAACATATATTTCCATAATCTTTCTACTGCATGTATTCAGCGTTTCAATTATACCTTACTACAAGGTAAAATTTTATTAAATACGACATAGATGTTTCCAAGATTTCAGGCTCCGAATGTGAAAAACCAATAGGTGCCATTGTAGTATACTTGATTTTTTTTTTTTTTTCAATATACAAATTGTATTTGAGCCTTTGAAAGACAGTTTAAAGTGGTAAGAACAGAAAGGAAGACTAATACTTTGAGAGCTATCACCAAAGTGGTGATAAGTAAAACTGAAAAATAATTGTTCTCAGCCTCTCTGGGCAACCAATTGGCAGAATAAATGCCCTTTGGAAACAGCAGAATGCTACTTGGCTTTCTCAAAGGACTGGGTGAAGAGAAAAAAAAATAAAGAGAAAACTGGACTTTGGGTTGTAGAGAACAAGGGAAGATAATTATTCACTGAAGTAAAAATATCAGAAACAAGGGGAGAAAACATAGTTATCAATGGAGAGCAGCTGCACTGAAATAACAACCCCAAGCATCACTGACAGAGCTCCAGCACCAACCAGCAGCTTCGGGCCCAGTAAGGACCTGCACCAAAATTTTCAGACAAGCTAAGGCATCAAGGGTCTTCCCACTTCTTCTGACTGGAGAATAGGTTATCAGTAGTGCTCAAAGTGATGAAGAGCCGCAAGGAAAAACAAAAAACAAAAAACCACAACATGCTTCGATCATTCCTCCCCCATCTTCTTCACTGCCCCCCAGAGACGCAAGCTCTGTCTCTTTAAAACATGCAATTAAGTTTGACACACTGATTTAATATGGAGAGAAAATGGGGGGGTGAGGGGAGTGGGGAGGGAGGCGGCAGGGGGCTAAAGAAACAGCGCATAGCTTTTGAGAGAGAGGACTGGCACCAGTGTTTTGATGAAGTTTCCTCCCATCTCTCCTGTATTCTGTTTCCTACTTCCCATGCATGCTGCCGACTTGCAGGTTTCTCCCTACTCTTATTTTGAGCACCATGACTATCAAACCACCCTTTCCTGTAACAACGGAAACCCCTTCAAAATTTGGTGTCTTCTGCCAGCGACTAGAACTAAAAAAGCAATAACCTTGGCATCTAAAGTAGTACAGAAACCTGTAACAGAGACAGCAGTATGTGCATTCACATATAACAGTCAACACAGATTTTTGCTGAGCTCAGAAGAGTCAGGAATGGTCCAAGTTTTCTGGTGTTACTTTCTTCAATTCTGTTACAGGATGGATTACAGAGTCCAGAATCCAAACACACTATCTCCTCCCATGTTGTTCCTCTTAGTATCTCCTATTAGTGTTTATGTGTAGAAGAAATTAATATTTCCAGCTAACGTTACCTCTGGGGGGTTATTCATGAGTACTTTGGGCTTGCTAGAGCAGAATGGTGTGAAAAGCTTCCATTGGCTCAGGGGAACTAATCCTAATTTTGCTAATTTTATATTCTTTCTGACTAAGCTAACATAGCGTATCTGCAGTTCAGTCAACTACAAATACCTGAAGGGAAAAAAATATGGCACACCACACAGAGCAAACATCCTTCAAAACCCCTCCATTTTAGCTATGAAGCTACACTCTACTGAGAAAGCAGGTGTTAACATGAGTGAGGCAAAGCACAAATTCCTTCATATCTATATTTTAATTATTTTTAATGTTTTCTCTTACCAGCTCCTCTAAAAGCAACATGTACCATTAAAAAAAAAAGTAAAATTTGAGGAATTACTATTTTATGACATGTGTTAAGTTATAAGAGAAACTAATACCCAGGAAAGTAAAAAAAATAGCACTAATTATGTTTAGTCACTACAAATGCCCAATTTCTGGCAAAGATATTTGTACCTACTGAATTCTACTGCATTTTCATGCACAGATGGAATAAAAATGGAAAAAGGTTTTTAAGTTCCTTTTTAACTTTTTCAGGAGTATATTGGCAATGACGAAAATATTTTAAAATGCATAAGCTAATTTTGCAAAGTCACTACATCAGGTATGCATAACATTTTTCTTTATTTTCTTTATTGCACATCAATTATCTCTATCAAGATAATTGAGACTATACTAACAGAAACATCTACTTATACAATACATATGTTCTAACACTGTTATTAGGGTTTTCATCATTGAATGTACCTTTTAAAAAAATAAATGTCCTACATTTACTGGAGTTTTACTACATAAATAGGCTATAGGAATGCAAAACTGAGGCTACCCAAATTTATGAAGAGCTTACAGCTTTTTTTCTTTTTTCTTAAAAATATGTGGTAGTAAACATTTTTCTTCTGTTTCTACCCTGTGATAGTAGAAAATCTGATCTGCTGCCTTAATTTCCAGTTTTTGCCACAGAGAATCAGCGGTAAATTATAAATTCTTACATTAATGCTCAATGTCCAGATGGAGATCTGTGACAAGTGGTGTCCCTTGGGAGTCCATATTGGGACCAGTACTATTTTAATATCTTCATCAGTGACATAGACCAGTGGGACTGAGTGTACCCTCAGGTTGCAGACAAAACCAAGCTGAGTGGTGCAGTTGACACACCTGAGGGAAACGATCCCATCCAGGGGGACCTGGATAAGCTCAAGAAGTGGGTCCACATGAACCTCCCAAGGTTCAATAAGGCCAAGTACAAAGTCCTGCACACTAGGTCAGGAAAACCCTGGGTATCAATACAGGCAGGGGGATGAAGGGATTGAGAGCAGCCCTGTAGAGAAGGACTTGGGGGTACTGGTGGATGAAAAGCCGGACGTGAGCCAACAATGTGCTCTCATAGCCCAGAAACCAAACCGTGCCCTGGGCTGCATCAAAAGCAGCGTGGCCAGCAGGTCAAGGGAGGTGATTCTGCCCCTCTGCTCTGGTGAGACCCAACCTGGAGTACTGCATTCAGCTCTGGAGATCTCAGCACAGGAAAGACATGGACCTGTTGGAGCACGTCCAGAGGAGGGCCACAAAAGTGATCAGAGGGACGGAACACCTCTCCTGCGAAGAAAGGCTGAGAGAGTTGGGGTTGTTCAGCCTGGAGAAGAGAAGGCTGCGGGGAGATGTTATTGTGGCCTTTCAGTGCTTAAAGGGGGCTTCTAAGAAAGATGGGGACAGACTTTTTAGCAGAGACTGCTGTGATAGGACAAGCGGTAATGGTTTTAAACCAGAAGAGGGTAGATTCAGACCAGATATAAGGAAGAAAATAGCTTACGACAAGGGTGGTGAAAGACTGGCACAGGTTGCCCAGAGAGGTGGTAGATTCAAGGTGCGGTTGGGCGGGGCTCTGAGTAACCTGACCTAGTTGAAGATGTCCCTGTTCACTGCAGGGAGGGTTGGACTAGGTGAGGTCCCTTTAAAGGTCCCTTCCAACCCAAACTATTCTATGATTCTACGATTAAAAATCTCTAGATAAGAAGCAATAACTGTGTGCTATTATTGTACATCTAAGTATTTCTGGACTGAGAGGAGTGATGACGTCTAATTCCTAAATGACCAGTTAAATATGTGAATTCTGTTTTAAAAATTTCCAAAACTATTACATAAAGATTTCCATGTGTTAATGAAAGAAGTTGCCCCTTTGATGAAGGGAAAGAAATACATGCCTCTTGTTTTGGTCTGGGAATTTCACGGGAACACTGCTAAGACTTCAGTTCTCAAAGATATACTATTGGGAATTCTGTATGTTCCCTCTGTGGCATGGAGAGGAAGAAGGCTCTTCTCTTCTGTTTTCAGATCACATTCAGGAGAATCTACAAGTGTGCAAGAACAAACAATATCGTTTATCCCTGTAAAAGCTCATTGATAATGGTATTTAAGACCAGAATGACGTGTTAGGTTATCTACTTTTGGCCTTTCACATAATAAATCATTAAGTTTCAGTTGATAGCTTCTGAACTTCTCTACTGAAATTAGTGACTTTGCTAGCTAACGTATATACTATGGAAATTTAGTCAATCTACATTTGAAGACATCTACGATGGTGAGCCCAACATTTTCTCAGAATAATTGCCCAAGGGTACATTGTTTCTCTGCTAAACTTGTCAGGCTTCAGCTCCCATCCAGGGCCTCACGTTACCATTGTTTGTTCTTTCAAAGCAACTCTGGTATCCCAGGTTTTTGCCCCATGAAGGCAGTTATGCAATATCAATCAAGTTATCTTTCTATCTTATTAAAATAAGATATGCCAGATAAATAAGTTTTCCCTGAAGTCAGAAAATGTCATAAAATCCTTATCGTCTGAAAAAGAGGAAAGGCCCTTTTTAGAGAAAACCTAATGCCATGAAGAGAGAGGACTGATCAACACACTCACTTCCTGTGCATGAATCTTTTAAATTTAGATGCTCATGATCTTTCATTCCCCAGTCCATTATAACTGTTGCTCCTAAGTAACCTCCAGGATTATTCTTGCACAGACAGTACTGAGGAGCACCTCACATACGAGCAAGATCAGAAATGCCTTCTCTGTCAGTATCAAAGCAAGAAGAGCCTATCCCCATACTCCATATGATCTCATGTGTCACATCAGAAAGTAACATATTTATCTGCTACAGTAGGTGTGGCTGTGTTTGCATATCAGCTTAATGAGCTTTTAAACATGCAAAGTTATATTAAACCCATTAAGTCCACCAAAACACTCACTGCATGATACCAGAGCTGCAACTCCAGCCCTTGAGGACTGCTGGCCTAGCCCTCCATACCTCAATAGTACTGCAGGGAAATAAAAACTGAGCAGGTCTCAAATCCTGGCCAGGAAAATTTCCTGACCAGGCTTTGTCCACATAGCATCTGTCAGTCAGCCAGACAATAAACTCGTTTTCTCACAAGCAATGAGTAAAGCTGCTAGCAAACTTATGCAGTTCCCCCCACACACACACTTTTAAATGACTACCAGTGAAAAGGGAATAGAAGTTCTCTGTTATGTTGCATATATTTGCCATTCAGCCTGGCTTAAGACACAATAAGTTTCAACAGAAATTTGTGCAGGTAATTTTTTTTCCCCTAGCATCAAGATTAGCAGCAAACAAGCTTAAGAGACCCAAAACACCACCTGAACAGCAAAGCTCAAGATTGCCAAACTGCTGCCATTTAAAGCATTTACTTTATTCTACTAATCTTACTGGAATTTATTTTCTGAATATTCAGGCGGTTTATACTAAAAGAGGAAATACCTGGAAGCTGTGTGCTCATACCAGGAATCTTGTTTAATAACTGTTACTGAAGGAACACAGTTTGACATTAAACCAGTATGCTTTGTGCCAAAAAAACCTGCATTAAAATCTAACGTTAAAATTTTGTCCTGAAGCCTTGATTTTGTATTTTGATGACAGCTGTACTTAGGTAAAGCAGTACTTTAGAATAAATTGTCCACAGTTTTTTGGAAAGAGTAAATATTTCATTTATATACAGGGAAAACTTTCCAATCAATAGTAAGATACTGATGAATTCTTGGCACTATAACTCCATTTTTAATTCCTTTAGTTAATATACTCTGCATTCTAGAGATTGCAAAGGATGGGTCAGGATACAGATGGTGTTGGATAATCCGTTCACTCCCAAAAAAGCGCAAGTTCTATTTTTCATTCATAAACCCATGTTGTTCTGCGCAAAGAAAACTTTGGCCATTTATTTGTTGTTGCTCAGATCAGGATTCAAACAAATTTCTTTCTAATAATCAGACCAGAGCCAATGAACTGAAAACTCTTCACACGTCCCTGGCGAGCAAAGCAGAACTACAAATAAACAGAAAAAAAATCTAATATCAGATACACGTTAATATTTTATTACATATAGCAAGTAAGGAAACCCAATAGCCTGAAAGTAAGCAGAGAGCTATAGAAGCACTTTGTATTCATATGAAGTTCTCTCCTGCAAGTTACCGATTTTCACTTGCTGGAATATACTCTTCAGATAAAATGCCGTATGTATTTTTCTAAGTAAATCATTACTAGGAAGAGCTGTACAGGATGTGCACACTTTAGATCAACCTACCAAGCTTTTAGGGGAAGACTATCCTAGTGTAATCAAAGCGGTATTTTGATAACATAACAGAATCAATAATAGGGAAGACATGTTCTTTTTGTTCAGAGGTGCTGTGTTTTGAAAATATTGCCATATAGTATTTACGGTAACAGCTGTACAGTTAAACTTTAGGCACAAACTGAACTGGGGAGGATCTGCTGCATAAATAAAATTCCCATGGCAACTAGATAACAGAGAAAAAAGGATTTATGTGTTTGCTGAGCTGTCTTGCCCTAGAGGAATTCTCCAGGCAAATGCAGGCCACCTGCCACATGTTATATTAAGCTCAGCCTTCTGGACTTATTTTCAAATCTACAGCAAAAAGGTCCACCAAGTTTTATTTGAAAGTTCCCCTGTCATGTTCCCAGCCCCTCCAAAATAGATAGTTCACTCTTCAATATGCTTCCTATACTGCAACAGAGATGTTTAACAATGAAAAGGTGTATTTCTGCTTGTAACTTGTTAAACACCCATGCAAAGTTGGCAAGCAACCTGAATTCTTAAATTCATGTAAAGTTTTGTGTATGCCTAATTTTACTGATGTACACTATTAAAGCATCTGTACTTTTTAAACTGTACAAAAAAGTATTCCTTTTATAATATCATAAGGAAAAATATTTGGGTTAGATCATTCCTGTATTATCCTTCTTTACAACAAATAGATTATTGGTCAGAAAGACTTGCCTTCATATCCAGGGGAAAAGAAAAAAGAAGAAAAAAAACAACCACCAAATCACATTTTCACAAGACTACAGTGCCATTAGAGAAGCATTGCTTGAGAATGCTGTAAGTTGGAATATTATACTCAGAAGACTGAAGACCACTGAAATAGCTAGTAGAAGAAATATAAACACCTAGCAAGCAATAGGCAAACTTACTGCAAATAATGCTACCAACTTATCAAAGAACCAGAGTATGTGTGAAAGTATAGGATGTTTATAGTATTTTCCTTGTCATTTTTTCCTCTTGAGATTAAGTAAAAAAAAAAAAAAAAAAAAACACACAAAAAACTGTATTTCATGATCAAGTCTCTTTCCTGAGGATCATGCCCAAGGATAAACTTATTTGCTTTGCTCTCCTCCCTGGGAAAGCCCTGTGACATTTTAAAGAGGCAGCAGAGCTTGCCTTATAACATGAACTATAGTGTGCGAGAACACACCATACATGCTTTTCAGGTAGTTAGTAAATCCAATCTAATCACTAAGGCCTTGTTTCGCATTGGGCAGCTACAGTGTCATGAAATTGGGCACCCACACTTACACAACACCTTTGTGTTTTCTTTCTAAAGCCTCCATGGATAAAATATATGGGCAAGCCATTAATGTGGGCTTTCTGCTGTCTTACTATTAGGGCTAATCTGCTTCAGAGTTGTTCCTTTACATCCCTACCTTAGCCTAACCATCTTGCTTCAGCTCCCTGTGAAACATGAGCTTGATCCAAAGTCCACAGCAGTTAAATCAAGCCTTGTGCTAACATGAAGATGTTTTGGTAAGTATTAAGATAGCATACATTCCCATTGCTTTTTACTCTCTTTGCTCTTGTTTGAGCAGGTAATCAGTAAATCTAATGTTTTAATAAAGAGAAAAAAAAAAAAAGAGAGATACTGATTTTCATTAATTTCTGTTGCAGTGATCAGCACAAGTTAATTTCTCTTCAGGACATTCATGAAGTATTTTCATGTAAAATGCAGAATAGGTTGTACAAGGACAGAGAAAGAGGATACAGAAAATTTTATAAATTAGGAGATATAATGCTTGCGCACCGCTGCCATGTAACAATATCTGTATTATATAACAAGCAAACTAAAACAAACAATATACAACAGAAATTAGCTGAGGGTCAATATGACCTTACCAGATAAGACTTTCTATTTTTAGTACTGATAAGAGTTTATATTCCCTAGTGATTTTTTTCTTCTTTTAGAAGGGGGTAAAAATAGAAGACTAACATTAAGTTTTACTCTGACTTGAGTTTTGTTAGATGTGATCACATAAAATACTCCACCAATAGATATGACAAATGCACTTTATATTTCAATGTGTCAAATCATTTCAATGCTCCAGAACTATGTTGAAGCTGGCAGGCAAGCAGACTATATTAAATTTTTCTCTGGAATCAACTTCAATTCTGTACTGAATTATTGGAATTTTAGTGACCCTAAAAAAGGTTGTCAGAAATAATATTCAACACAGAGTTTTCAAATCTAATGCTCTGTTACACATACTTCAAATAAAATAATATAGTTTCAATATAAGCAAACCATTCAAGAACAACATTCTATTTCTACTTGTAATTTTAGATACATTTTTATAGTGATTTGTCAAAGCTTTTTTTTAACGTACTGTCTCCTTAAAAAAAAAAAAATAGTCAGAGGCTACATTTCCTGGTTTCAATGGCTTTGTTGCAGATTTGATACAGTTGGAATCTGTTTTTAAGTAAATAGATTAGAATGTTACCATCCCAGGACAGTAAATATGTTAATAACTATTTCAAAGCTCTGATTTTTCAAGACTCCTATACTCCTGAATCTTACAAAATTGTCTTAAGAACTTTCTAGTGCCAGAAACCCAGTTGCATTTGCAAAGCACTTAACTCCTTTTTCCTTCCGTTTAACTCAACGCTCTTCTGCATAAAGAAATTCAACAACAGTATTTCTTCCCCCCCTTTTTTTTCTTCTTCTTCCCAAGTAATCAACTTCTTACTATCTTGCTTTTTAGACATCTTTAGTTCTAGTGTTTTACTATTCTTACGAATAACATTAAAAATTTTAGAGTTAAGCTTCCCGTTTGCCTGCTCACTAATAATTCCAATCACTTCTTTCTGTTAAATCCCTACTGTTATGAAATGCTGGAAGTAAAGCAATGGCACTAAGTATAGCAATATCTTTGCTCTCGTATCCACTGATGTGATACAAGTACAGAAGTCGCAAGATCTTGGTGTGCTTCACTTAAATAAGGGAATTCAATCATACATCACAGCTCAGGAGGAGGCACGGTTAAATCCACAGTAGCTTGGTAAGCAACACAGAAAGCCCATCAGCAGCTTTACTATATGACAGACCCAGAGGCAACTCAAGAGCTGTCAGCACAACTGCCTGTGAAGCTCACAAGGGAAGCAATAGCCAATTATGCCCCATGACCTACTACTGGAAAACACAGAGAGAAAGATAAATCAAGGGCTTGAAAAAACTCGAACTTTTCAGAGAAACTATGTAGTTTACTTCCTATCAAACATGCATCTCACTTGAAGCTTTGAAGAACACCATGGCATTCAGTGACCATGCTCTGCCTGACCCCTATGACTCCCATTAATAAATACCAGAAAGGGGACCACACCTTCAACGCTCCCTACTGGGATAAAAAACATACGCCATTCACCTGGAAGCTAAGGTTTAGTTATAGCTGCAGAGGATTAACACTTGGATTTCTATTTTGGTCTTTACTGTGACTACTTAGCTCTTGTATCGGTGTGAATGATCAGCAAAGCCAAACTAGACCTAATTAGAAAGGAAACAAGCCTAGCTGAAAACTTTCTTTCCACCCAGCCGCTTCTGATGGGTTGGTGTTATTAGCTAGGAGAATTAATTGGGAGAAATATTTTGCTCACAGCAGCAAATAGAATGAAACAGAAAGAGTTTGTCTTGATACACATTGACTAATTTACCTCCTTCCTCTGGCCAGCCCTGAGTTTCCCTGACTTCACTGTTACACAGGCAGCTCCGATACATCAGTTTAAAACCTAGCTTAAGTGCAAGCTCAGTGAACTGCACTGAAGTCATGCACGTGGCACCAACATCAACAGTGCCCTGCAATTTGAGCTTAGAAACATTTCTAATTATTCTACGTGCCTGAAAAGAATCGTTTAGGGATTCAATCTGAACGACAGAGCTAATAAAAATTTCAGCCTCTGGCTTCAATGAAGATAGCGTCAAGCCTGTATATGTCTAGGTTAAAATCATCACATTCAGAGGTCTAGTACACAGTTTGTGCCTGTGCTTTACTAAAAACGTACTTATATTTGAAGGCTTAAGCAGGATTTTAGAGATATGCAGGCCTTTGGAAAGCAATCAGTTTGCAGGATGAATTTAACTCTTTCAGAGAGATAAGAATACTTGATTTGCATATAACATGTAAAGCAATTTTTGAGTTCTAAGACATCAAGCAAGTGCAAAGTATCTGAAGCATACTGACTGTGGGTTATTCAAATAAACACTAACGAAGGGAAAATAGATTAAACATTTTAAGTAACTAAAAGATCTAGATTAAATAGTTGTGTCTCACCCACAAAAAATATCCAACCCCACATCAACCCCCCAAAAAGAACTGAAGTTACTGACATGCTGGTTTAAAACTTTCATAATTTCAAAACATGAGTGAACAGAATGAGGGAGAAGTTACCAAATGCAGACGTAGCACTTGAAGATGATGATTAGGGCAAGTTTTGCAGTTCTGCGACCATGCTACGGTCTGGTGTGCCAGGAGCCGCATCTGGGAGTGGCGGCCCAAAACACTTCGTTCTACAGGAAGGATTTGCTGAGCAAGAAGCAAAGTGGTGGCCTTTTAAAATGACTGGACCTCTAGAGGTCATGGTATCAAATAACAAATAAAATGCAATTATATGCCTGATTTTAATATTTTTTTTTTGCCTTTTTAACCATAATCATGCAGCTGCTCTTCTCTAGTCAATGCATTAGTAAGCCAATTAGAAGATGGGTTAAGATTTAATAAATCAGAGGCTTAACTGTTTTTGTGGCCAAAGTCCACTTAAAGACAAAAAGTTTCCTAAACTGTGAGCCAAAGGATTAAAAAAAAAGGCAGCACATCATTGAAAACAGGGAAAGTGCTAGATATTTTTCCCTTCTAATATTTATATTTGCCTGAACTTCAGGTGACTAAACTTCTGTGAAAGACAACTAGCCACACTATATTTTCTAGCAACTAATTAAACCTATTTCTGTTAATGGTCACATCCGTGGGTATTTCCTGCAGAGCAACTCAGTACACACAGATTTTCCTCTTTACCTAAATGGCTTGGTGAACTAACAAATGCTGATTGAGCGAGTAATAGCCAGGATACTGTAGAGCCAGTGACACCCTGCCAACCTGGCCTTCTACAGGGTTTTCTGCTAGGGAATTTGAGAACGAATCAGTCATTCAAGAAGCAGAATGAATGCTACAAACCTCTGCCAAGGAGAAGCAAGCCTTGGGTGGATAAGGTGAAAAAAGGGTGTGGAACAATTTGAATGGCTCCTGGTACAAACAAACTGTAAAGTTACTGAAGGATGTTTTAGGAAGGTTCTTGCCCCTGATCAAGGATTTCTACACAAAAGAACAATCTGACCCTTTAATAAAATACTTTTAAAAGGTTTTAATGAATAAAAATTAGATTAGGTAATCAATACTTATTACTATGTTATATTTTTATCAAATTATATCCAAAAGCAACCTCTCTCATCCACTTTGTAATTTCCAGAGTGGGTTCTGATCGACATTCCCCTAAACAAAGGATGCCTGATATATGACTGCATTATTGGCATTTTGTCAATGGTAGCAACTTACAACTTGTCTAATAACTGAAAGCTAATGAAAATTAGCTCTCGCCAAGTCTGGTAATGTACCTAGTTACTATCTAGCATTCCCCAAACTGTAAAAACAGCCGCCCTGTTTTGCTGCATTGTATAGTTTTGGAAAAGAACCAAAAGATTGCCCTTGTAATTGTTGTTCAAGTCAAAATGAAATTAAGTATGTCACTCTTTTGAACTCCTTGATGACTTGGACTTGAAATTAGCACAAATATGATGTGGCTGGGAAACAATATAGTCACTTCTTATTTTCATGGCTGACCAAAGACAATCTTTTAACTTTACATAAGTCTCTCAGTTATGCAATAAAAGTTGGTGGTTTTTGTTTCTTTGTTTGGTGGGTGGGGTTTTTTTTTGGTTTTGGGTTTTTTTTGGTTGTTTTTTTTTCAGAATAAAAAGAGGTTATACTCAGATCTATGATTTGGCAACTCATTCAGACTTTACGTATTATGTGGAGAAATTTTTTTGTGAGCTCACCCTGTTTTCCTTGATAGAAATCTGAAACCTAATATTGTTTAGCGTTCTGAATCTGGTGATGCAAGTTGCCTCGCTACATATATTGGACAGCACTTAGAAACAGAGTCATACAATACAAGCTGTAGTAAGTGAAATTTAGCCAGTGTCTTAGCAAAATGTCTTAACTATGACTTGCAAAAACAATCGCAAATTAGTATGCCTATACAATTTTCAGTACTAGGAAAAAACCAGTAGCAGTACTTTATTCTGCTAGATCTGCTTGAAACGTTTACTGAGGTGGTGTCTGTTGTTTGCTTGTTTGTTTCTTCCTGAGGGAAAAGAACTTTGACTACAAAATATACAAATATCTCCACTGTTTTGCATAGTCGAATATAGACACTGTGATTATAAATCCACATGCAATTAAAAGGAACAGGTTCCTCACAATGTACTCCGTTATTAATATTCTATATTCTTCACACACACGACTTGCAAGTTTAACGAGTAGAACATTTACTGATATCAAGTTTATATTTTCAAGCTTCCAGTTTACTGAAAAATTTGTGTGTGTTCAGACCAAGAGCAGTCAATCTAACACCCAAACCAATGCATCCTGCCCAGAAATGGTAAAGATAGCTAACATGAAATAAAAAGTGGGGTTTTAAAAAAAAAAAAAAAAAACAAAAAACAAACTACAGACCCAAACCAACACACATACTCCAAAAAACCTCAAAACCCACAAAACCAACCCCCCCACACACCAGAAAAACCCAGACAAAAAAAGAAAAACACAAAGAAGCAGTGTAACATATTACTTCCTTATGTCACAGAACGCATTTTTTTGCTGCTAGAGAACTCTGTTAAAAAGATAGAGACAAGAAAAAGTGGATGAAAAAAAATTTGGTGCATTCTCCTCTCCATCCATTTGCTGAACATATATTCCAGCATAAGTGACAAGAGAAAAATCAAACACATTTGTTTGACAGAGCAAATACATTCTATAAAAGGTGAAGCAAACATTTTTGAACACCAGCTGGAAAATATACCATTGTGGTAAAATTGGAAGTACGCACACTAAAACGTGGCTGGGCAGATGAGAAACTTCCAAGCCTTATGAGAGCACTCGGAGTTAAGCCGTGTTTGGATGCCACCTGAAAGCACTTTGCTTTGATCACATTCTAGAAGCAAAATGAAGTCGCTTTTCAGACCGACACAAAATTAAATACATCCTTCAGAGGAACTGCCTGCAGGGTGGCACAAGAGTTACTGTAAGAGAACCAAAAGATAGGCTGTTTAGCAGAGAATCTAAGTATTAGGATGTTTAACATCCTATAGCCTTCCAGGCAACTGGCTGGCTCAAGAACATGTAGGTCCCACCCTGCTGACCAGACACCGCCAGGTCTCATTCATGGCCAGCTGGGAGAGGGAACACATCACTGCAGGCTCCCAGAAGACTCCTCCTTCTGATCAAAGTTCAGTCTTGAAACTTTGATTTTGAGCACTTCATAATACAGCGTATCTAAATGTAAGTCAATGGACAAAGAGGTATTTCTCTACATTGAGGTTTCCTTTTCCTGATGTGCAAAGAACAACTGCTTTTTACTATTCATTCTGGATATTCTTTGTTGGAACTATCTAGTTGTGGTTTAAACGTCACTGTCCTAACTGGTGTTACAACAGCTGACAAAAACAGGTCTTGTTGTAAGCAAACACTGTTTACTATAGAAATGGTTATTTCCAGGAAAAGTTTCTTACCCTTGAAGCATTTCATAACCTTAAAACAATTCAGACTGGATCTCATATTCAGCACTGAGTACTGTTCAAATATAATTTGTCTCTCAGGTTTTCAAGATCCCATTACTTTACTACCAGTTCCTTCTTTAGCATTTCCACTCCATGCTGCTCTTAGCAGCTGCTATGTGCCCTCATCTACGTGCCTCTCATTTTCTGTTTTGCGAAACTTGAAGATATCCTTAGTTTATCACAAAAAGGAAAATATAGTCTCTCATAGCCTGCTTTTATGCCACCATTTTTCTTTTGTGTGCTAAACTCATACTGCCATAACACAAACATGCCACTGTCAGTGTTCTGTCAAGTCCTGCATCCTTCTGTACTGCCTGCTGCTTCGCCCTACCACCCAGGGCTGCCCAACTCTCCCTGCCATGAGACTATTACATAAAAAGCCATGAATACCCTTCATTTACAAAAAAGAAATCCCAAACTTATCTCATCTCCACTTTCACCCTGCTTTTATAGTATTGCTGTGGAAAAAAAAACCCTTCCCTTTACTCAGTCACTTTTGTCCGTGGCTGCCTTTGAAGTTTCTTCTGAAGGCAAAGAGCTTCTGTATATAATACCCACCAAAAAATAACACCCTGTACACTCACTCCTCCCCAATACCATTAAATGTTCAAGTTTGTGGTGAAAATTCTTGCATTTGTGAGCATTCAGAATTTTAATTATAATTTTTTTGACATGCAGAAATAAACTGTGTGTGAAGTGGCATCCTTTAGAAAACACAATCACAAATCAAAAAGATACAAGTCGAGGGAAGGCTCAGTTCCCTGCTAAATTCATAACAATAGCAGCCATCAGAATTTAGCAGCACTGATAGGTTTATTTTCATGCTTGCCTTCACTTTGTACTTTGACAATTCTCCCCAAAAGAACTAAGGTGGTTTGAACTCCTTCCCCCCACCCCCAAAGACTAAAAAAACAACCCCATCAACAAAACTCCACCCCACAGAAAGCCCTGATACTTATGTTCAACTCAATGGCAGTAATACTACCCCAACAGAAGTGGTCTCACTTCCAACACTCTCTCCTGCCCCAAAGCAAGGAACTTTATTACATCACTGCAGTGTGTACTTCAGCAAGAACAGTCGTTACTGTTTCTATCATCATGCACACACAACTCTGGGATAATAGTACTGAAAGATGAATACCCACACCCAAATGTAGCTGACCATGAGTCCAAAGGGCAAAGAACAGAAGATAAATACAGCAAAAGGACTGATATTAGTTACACACATTAACTCATGCAATTCTTGGACTGCCTAAACAGCCACAATGTTTTATGGATAAACTTACTTAACGTTGGTTGGTACCAAAAAAGAACCCAGAAGATAAGTTTCAAGAGGTGAGTTTTTCAGATTGCTTCAAGAAGAATGCTGTCTGTGGTGGTCGCCTCTAGCACAAGCCAGCTCAGAGACAGGAGACTTTGCTCACTACAGCGTAATTTCTCGGGTAAGGTTAATCACACTGTTTCCAGTTATTATGGAAACCCTATCAGGCATGTTTGACGGTTATAAACACCACCAGTCTATTACCCACGACAGCAACAATTTTCTGAGGTGTCAGTAAATCACTGTATCCCAGCTGTGTGCCAGCTCTTTTTGGCACTTACTCATTGAACTGAATTCCTCATGCAAGAGGTGTTTGTGTGAGGAGACAAGGAAGCGTTCTCAGCTTGCACTAGCGGCAGGAGGGAAGTGCTATGAGAGAATGCTATGAGAGCATATAGGTACGGGGATGAAGAACTGAGTTGATTCCTTAAAGATAGAGATGAAAAGTTTGAACTTGATTCATTTTAAAATTAGATTAGAGAGAAAGAGACTCAAAGAGAAAGGATATATGGTCAGTGCAAGAGGCAAGGAACTTAAGACATTTAACATCAATTAATGATCTGGGTGATGGGGCAGAGCGTACCCTGAACAAGTGTGCCGATGACGCTCCCCAAAACTGGGAGGAGTGGCTGATGCACTAGAGGGTCATGCTGCCCTCCAGAGGGACCATGACAGGCTGGAGAAATGGGCTGACAGGAACCTCATTAAGTTCAACAAGAAGCGCGAAGTTCTGCGGTAATATTATACTGGGAGTCACCCAGCTGGAAAGCACCTTGGCAGAAAAGGACCTAGGGGTCCTGGTGTGCACTAAGTTGGACATAGGCCAATGTGCCCTTGCAGCAAAGCAAGCAAATGGTATCCTGGGCTGTAATAGAGAATCCATACAGCCACATTAGAAATTGACTGACTTTATCTGCGTGTAGGTCAGGAATAAAAAAGATAATACAAGTAAGGAAAGAGATGACAAGAGTTTTAACACTAGGGACAAGGAGGCTTCTTTTTTGTGGAAGAAGTAATCGCAACTGGACCAACTGGCAGGGTTTGGGAGCGTGTATGTGAATATGACAAAAGATTTAGGAAAATCAAAGGTCATGTTATGGCCAGAAATCTATGACATTAGAATTATGGCCTGGTAAATACTAAAGATTACATATCAGTAAGGAGGATTTTTGGGAGAAAGATCTTATGCTCCTTCTTCCCTGCCCAAATTTATTTCAAATGAATGAGATACCTATAAGCACTGCAGCCATTACGTGAAGCAAACTTAAGCCCTGAGAATCTTTGTGGGTTTTTTCCTCCTCCTGGTTACACTGAGATAGGAAACTCACTTTGATTCAGGAGAACTTCCTGAGTGGGACCAATCCTACTCTTGCCAGTTACTGTGAAAGGACTCTCACACATTTGCCTGGCATAGCCAACACAGGTCTCTTAGCGACAAGACCAAATCTCAGAGATAATCGTGAATTACAGCCTTAACCCTTCTGCCTGCCATCTAGACATTAATCTGATGAGAGGAAGAAGTCTTCAGCATGAAAAAAAGCTGACACACACAATGAAAGAACAGCCCTGATTCACTTCTTTTGTTACATGTGGAGCAGAATCACATAATATGCACTTATACCTAGATCATAAATGAGACTGGGCACTGTGTGGAAGGACAAGCTAGAATTACTGGGTAGCTATTGCATGACACCTTGAACATAAATGAATGTAGAATAAGACTTCCTCAAAACAGGCCCCCAAAAATGAATCATGGGGGTTTTTGTTTGTTTCTCTGACACTATATGTTTATCCTCATGGTCTTCCCAAACAATGCTAACAGTCATCTTAGGCAAGAACTTCTTCAAGGTGATATCATACATAACTCCTCTATTATTATTGGGTTATTTTAACACCATATGACTCTATGCGAACCCACAACACTCTCTTGTTCTGTATTTGTTTAGACTTCCCATTTGTATAGAACCCTTATCAAAAAGATTAGCTAGGATGAGATAAAAGCATCTCCTTGTTCCCCAAAGCCACTATTACTATCATAATCCCAAGAGACACACCGTAGGAGTATTAAAGAATGCCTGTGGCCAAAGTCAGCAAAAGAAAGAGGGTCTGATCCCCCTACAAAATTTAAAAATTATCTGAAGATATTAAGTGATATATAAAGAGACAAGCCTTTTTTACAAGCTTATTTGGAAGCCACAAGCAGAGCCTTGCTCTGCCACCTCCAGTCCCTTCACAGTAGGGTTAGGTTGACCTGTTTGGATCTTAATTTCATACATGGCCATACAGGGTAGCAGAAACAAGGAGTTATTCTTGAAATTCCTTTCCATATGAATAAAGTAGCCATTTTAGAAAACATCTGGCAGTCTCAATGACTCAAAGTTGCTGATACTCT